>NW_024882090.1:0-424030 GCF_019059575.1 Amphibalanus amphitrite
GCCCTTTTGTTTGCCTTTCCCTGTCCCTGAG
This sequence comes from Amphibalanus amphitrite, assembly GCF_019059575.1. Taxonomy (NCBI): domain Eukaryota; kingdom Metazoa; phylum Arthropoda; class Thecostraca; order Balanomorpha; family Balanidae; genus Amphibalanus; species Amphibalanus amphitrite. The sequence goes on from NW_024882090.1 coordinate 32, forward strand.
CCCTGTCGTCCGTCTGTTCCTTTCCCTGAGCCCCGTCGTTTGCCTATCCTTTTCCCTGAGCCCCGTCGTCTGTCTATCCCTTTCCCTGAGCCCTTTTGTTTGCCTATCCTTGTCCCCAGCCATGCCCTTTGTCTTTCCCCTGTCCCTGAGCCCTGTCGTCTGTCTATCCCTGTCCCCGGGCCCTGTCGTCTGTCTATCCCTTTCCCTGAGCCCTGTCGTCTGTCTATCCCTGTCTCTGAGTGTCTGTCCCCTTCCCTGAGCCGTGCCGTCTGTCTATCCCTATCCCTGAGTCCTGTCGTCTGACTGTCTCTTTCCCAAAGCCCTGTCGTTTGCCTTTCCCTGTACCTGAGCTCTGTTGTCTTCATGTCCCTGAGCCCTGTCGTCTGTCTATCACTGTCCCTGAGCCCTGTAGTCTGTCTATCACTGTCCCTGAGCCATGTAGTCTGTCTTTCCCTGTCCCCGAGCCCTGTTATCCGCCTCTGAGCCCTGTCGTCCGCTGCCTTTCCCTGTCGCCTGTCGCCTATTTCGGTCCCTGGGTGCTGCCGTCTGCCTGTCCTCCGTCCCTGCTCCCTGCCTGCTGCTGACTGTCGGCTATCTGTCCTTCTGTCCCTATCATTCTGTCGTCTCCGTGTCGTCTGCTGCTCTCTGTCGATTGTCCGTCGGTCCTATCACCTGTCGTGTCCGTCCATGTCCCCATCAGCTGGCTACGTGCCCCGTTCCCTGTCCTGGCCGGAGGGGAGGGGACAGGGGGTCACGGGGCTGGTGTACCTGCTGACCCCAGCTGCAGACTGTGTGTATATTCATAACCGGCGCAGACTGATGTCATTCACCCGTCTGAGGGGAAAGGGGCTAATTGAGGTGCGTTATTGATAGGATGCGCCAGTGGATCGACATGACAGGAGGGACATGCATAGTTCATTTCGGTCATTATTGCTTTGTGGTGAGACAGTGGGGTGGTATGTGAGGAATGTTGTCTGGTACGCGAGGCATACCGCCGCCTACGGGCCACGCAGTCGGCGAAATGGAGTGGAAAGAGTCAGCAAAATGTGGTCTGTTTCGTGGTGTAACCAGTACTGTGCAGCAGATTTCCATGCAAGTAGCTACGTATCACAGCACTCGCTGATGACGTTAGTCGTGTCACGTGCTGCCCTCACAGCCCCCAACTGGGTACGTGCCAGTACGTACCCACGTGGAGCGTAACATCCCAGATTGACAGTTAAACGCTGACCTCGTCCATAGAACTAGGAGTGGCTCGGGTGCGGTGGATCTGGAGTCGTTTATTTAACTCGTAAGGTCGCGATACTGGGAGGGCCGTGACCAGTGTGTGTGGTGGGGGGGGGGTCAGGGGGGGGTCTTCGTTTGAGTGACGTGTGGAGTCCGTCCAGCAGTCAGGAGTCCACTACCGACGTGGCGCCTTCTTGGAACACTAATGTCTTTTAGTGGATGTTGCTGTTCTCCTGGTGTCTCATGAATTTTCTTCCCGTTCTCCGAAAATGCTGTAGGGCATAGGCGTCTGCGCTCAGGCACAGCACCAGAAAGAATCGGGTGGTCTTCAGCGGAAGAGTTATGTAGGCCTAAAGCCGCACCCTTACCACCGCACCGGTCCGATGTATTGCTAGGTGAACATATGCTCATGCTCTGGCTTCCAATGATTCAGCTTGAGCTTTAGCCTGGCTGTGACCCGCGCTAGCCTGTAGCCGCGCAGACGGGTGTCAGGCGGCCACTGGCGGCGGCCTGCCCGGGCCCCCGGCACTCAGCTCCTGCTGGTCGACTGTCGGTCTGGCGGCATGTGACGTTAGCTGGCAGACTGCCAACACAGCCGGGTTGGCTGGCGCTGAACGACCACCCCATGCCGCTCTGACCTGGAGACACTGCACGTCCTCTCATGGGCTGAAATTGCCCCCTGCAGCTTTGGACCCGGCTGATTGCCTTCAGATACACCGCACCATAGCTGTACTGCATGTCTTTTGACCATCACTAGACATGTTTGAATAAACCATTGTTATGAAATAATTACGCGAACGCCTTCATGTTAGCTGCTAATATAAGCTGCTGTGGGAAGAATCCGTGTTGGTGCGGCTTCGCTCTCCGACTCTTTGGGAACCCGAGTGTGATACCGTGGAATGCTGGTTTGGCTAAACGCGTAAATGTTCTGTATTATGGGTCCTTGAGGTGTCTGCTTCACATGATGGCGCGCCGTAGGCGGAGCACCGAGCCGCTTCATGTCAGCCGACTGTAGCTAGGGCCGCCGATTCTCCGGACATACTCACTAGGCCCAGGGGTCCTTATACGAGTAGGGGCGCTGGATAAGCTGGTTTTACGGGTTACCGTCTGCGCTCCGTTGTTACGATGATATGCCGATGCTCGTTGATGTTCTGTGCGGTTAGAGGTCCATGCCCTGACCTTCCCTTACTCATAACTGTGTGCTGACCCGCCGCTCTTCGATATATGTATTCTTATATGTGTTTTGACCAGCGCCACCGGTGCCACCAGCTGTTGACCAGCTGTTTGCTTTGCTTTTATTATGTGCAGCTCTGATCTATCTCTAGTATCTTACCGGTATTCTGACCCCTGCTCTTACGGTGTTTAAAGTGCTTTGACCGATGCGCCGAGTGCTCTGACCCGTGCCGTGACCCGTGTACCAAGTGCTCCGAATGCTGTGACCCGTGTTTCAATGCTCTGACGACCTTTTTAAATCGTTAATCGTCTGACGACCTGTTTCTCTCCCGTGGTCAGATCGCGGCGGACGGCCGGCGGAGTCAGGTGTTCCTGGCGCTGTCGACAGCGGCAGAGTTCCGAGACCACCTGACGTCATTCAGCGAGTACTACTCGAGTCTGGGACCGCCCAGCCCGGACAACTTCCCCGAGGACGGCAAGCTCAAGTCGGAGATGATGGTCAAAGACAACCGGCGCTACTACCTGGACCTCAAGGAAAACTCGCGGGGCAGGTTTCTGCGGGTACGTAGCGCGTCCCAGGGGCAGGGCGGGCGGAGCCGTCTTCAGGTTGCCTAAAATCACAGATCATCATCACGCACTGAGGATGGCGTGGTCACTGGCTGATGATAAGGCATAGATGAGAGGGCTTTTGTTTAGCATTCCCCCGTGTGCTGGCTTTTATTGAAGCCCATCCATGACTGTATTGGCAGCTCGAGTATCATTCCCCTTGTTGGATGATTTGACGGCTAAAAAGAATCGCTGCTATCCTACCCGTGACGCAAGTACCCAGACTTTCCGCGTTTCTTCAATCGGGACCGCGCCGGTTCCAGCTAGAATTCGTGGCCGCCTTCTGCGGTAGTCTGCTCGCTGAGCGCAGCTCATTCATTTTCTGCACTGCTCCTGAAGCCTGAAATGCACGGTTTCCTGTCGCATTCCTGTTCTGCACTGAGTGGATATGGTAGTCTGGCCACGCCACGTTGCCAGACGGGACGTTGTTTCTGCCTGCTAGTCTCTCGTTGGATTGTGACGGAAGTGTAGAGGTACTCGGGGTCTAGATACGGTGAATCCCCTCCTGTGAGCTGTCGCATGAAAGCGGAGCTGGAGTCTGTGCTGTCGGCTGGATTTCCCCGTCCGCGGTCAGATGCTACGTAGGCTACCCTGATCAGATGCAAGGATGCAGTGAGGGTCCCGGTACACATTTGACGTTAGCTGTCAACGCTCACTGCTTGTCCGCTACGTTTGCGTCATATTAGTGCTTTGCTTGGGCGGTCTCATGATAAGGAATGGCAACACGTTTTGCAGAGTCTGTAGGTGGGGGAGGGGGTAGACGCTAGAGAGAGAGCAGTCCATTGTGGAATTTCCGGGTGGATGTCAGATCGTAAGGCCGTTGGAGGCGACATTCCTTCACATGGGAAATGGCATCTCTCGTGGCTGCAATGCTAGGATGCTCGTTGCATGGTTGCTGATTATAAAGAAACGATATTGAGATTCGCCCTTACCGATTAGCGTTGACCATTTCTCCATTTCGGTGCAAAATCTGCAACGGCTTTCATTCAGTGAAGTTCAAAAATGATTTTTCATGTTCTCACAACCATGCTGGTTATCTTCTAGGAAGTGAGCGAAGGCTTCGCCATAAATTTTGTATCATGCCATATGCTTCGACATTGTCTCGCTCTGGACATGATGAGCATAGTCTGAATCTGATCCTCTTCCGCAAACATGGGGCATGCAAAACTGCGCATCACACTGTTTCGTAAGTTTGTGATGATTGGTTTGGAGTTTGGATATATTCGTTTGGTTTTTGAGGCACTGGATGTGCCAGTAAATGTTTTCTGACGCGATTGCAATTAGAATTATAGCGTGCTGTAGCGTTGGCGACGGCGGTTGCTAACGTGGATTCAGTGTTCCCTTAGAAACTCAACGGAACTGCTATCTTTATCTCATGTGGGCGTTGGTAAATGCAGTTCTAATCTTAGCTGGGAAATTTCATTCAGGAACAAAATTCATCTGCATTTGTCTCTCAAAAGACCGCAAAGTTGGCCGGTGGCTATTCCCCGCATCCGTCAGGCCCCGCTGAGATGTTTTGTTGGGCACCGCTGAATGAGCTGACTGCTACCAACTGACGCTCGCTCCATTCATGGCTGTCGTACGTTTGTTGCTCGGCCGCTATGAGACTGGCCGTGGTCGGGAAATTCCCAGACAGATTGCGCAACGGTGGCGCGATGTGGCGTCTGGGGCGCTGCATGGTCGACCGCCGCCCCCGCGGCCCGTGCGACACCCCGGCCGGCCGGCGGTGATTCGGATGGCCGCTGTCTGTTCCCACGGGGAGCCAGCTACTGATCCCGAGTAGACTCCACGCCAGATCTCCTACTGTCTGTGCTGAGAACGTCCCGCCAGTTATCTTTGTTATGTTGTTTGCAGCAAGGCGCCTCCTGTTTAGATTCGGCTCGTATCGTCTGGCAAGTCGGATCGATGTGTTTCATCGGAGCGCCAGACAACACGGGCGGCGCGTCCAATGACAAAGTTGGCGGCGGAAGACTGTGGGCGGCGGTGGCGGCGGCGGCCGGCACACCATGAACAGCGGTGGTGCGGTCGAGCTGCCGGTGTGGTGCGGTCGAGCTGCCGGTGTGGTGAGGTCGGTTCGTGGTTCTGCCGTGTTCGTTCGTACCGTCTGACCCCGGCTGCCGCCGCCGCCGCCGCCGCCGCTGTGGTACTAAAACAGCGTGTGGTTCTGCCAGGCCCGGCTGGGCTAGGTGTGCTGCCGTGACTACGCCGGCCGGCTGGGATTTCGTTCATCTGTGTGATTATGTGCATGGAGACACTCAAATGGCCCGGAATGCTGCTGGATTGATGGGATTGTCGGCCTCACTCGGACGCCAGATGCTCCGGAGGGGACTCTTTGTCGCCCTGTGTTATACAGTCGCTGCCGGGGGAGGTTTGAATGCCCTCCAGCTGCTGAACCCGGTAACCTTCCGAGAAGGCGGTGCTTCGCGGTAAATGAGCTCGTGTTGCTCGAATATCTCGCAAAACATGCTCACTCCAGCCCCTTGACGAACTCTATTCAGACACCAAGTATTTCAAAGACAGCAAAGGAACACCCCTGTCGCGCCGTTTCTTCCGTTTTCATTGCCAAGTTGCAAGGGTCGGCGCACATTTTCGTCGCCCCCCCCCCCCCCTCGGCATTGTGCCCAGGGTACCTGGCGACCCCTACCTGAACCGTGACCTAGCCCAAGACCAAACAACAGTGGCCAGCAGCGCTGCCCGGTCTTACCTCAGCGTTTGCTTACAATCTCCCGTGGACTGCCTTGGTCAACGTTTTCCGGCTTGGAACGTTAGAGCCCCTGGCTCTGCGCTGTCCAGATTCCAGACTAAACTTACTTGTGGATACGACTGCATCCTTTAAGGCCTGGCTACACTATGCGTTTTCTGCGTGCGTTTTTTGCGGGTTTGCGTGTTTTGCGTGATATCGTTCTAGAAAAAATAACGATATTACGGTTTTGTGATGTTTTTTATATGAAATTTTAGTTAATATCAGAATTATATTAAGTTTTGTATCCAACTAATGGAAAAGTTATATCATTTATGACTTTTTTCTAGAACGATATTACGCAAAAAACGCAAACCTGCAAAAAAACGCACGCAGAAAACGCATAATGTAGCCAGGCCTTTACTCGAGTACGAGCTCCGCTTATGACCTACGAGGAAAAGTATTAGCTTGATGGCCGCCGCAACTATCAGAGGTGGCGTTATCATTGCCAGATTTCTTACTTTTGTGTGCTCTGGGGTACCCTGGTGCAGTGGCCCAGGGCCTCGGCTAAGGAATTTTGACTACTGGGGCAAATCGTCAAAGTGTGTTGGCGCCCTGCTGGGGGGGGGGGGGGGGGGGTTGAACACCTGCGGTTTTTCCTGAGGTTTTTCGCGGATATCTCAAAAACGGCGGCGCTCCTTCATCCATCAATTCTACACGTGTTATAAAAATTTCAGACCAAGATCATTCAAGATCAGGTCACCAGGTCACTTCAAGTGACCTCATCTCATAAAATGTTTCAATGTAGGTATGCCGTAGCTACACCGACGAAGTGACCGATCGCTTTGAAACTTTCAGCGGTTGATAAGAGCAACAGCATGTACAAAATTTATATCTCGGAATTTTCACATCGGTGACCTAAGGTCAGCTCAATTTTGCGACCTCTATTATAAGTCAATGGGAGAAAATTCAAAACCACCTCTTTTGGAGGAAAGTTATTCTAAACACTATGAAACACTGTACGTGACTTCGACACACTGAACATGAAAATAGCACCCGTGACCCTTGTTTATGCCCCTGAGGTCATCTCAGTTCACGAATGGTATCTAACAGTTTTTCGCGAATAACTTTGAAAGAGGCATGCTAGAGCGATGAAAATGCCTTAGTTGTGTTTGGCTCGACGATTCAGATCGACTGATATGCAACATGACAATTTCCGGTCAGATCATGACCTTGACCTGAGGTCGAATTTTCAAGTTGACGTTCAAGGTCAAATTGTAGTTAATTTGATGTCTTGACGAGAGGAACACGATGTCGGTAAAAGAAAGCTTGTGCAAGGCATGAGTCAAAAGTTATTGCAGAAAAATTGTTCCCGAAAAATCGTCTATTTTGGTAGTTTTTGCCCCTTGCAGGCAAAACCGTTGACGTTAGGTCAAATCTAAGAGAAATAACCAGAGGCAGAAAGCATGCTAATATGGCTATCAAATGCGCTTTTCCGCGGTGCTGTAGCTCTAATTGGTTCCCGTCCCGAGTTATGCGTCGGCATCTTGTAAACTGTCGATATTCGACCTGAAAATGGGCGAAATTTGGTCTTCACCATGACCTGACCTTTGACCTGACCAAGTAATTTGCCGAAGTGGCCGAAGTAATCTCGTCATTATTTTTGACGCTCTTTCAAACAAAGATGGATTATGGGGTGCAAAAAGATATGTTTGCCAATGCAGCCTATTTTTCTTTAATGGAAATTGAGGGTGCAGCTGCACACCGTAACTCCCTCTTCCGCCGCCCCTGATTTCTTGCCACAAACGTCTTCAACCGCTCCCGAATGAAAGAATGTACCTTAATATTGATGTATTCTCATTTTGTGGAGGTTGGGCAAAGCCTGACCACTACTGGGGCATTCCTTGACTCTACTGGGGCATTTGCCCCAGTAGTTAACATGTTAGCCGAGGCCCTGTGCAGTGCTGTCAGTGTACTTGCAGGGTCGTTGTTCGTTGGTTGTATGCTGTACCCTGGAATGCCGTAAACGGCTGCGTCTGCGGCGGCCCATGGCTCCGGCACAGGGTCGGCCGGCCCGGCCCGCCCCGCCCAGTCTGGCCGGCCGGCGGACCGTTGGCCCGGCCGCCCGCTCCTGCCGCCACACCGGTCCGACGGCATTGCAGACTGGCGAGCGGCCGGCCGGCCCCCGGCGCGGCGGCCCGTCTGGAGCGGGACAGGTAGCGCCGCGGGCGGCGGCCGGCCGTTGGCGGCGCCCTTCTCACGGCTCTCCCTCCCTCCCTCCCTCCTCCGCCCTCTCGCTGCCGCCCCTTCCACCGGTCCGCCGGCCGGCCGGCGTCGTCTGGCCCAACCGTCGGGCGCGGCCGGCCCATGCGAGCCATTTCCGGCGCTGGTGGCGTGTGTTGCAGCTCGGCGCAGCTGCCGCCAGCCAGGCTGGTCGGCCGGACGGCCGGCCAGACGGCGGAAAGGCCGGCGACTGTGGCGCCGCCTGTGTACAGCGATCCGCTGCCCGCGGCGGCGCTGCCTGGCCCTGTTTGAATCGTGCCCCGCCGGCTGTCCGCCGCCAGCCACGTGGATGCCAGACGCGCCGCCTCCGTGGCGTGCGGTTAACCGGGTGATGGGGTTCGCGAGGAAAGTTCCGAGCGCTGTGCACCATGTTGCATTCTGCCCTGCCCCTAGCGTCTTCCACGAAGCTCTCGTTGAGCCGGCTGCACCCCGCTTTTCGTAGTTATCACATCTTCGGTGACTAGTGATGTTAGCTGATACGTTTGATTGGTTATCCGGTAGTTCGACTTTGGCCGTGGCTTCGTGGGGTCATTCGTGTGTTGTTTACTACCTACCACCCGCGGTGGTCCCGCTCGATAGTGAGTCTGCGATACGGTGATACGTGCATCCGGCGCTAGTGTTTGCTCTGGGCCGGCTGGCGGGCCGTCCACGTGTAGCGTCAGGGGGCGGGGCTTGAGTGTCTGCCCCCTCCCTGCCCCACCGAGCCGCCCCCAGCTGCGGACTGGTGTGACCGGCGCCGGCGGCGGGGCTGCCCCCTCCCCCTCCCACCGCACCGAGCTACCCTCCCAGCTGCCCGGGAGCACACCTGGCGCCGACCAGCCAGCCCACCGGCGTCCTCCCACGTGCTGGAGGAATTTCCGGCAACGGCCGCCGCAGGAAAGTCCACGGCGGGTGGCGCTCAGCGTGCATGGCGCGGGCTGCCGGTCGGCCTCGGGCCAAACGAGCCAACGGACCGGCGGGCCGGCCGACTTTCACGGCCGGCGGTCGGCGGTGCGAGGTCCACAGGAATGCCCCGGTCGTGGGTTCTCGGACGGCGCCGCCGGCTGAGGTGACGCGGCCCCGCGTGTGTCACGGCCGGTCGGGCGCGTGGTGACGGGGAGGAATGCCGTGAGAGAAAACTGGGAGTAATTCGCGAACTCGGACTAGTTGTTTATGGGTGCAATAACTATGCATTCAATTCGTATAGTTATTTACCTGAAACCTGTTTTGTTGGTCACGGACCTTAACGATCTTTTCAGTGCCTTCGTTATACATTTTCACGTAGCCCACCGTTGCAAGGTACAATGCCGTTCGTTAACCCATCCTAATTTAACATATTGTGCAGTTGACTGGTTTGAGCCTCGCGTGTCTCTCATGGCCCGGTGAGGATTGCGGTGCGCCGTAGCTCGTGTAGTTGTTCATTATTGGTGGTATGCTGGCTGCATATGACACTCCGTTGCTTTGTATGGTCTGCTGCTGGAGCGATGTCGCTCTTCATGCTAAGCGAATATTTGTGCAAGTTAATTTGTGACATTGTTAAGCTTTTGTCACTGGTAAATTCGTCTGTGCGGGTTGTTGTCGATCATATATTTCCATTAGGTGCAGCCTTTTGTCAGCCAATTTGCCCATGTGACATGTGGGATATTCGCACAATAATGTCTCACCACATCTCGCTGCGATACCACCTCAGTTCCTACCCACCCCACCCTATCCACGCTCATCCCCAGCCCGACCCGAAGCCCCCCCCCCCCTGAAGTTCGTCCCCAGACCCACCTAACCCCCCCCCCCCCCTCTATCGACAGGTGTCCCAGACGATCCCGCGCGGCGGCCCGCGCTCGCAGATCGCCATCCCCGCCCAGGGCATGATCGAGTTTCGGGACGCGCTCACCGATCTGCTCGACGAGTTCGGAACGGACGACGGCGGCTTCAAGGGAGAGCTGCCAGAGGGAAAGCACATGCGTGTTGAAAATAAAAACTTCTACTTTGATATCGGCCAGAATGATCGGGGTATCTACATGCGCATATCTGAGGTTGGTAGAAAGTCTGAAAATGGACGTTGTCGAGACGTGGTTGCTCGTGCTATGCGTTCGGGTCATGCTAGTGTTATTTGATCGCGCTGTTTTTGTTTATCTGCCTTTCACACAAGTGAGCGATGTGACGCTGCAATGCATTATCTCCCATACGGTCCTACATAATGCATCCCTTACCAGCATCCAAGCATTTGACCACACCTCCGTTCAATGAACCTGCTTTCCTTTGCTGATGAAGCTTACTTTCAGATAACTTTTGACTGACTGACATCTCGTGTTTAGTGTATATTCGGTCCCCCCAACACTTCATCCTTCGGTGTCCTGCTTCCCGATGCTCTGTGTCTTTCGTGCATTGAGACTTTGTTCTTCTGACGAACCACCCATCTTTGTGTGATATCGGACATGCGTTTTCGGTCATGGGGTGTGCTGAGACATTGTTCCAGTGAGTTCACGCGGTGGATATGTGTTTCCGTGCCGATGTGCTCTCGCGGATTAGTGTTTTGACGGGAATGTCTCGCCCCCAGTGACTAAGTTTGATGTAATTCGTCAATGCTGTTTGCTCTCTGCTTGTCCATCATGTCTCAAACAGATGTATCGACTAACAAACGTATGCTCTGTTTCAGGTGAAAACCAACTTCAGAAATTCCATCACCATTCCAGAGAAGTCCTGGTCACGGTTCCGTGATATATTCGGCGAGTACGTAGAGAAAATGCAGGAGGCAGAGCGGGCGGCACAGGAGCCGAGTGGAGCGCCCGGCCCGCCCGGCCCGCCGGGTCCCCCGGGCCCGCCGGGTCCGCCCGGCCCGCCCGGCTCCGTCGCCGGCAAGTGAGCGGTGCGCAGAGCCGAACGGCCGATCGACTCGCTGCAACACGGCCGCCGTTCAATTCGTGTCTTTCAAAATTTCTGACGCGCCGACCGGAGACAGTGGGTAGACGGCCGGCGCAGAGACGGCGGCGCGGAGACCGGGAACACCGAGACGGAGAGACAGACGCAGCGCACCGAGACGGGCACAGAGAGACGCCGGACAGGGACGGAGGCGGCGCGGTGCGGCGGCGAGGAAGGGCGCGGCGGACGCCCGCCGCCGCCGCCCCAGTGCAATGGGAGCGCAGCGCGGCGCGGCGCAGTGAAGGACGTGGCACAGTCACGGTGGCTGCAGCTTTAACGAGCGCCGGCCGGCCGCACCGCGACCGAGCCACAGGCACGGACGGACACGAGCGGGCGGCGCGTGGACCGGGGTGGCAGGGCGCCGCGCCCGCCACGGGCACGGCTACAAATTATCACTTTGATCGTTGCGTTGTTGGTTAGCCGGCCGTTGGGTGGCGAGTGAGCGATCTGTGGAGCTGGCACAAGGTGGCGCGCGCGCTGGCGACGCTCCGCAGGGATGCCATAATACTGCCATTGTGTGGTGTTGGCGGCTGGTCCTCGGGCCGCGGCCGGCGCCCGCCTGTCGGGCCGCCGCTTTGTCGCTGTTTAAAGAGGAGTTTATTTATTCGTTGTTTGCCATTTGGTTTTCTTTGACTGTGTGTGCGCTCGCGCGCGCGCGCGTGCAGTGCGGTGCGCGGCCGCCTCGCCCCGGTGGAGCTGGAGCTGGATTGGACTGCCGCGCCGTCGGCCGGTGGTGAGTGGTGCTGCGCTCGCCAGCGTGCGTGCGTGAGTTGTTTCCGTGGTGTGCGTGTAATGTCCTCGGTGCTAGTCACAAGAACTAGACGCTCGCTGTGATATGGCAAGCGGTCGCACACAGCCCTTTGGTTCGCTAGTTTGTACTGCGCGCGGCCTGGTCTGGAGCGGGCGCCTGGCCGGCGGCGGCGGCGCCGTCGTGCACAGCGTGTGAGGCCGAGTGCGAGCGAGCGAGCGAGCGAGAGAGCGCGAGAGACTGCCGCGTGGTTGGGCGCGCCATCGCTCCGGGCCTGATCAGAAATACACGAGTCATCTCGGAGCGTGTGGCCTGGACTCCGGGTGGGCGGTACCAGAGGTCATGGAGGGACGTAGATCCGGTGGCTATTGTGCACGGGAGTTATCAGTAGGCATCTAATGACTGGAGCTCACTTGCGTTGAGCGAGTAGGACTGAGCACCGGTGCTCCAGTCAGCCGCTAAGAAGGCAGGAATTGAGCGCGCTGTAGTAGCGTGGACCCTTGGAAAGTCGCCCACGCTTACTTTTGAAGTTTGATGCACTTGGGAGCGCCTACTATAACTTGCTCGGCACATGTCCAATCATTTCCTTGTCCTGCATACGTTAGCAGCGTGGGTGGCCACACTACGCACAAGGTCTTCGCGGAGACCGGATGCGACTCGATGAGCAGAAGTTGGTACATTTGTTCGAACCCCGCGGGGATCATGGCTACTAACTACATTTGCGCAGGTCAGACCACGAGGGGTTTCATGCAATGAATGAAACATCGATGGGAATACGCCTTGGGGATCCGTCGGCGGATGGAAGAGCACGTGGCTGGAGCGCTGCCCGCTGCACGGGAAGATAGTGGACGGCCGTTGAACGCCCACAGGCGCGGGGTGCTAACTTGAGGTCAGCCCTGGTTCCGCGCTAGAAACTTCTTACGATTCATCGTGAACGAACTGCCTGATTTGTTCTCATATGCGTATTCATTCAATGAAAGAGATGTATTTCACCAATGGTGATAAGACGCCCAATTGAAACTCTGATAAATCTGTTTCAGAGAAATTGGTTGTTCTTCAACAGGGAAGCGTCAATCTAACCTTATCCTCTCGTGTAGTGGTCGGTGAGCTGTCGATACTAGAGAACGCATGGGAGTTCAGTTCATCACCCATCGTCCTGCTCTCATCACCAATCCACCATCACCCTGTAACAGTGATCACACATACCCGTTCTAGTCTGATGAGCTCCCTTCCCAGCCGATTGAGGACGGATCCGTCATCCGTGCCGAGTGTGTCTCCGGGTTGACTTTGAGGGACTGAGTGGCCTGTCACACCGAGACACTCCCTTCTAAATAGGGTGCAATCAGCGCAGCCTTTTTGTTGTCGGCTCAACCCAGTTTATCGAATTTAATCAGTGTCGAATGAGTGTAGAATGTTTGGACTTCGGAGTAGAGCAGTACGAAACGAACACACACTTTCCGGGAGGGAGACGCCTAACAACGTCACATCTTCGTCTGGCATCGCATCAAATGAGTGCACAAACACTGTCAGCCCGGCATAATCTGCATATGCAGCCGGAGAGACGACGTCGAGCACTGCGCTTGCTTAGGCGTATCACTAGTTGTATTCTCGCCGCTAGATGGCACCAGAAGTAAACGCCTGAAGGTATGCTGTACCGCAATACTTGAATCTAAAATCTCGCCTACCGGGCGGTGGCGTTGTTAGCGCGTTTCGGAAATAACTGGGAGTGACATGTAGACACCCTCAGTGTTTCGGCTTAGAATGTTCATCGTTTTACACTGTATTCAAACGGTAACTCAGTTCTAGCTAGCCTTGGTTTAAGCGTTAAAATATACCGAATACATGTTTGGGGCATATCGCGTGTCGATCCCATGTGCGTGCGTGCGGCTGCGGGTAGATGTATCTTCTAAGACAAGTTCTATATAAGGTCAGGTTTTTTTTGGGGAGCACTTTATTTTATTTGTTCTTTTGATCTTCTGAAAAGCGGACATTCGTGGTTGGCTAGCACGAATGCACAAAGCTTTTTTTCTGAGAAAATACCTCATGCGGCGGCTCAAATACGGCTGTTCGGGAGCTGGTTCGGGAGCTGTTTTAGCAAGGGCCGTGTTTCGGAAAGAGAAAGACTGCACTTACCAAAAAGTTGATACAATGTTTTACGAATTTAATGTAATTTTAGTTATTGTGTCATTGGGGCGTGTTAAATGTGATGCGCAATGTGTCAAGGGATCCAACGTTCTGCGTGAATCACCATTAGTGCAGGTTTCGCCATGTCACACCAACTTCGACATTTCAAGGAATACCACAGAGCTGCCTCCAAGAGGGAACAGCTCGGTGTTCGCTGTTTCCACGACACAGCTGCCTCACATCGTCATGACATCGCACGGCTTTCCGGCCATTTTTGCCGGCTCCCATGTGTATGTGAGCGTCAACCGCTTCCTGGACCACGCCGACTGTCTGTCTGAGAACCTGCTGCCGGCTGGTCTGGTGTCCAAAACACTGACGGGCGCCAGCTTCTCCCGAAAATTCCTCTACCTACTGTTCGGTCAGCAGGTGTTGCGCGTTCGCGTCAGTCAGCTGATCAGCTGGCTGGCCGGCGACCTGTCTGAGCGGGTGCTCGACGTGAAGAGTTTCCCGGACGGTGTGCCGCCAGTGTCCCGTCTGGTCACCACGCCGTGTTGTGACGACACCAAGTGGTGTGAAAACACCAACCGGCACCTGGTGGGCTACTCGCTGAAGGTGCGCAACTCGACCGTAATGCTGCTGACCTCGTTGGACCACGGCGACAGCTACCACCGACAGCCGGTGTCGGTGCCGGCCGACAGCGAGCCGCTGCTGTTCGCCCAGTACCCGTCCGAGGCGTACGGCACGCTCTTCTTCAACCACGAGGGCCGCGGGATGGTGGCGCGCATCATGCACAGGTGCCACTCGCTGCCGCGGGGCACGGCCGAGGGTCAGCGCAACGGACCCGGCTGCCAGCGGGCCGCTCTGCAGGTCACCGACAAACCGGTGAGAGTCATCACCGTCCAGCCCACCATGCGCATGCTGACCATCCTGGTGACAGAGGATTTCCGACTGTTCGTCTCCGGCCGAGCCGACACGCACTTTGAGCAGGCGTCGGTGCTGGACGCTGCCTCACTGGCGGTAGTGGAGGGCACATCGCAGGCGCACCTCCCGCTGAGGGCCTTCACCACCGACGGCGAGCGCTGGATGCTGATCGACGCCGATGGACACATGCTGCTCGGGAGCGCTCTCAACGTCTGGACGGCACGAGTGATTCGGCTACAATCGAAGAACATACTCTCTGCTCCACTTCCTGCCTCACCTCCGGCGCCGGCTGAGTCGTCTACCGAAAATTCGGCGTCGTCGCTTGATGATCGGTTCGGCTCGATAATATCGGTCGCCGCCACGGGACCATACCCGGTGTTCCTGCTCCGTGGCCGTACGGTGGAGGTTCTGACTCTGACGGTGCCTCCGGACGGGCGCGGGATGCTGGCCTGCTCCCTGCGGCGTGTGTCGCTGTGGCGTCACCTGGCGCCGCTGGACGCGCAGTGCGGCGTGCTGCGGCTGACAGCCGTCTCCCGCAGCCACCTGGAGCCGATGGTGGATAAGAGCGACACGCTGCGGCTGGACGTGCGTCTGACTGCCTCCGGCCGCCTCTCCGTGCGGCCGCTGGTGCTGTTCAGCTCCAGCGCGCTGGTCTCCAACACCCGCCTGGTGGCCAGCCGCGCGCAGCCGGACGGCACCGTCACCTCGCAGTGGCTGGTGACGGTGCGCAGTCACCCGCAGCTGCGGCAGCGGCCGTTCCTGCGGCAGCTGCAGCTGGCGCAGCTGCATGTCACCAGCACCGAGCAGCAGCCCGAGTGTCCGGCCCGGCTGCCGCACCCGTTCCCGGTACTGGTCGGCTGCAACCCCTGGCTGAAACTGGTGGCCAGGAACAAACGGGTGGACGAGGAGACGTGCCGTCACCTGCAGGCCGCTGGTCTGACTGTGGAGAGCTCCCCGGAGCGCGACCCGCTGCTGCGCTACCAGCAGCAGGTGCGCGGTGAACACGCCGTGCGGCTGGTGGACGGTCAGTGGCGAGTGAGCTGGGACCCGGCCTGGGGCTGCCCGCTGCTCAGCAGCGATAAAGCTCAGTTCACTCCGGTACTCGCCGTGAAGAGTGGCGACCAGCTGCGACCGCTGCGGCAGATCACGTCGCTGTACGAGATCCACGGCCTGCAGGACTTTGGGTTCGACCTGACGGCTTCGGCGGCCAGCTGTCGTCATCACGAGTACGGCGAGAGTCTCTCTTGGCGGCGATCTTACGCTGAACTGTGGAAACAACGGGGCAACCTCAGCGGCGACTTCGACCCGACAGCCGTGCTCAACACCGCCAGCTACGTCAGCTGCAACGACTCGCACCGGCTATCCCGGCACTTCTCCCCGGACCCTGACCTCGCCGCGCAGAGTGCTGAGAACGTCAGCTTCGAGCTGTTCGGTCTACCCGGCCGCGATAACTCGATCATATGGGCCGACTCGGCCAAGATTCATGTGTTCAATTTCCGAGTGATCGATCCGCTATTCACCTTCTGTGACCTGAACCTGACAGTGCCCGTGTTCTTCATGCACTCGTCGGACGTGAAGCAGAAGACCAAGCTGACCATCCTGCTGGTGGGCGTGGGGATGAGCCTGTTGGCCGTGCTGCTGGCGCACGCCTCGCAGCAGGTGATGCGCCGGCTGCGGCTGGAGAAACAGCAGCAGCTGGACGTGCTGCTCACGGCGGCGGACGCGTTTGTGGAGGCCACAGGGCCGCGGCAGCCGCCGCACATCCAGGGCCTGCCGCCGATCGACCTGGCGCGCCTCAGTAAACACAAGTGACCGCTCGGCGGGGAAGTTGAGTGAACGTGTGTCTTCCGGTGCGACACGCACGTGTGAGAAATGCCGTCCAGGGGAATGGCTGTCATATATGAGAAGTGTCCTCAAGTACCTATGTATAATAGGTGCAAATTGAAAAATGTCTTCCGTCTTTACAGGTGTGCGTGTGTGAGGAATATCGTAGGGTGAGATGTGTACGTTATGTTCATGCACCAGCACGACTATGAAAATATGTTCGTGCTCATAATGGCTACTGAACAGTGATGCATAAGTGGCTCTTGTGATGCGTATATCCACTTATCCACACGATAATACATAATTATGTAGCAATATAATGTGTAGTTGGAACGGCTTTGCTCCGTATCGTTTAATCTCGCCTCAATTCATTTCGACTTTACTTAGTCTTCGAGTGTCGTCCTTAGGTACTTCGACATGTTGTTTACTTGTCACTTTGGCACAGTTTATTAATATTCAATGCAATAATTAATGCAAAATACCTAAGGAACGATTATGAAAGTGGTCGCCGATCGATTTATACGTTGAAGTACCTATGTAGAAGGCAAAAGTGACATCCAGCAGGTGTGCGTATGTAGTATGTACGCCTTGGGTTTTGACTATTTTACGCTGCATGACGAATGTGGACGGACAAAGCAGCTGAGCTACTGCGGCAAAAATGACTAATTTGTTAATTTGATGACGAGCAACTGGCGACGCCTCCCCAGGGCATGAGCTGCCGGTAGTGACATCTGTATGCAAGGGCGAGCTTCAGCCGCTCACCATCAGAGGTCAGGATAAAGGCGGGAAGGGAGAGAGGAGAGGAGTGAATGTGCCGATGAAGAGGCCAGTAGAGAGGGAGGTACTGGTAATGTATCATTTATACTACACAGTGCACCTACTATAACAGTGGCACAATTAGACCCTGCAACGTGACCGTGGTCTGATCCAGAAACGGAACGGCAGGAGTGCCTCTGCTCTCCATCCTGTACTCTAACGTTTCCATGCGTCACCTCTCGGTCACAGCGACTGGATACCTAAATATAGTAAAGCAGGGTCGGACAGCTTGCCAGAAGAACGGAGGTCAACTTTCCTTTCTGTTTTCAAGACCATCCCATTTTCACCTCAATCTATTTTTCACCATTGCACAGTGGGGATTTTTCCGATCTAGCACGTATTTATTCGTAGAGGGCAAACCATAGGTAGAATTGTAGCCAGATTGTGCACAGATGTTGGCTGGTGTGTCCTGGTGAGAATTTTACCTGTAAATGTGCATAATCAACATAGTATAGGGGGTTCAATTGGACCCCCCGCTCAGCCGTTTGGCCCCTAATCAAGCTAGAGCTTCGCGGAAAAGTCAAGCGTGCTGCCTATGACGAAATTAGGCCGAATATATCCAATGTCAAAGTCCAAGGTCATAAGCTGACTTTCCAAATCAGTTTAATGACCCAACTAAAGTTGGGAAATCGAGACCTCTTGAAACTTCGCAAAGTTAGGGTGTTACGGGGTATTTTGGGGTGCCGATCACGAATTTCATGTTAGTTTTGATCACAGACGATGTCTTTATGCATTTAGGCCAGGTCGGGTCAGGTCACGTTAGATCAATTAGTAGGTGTCCTGCCGGCCATCCATAGAAGTGTCACCTACTA
This sequence comes from Amphibalanus amphitrite, assembly GCF_019059575.1. NCBI lineage: Eukaryota > Metazoa > Arthropoda > Thecostraca > Balanomorpha > Balanidae > Amphibalanus > Amphibalanus amphitrite. The sequence continues at coordinate 18,138 of NW_024882090.1, forward strand.
CTGATAGCTTCGTAACATGGAACGAAGGCACTAGAACTACTTCGTAAATATTCAAATGGCTGCTAAAATCGAAATCAGCACCAAAAACTACCCTAGAAACAAGTAAAACTCGAAAAAGTGAACCAAGGTCATCAAAAGGCCAATGACCTTGACTTGACCTTCACGTGAACTTGAATCCCACCATTATGCATGGCACCAACATCATTTCACATATTTGAACGTTTAAAACCACAAAAAGACTGGAAACCGCGGATAATGTGAGCTGGCATACGCCGAATCGCGATTCCGGCCAAACATGGTCTCGAGAAATATGCCACAGGTCAAAGGTCAGTTGGGTCAGAGTCATGAAATTTTTAGGTTAGATGTAAAATTGATGATCTCGAGGGTACCGAAAGTTTCGGCGCGATCGGCCGCTTTTTGCGCGAGTAATTTGCGGAAAACCATGGGGTTTTATCCGACCCTTCCCCCTCCCCCTCCCCACAAGTGCGATGGTTAATAAGGTTACGGTATGTATAATTAACGCTTGTCATCCTATTCCTAATGAATGTGTCTCAGAAAATATGCATCATATAAATCACGAAGTAAAATTATTCGCCTATGTCCGGAACATACCTATATCGTGCTGTTTGTCCTAGCGCTCCTCGAGTGGGGTGTTAAGATACTCTAATGTGAATATTCCGTGTTCAGGCAAGTTTCGGCAGCCAAACTAGGCGTTGTCTTGTGCAGAAGAAAGTGGCGAATTCGATAGGATATATTTCGGAGTGGAAAAGTGTGGAGAACATTGTTGATTTCCTACATTTATTTAGAATACCATTCCTTCAATATGGTGTCTGTAAGGGGTTTTTGTAAAGGGCATTTTTGTGACCTTAGTAAGGTTGTGGCATACTTTCTGTTTGCCATTCCATTCCTAATAAAGGTGCCTTTCAGACGATATGCAACTTTAAGACCTCGCAAGATTAAAACCAACAGGACAGGACAATGAAATTGAGCTATACTTTCGGGCCTTGCTGAGCCCATTGAGTAATCACGCATGTGTGTGAACTTTGGGCGCATTTTTCCTAGTTTTGCTGTGGACATACAGATAAAACAATGCCATATATGAAAAATTCAGACATTTCTTAGCCCTACTGACACAACAAATAAACAAAAATCCAAAAAATATTTTTTGAATTAACCCGCGCCCTGGTGGGGGGGGGGGGCTATTTTTTGCCCCCCCTCCAGACTTTTTGATATATCTCCAGAACCGCTGCGCCGATCGTCACCAAACTTTCAGTACACTGTAAACCAAATTGACAAGTCTTGTGCAATATAACCAATCATCTCTTGGTATGTTTACCAACTGATACTTTTTAAACAAGCCGTTGTCTGGTGCATTGCTTGTCAGGTGACAACTACGAGTCAATAGTTACTATGCACACCAACTTCTCAGTATCCAGACCAACTCTACATTTGTTTCAACGTTTGTTTCTTAACCAGTTTTGGAAACTTGTTGCCGCATGGTTATTTAACCGGCGCCTAACTTGTACTGGTCAGCTGGTCAGCATACACATGGTCAGATGCGCCTATGACGTCAGACTTGGCGGACCAATCAGCGGTCGCCGCCCGCCGTTAGCGGGGTTTCGAACCAGCAGTTGTCGCGCGGCCGCCGTGCAGTCTGGAGCAACGACGAGGGCTGTTCCAGCATTTGTGCAGTAAAAAGTGAAATCTGTGAACTGTGGTGTTCGTGCTGTGAGTGAGGCCCCCTCTGGCCTGCGGGACGCACTAATCGTCCCTATACCCGCGGTCGAGACGCCTCCCTTCCCCTGCGCGCGCAATGTAAGTGGGCCAGACCTGTGCATGCACATGTGAGCAGATGTTTTGCGGTCGGTGTTTTTTATATATAAATACATTTATTTGCCTTTAATTCAACTCTTTGTATTTTTAACTTAACTGATGATCATACAAGGGCTGTAAAAGCTAATCTGGTTGGCGATCATGATTTATTCGAATTATCTGCGTGATCGTGCAACTGCATGATTGTTATGCTTAATGTTCAGGAAATATTCGTCATACGGGCATGTTATACTTCTGGCTTGATGCGGTGCACGAAACCATGTTCTTCCACATACGCAGCAGTTCTTGCTTCAAAGACTTATATGCTGACGGTGCACGATAGGTATACCTACTGGGTATACCTACCTCATGCATTTACCACATCCATTCGAAAATATGCACTCGGAATTGTCTCCAGTCAATAGTATTAATTACGTGACCGTAATAAATACTAATGATTCAAGAAACTTCCGAATGGATGTGGTGTATGCATTCATTGATTATATAACCCATCAGTATTTCGTTTCTTGTCAGCGCAAGCCTTTGAGCAATAACTGATGCCAGTCATGGTTTTTTGCACCACTTCCAGCCAAAAATAACCTGTCCGTATAGAAAATATTTCCTGAATCAGTATCGTGGCAATTGAAAACGAACGCGAATCGTAAGTTCTTAAAGGAAATAGTTCACTTTTTAACATGGGTTTTGAACTGGAATAGCAGTTCCGTAGCTTGGGCTGAGACGAGCATAAATCAGGAGCTTTTACAGCCCAACGATCACCCTAGGCAAAGATATTCTATTTCTCGTCCCGAAAAAGGTGTCTTGCGTTGAGGATGTGTGCCTTGCATATATTTCCATCCAGTATGAAAAGAGCATGGGTCCCGAAAATTCTTCAGAAACTAGAGAAATTATCTACGAGAACTCTAGAGAAATTCTCGTACTGATCAATTAGGACATTCAGGGGAACATTATCAGATCGAGCAGATCGTCCAAATGCTGGTGGCTGCGATAATTTCTCTGTTTCTGAAGAATTTTCGGGACCCATGCTCTTTTCATACTGGATCGCGTGTGCCTTACAGAAACTGAAAAGTTCTTCCTATATCAAATTATAGAAAAAAAATCTTTTGTTATAAAAAGGTTTTATTTTCTTTGCTGATTATTTTGAACATAAAAAATCATAAATCGTTGCAAAAAAAAATAATTTCGTGAAAGTGAACTATTTCCTTTAAGGCTATCAACGCAAACAAAGCGATTGTAAGGAAGAAAAAGTTCGAACAGAGCGTTAGTACACTTACGTGTTGACAATTTGTAAGCTAGCAATGCCCAGTCAAAGGCTAGTTCATCAACAAACCAGGGGTTGGTGAACCGACAAGGAAACGACTATGCCTATCCAGAAGTTGGTAGGTCCACAAGGCCCAAACTAGCACTCAACAAGGTGACGCCTATGCGAATTGGAACCAAACTTGTAGACAAATTGTTAGTTTGTTGGCCAACAAGCCTGGGGTTGGTGAATCGACAAGGTATCGACAAGGTGACGCCTATGCGAATTGGAACCAAACTTGTAGACAAACTGTTAGTTTGTTGGCCAACAAGCCTGGGGTTGGTGAATCGACAAGGTGACGCCTATGCGAATTGGAACCAAACTTGTAACAAGGAGCCAACTTGTAGATTTGGTTTACAGTGTACCCTCCCGGACATCAATTTTACACATTGTGACCAAAAAATTTTCCAAAGGCTATGATAGGTTGGCCGTAAATGACGTCAGAGTGACGTCATGTTCTGCCGTTTTTGACCCAAAAAAGGGTTTCGCGGGAAGAGCTGTCAGGCCTATAGCTTTGCAAATACAGAAAAATGATAAAGACATAAAAGCTGTAGAATCAACAGGGCTACAAAACTGCTATCTCGGATTTTTGAAATTTTTGGATTTTGACCCCCAAAAATCAAAAAATAAATTTTTTGCATATAATAATCGAAAAATCCAAAAAGTTTTTTGAATTTCGCAAAAACCGGAAAATATGTGATAGTCCTTACCTCCTTCCATCCACATACCAAATTTTAGATCGATACCTCTTTTTTTGGCGAAGTTATAGCGAAAAAACTGTTCAAAATTGATGACGTCAAATTTTCAAACTCAATTTTTAGCAATTCTAGACCCCGTAGCGCAAAACAAAGACCACCATTAGACTCCCCGTGACGAGCTGCATCGAATCAATACCCATTTTATGCAAAACTATCAATTTTAAAATTTGACCTTTTTTGGCCTGACCTTGACCTGACCTTGACCTGAACTTCACCAGAAAGTGACCTAAGCCGTACCTGATAGTCTTATAACCAATACCATTGAGTTGGAAATGAAAAATTGGCCATAAAACATGCATCACACAACCTTAGTAAAGTTTGGCTCATGTGACATGACCTGTGACCCTTGGTGACCTGACCTGTGACCTGACCTGGTATTGTCAGTGACCTCTAATAGTAATATATCTACTAGGCAACTGACGCCCTATCGCTGATTCTCGACAAAATGCGTTTTCCTCGGTGTTATAACGCATTCCCTAGAAGACCCGTGAACGGTGAAACATTTCATCTTTGACCTGACCTGTGACGTCATCGGTGACCCCGAGGTCAATGAAATTTGGTTTTCCTCGACAAATTTGACAGGCCTTTCGAACGCCGTTTGAATTTTGCGGATCCGTCTAGTAGTTTCGGAGATACGAGGGGGGGGGGCAAAAAATAGCCCCCCCCCCACCAGGTCGCGTTATAAACAGACCCCACCTGGGCGCGGGTTAATAGGCGCTAGATCGGAAAAATCCCCACTGTGCATTGGTTAGGCCCTTCCTTGCCCGGGCTGACGCCTGACGGTCACCGCACCCATGGGTAGCCGGTAGGGTAGTGGTGTTCAATTGCAGCTGTCCTTCCGGTGCAACAGTTAAATTGGCCGATTGACCTGTCACATCGGTAAGTGCATTACCGTCACAGCGAGATAGGCTCAACCTATGGGCTCAACTGCTGCGGCGCAACAGTCGGTGATCGAATCCCAATCAGCTCAATGAATCCATCCTTTCATTCCACGGCTTTAGAATGGTCTCAATAGTTCGCTAGCACAATTGAACGCAACAGAACATAACTAGTTTTTTTTTTCTTAATAATTAACGGTCATTTTTAGTCAGCTCATTTGAAGTCAAACGATTACTTTCTCCCGGCACGGGTTTGAAATTTGTCAAGCACTTTTATTTACTCAATGCTGCTCGCAGACGACCTAAAGATACTGGATATAAGAGTCTGCATTTCCCCATGGGCCGGCTAACCAAACTTAAGCTCGCAAGTCGCGTATATTCCGTTATCATCATCATAGTTACTCATGTAGCCAAGAGAGAGAAGGAGACGTGCTTGTATGTTTATTGTTTCAATGTTGCGCGGTAATTTATGACTCACGATGTGTATAACACCGGACATGGACAAACGGTGCCGTCGCGACGCCGGAGGAGGCGATGAGTTTAGTGTTTTCTTTGCGGTGCCTATGAGCAACCCTTGTCTGTGTTACACCAGCCAGTGCAGGTCCGGTCCAAAGGACTACCGGAGGTCAAAGGACAGGAGGCGTTGCGTTAGGTGAGCGTTGTTTGTGGCCTGTGCAATGTGCATTATGTAATTGGTTTAGAAGGCAGAATTGAGAATAGGTTTAAAAGACAAAGCGCCTCACGGCATCTTCAGAGCGAAAACGAAGATTGTCTTCCAAGGAAAATATTAGGTATTTTCATGGAGCTTCTAGCTCTCAAATAACAAAAGGTAGGCAATAACCCTTCTCTCATTTTAGTCGAAAAGATAAAAACAAAAAAAGCGAAATACGGTATCGGGAGCTTTCGGCTTTGTGCCATTATCAATCACTTATCGGTCACCTAACGGTTGATAAAGTCACAAAACCAGGCTCCCGATACTGTGTTACTGTTTTGTTTTACTTTTTTGATTTTTTTTTTCGGTTAATATGAGAGCTTTGTTTTATGCCTTTTATAATTTGTATAATATCTTTAAGTATACTTTTTCGTGGAACCACGCTTCTGATCCACCAGAAAACCATTTCAAGACATTTTTAACTACCTGACTGTTCGAAGCATCTCAGCTCCATCCTAGTGCAGATGAATTTACAGGCGTAGGCAATAGGATAGGTAGGAATGGCATAAGTAGCAAATGATGCATACTAATTAGCTTTTTCGTATGTCGCATTTACAGTGCAATGGCTAAATAAATCATCTATTCCATTCAATATGTCAGGGAACTTGCAGAATGCAGAGTGTTTCAGCTATCGTCACAGAACGTCAGCAGAACTGTTCACTTCAGCCATTTCTTCCCCGGAGCTGCATTCAATTCGCATTCCCCAGTCCCGAACTGCCTCACGTCTCCATGCACACTTCCGTAGTGCCAACCTTCCGCCCGTCCCTGACCTGTGTCTCCGGGGAGGGGGGCGGGTCAGCGGGCGGGGGGGGGGGGGTCTCGTCGGCGCCGGCCGGCCGACTCGCACCGCCGGCGGCTATCACTTGTTGCCGTGCCCCGAGGCGGTGTGGAGGTACCGGCCGACGGCTGAGGTGTGCCCTCGGGCGAGTGACGGAGCGGCGGTCAGGAGAGGGCTGGGCGCGCGGAGGGACCGGCAGACGACCGACTGAGGTGAGTGACAGTGACACGGGGAGTGTGCTGAATGAGGTGTAATTTGGGCAAAATGTTTATCTTTGTTAGATCAAGCTCAACGTATCGTATTCTGTCAATTAGGCATTATAACAATTGAAGGATAAAATGCGACTTTGCCTAAAATTGCGCAACTATTTCTACCATTTTCGAATAATACACGAGAAGAGTGCGTAAAAATTAGACATTGTAAGGTAAGCTCCCTTCTCATACGTGCCATATCACAAATCCAGTAAATAATTTTTAACTGACGATTTAGGTTTCAGCTGTTCGTCACGAGCCCGGTATCACTGGAAGACATGCTTATTGCCTACTATTCTTTACTTTTCACTTATTCATGACATTCTTGACATCCTCTAGGCATCTACACTTAAAATGCGTTCTTTCATTTTGGCTGAGCACGGATGACTTTCGACTGCCATGCAGACAGAAGGCTTTCTTGGAAACTGGTGCCCGCTGAACCGATCTAGAAGGTCTCCAGGTGTGATGGCCGAGATTGGGGCCTTCCCGTGATAATCCAGGCCATCGCAGGTCGGTGCCACGCTTGCTGAAGCGTGCCCGTCCGATGCAGCCGGTCAGCTCTGTTTTAGGCCGGAACGGATGGCTTTGTGGCCTGGCTCGGCTCCATGGATGGGCTGCATCGCACTTTGGTGGCACGTGGTGATGATAGGAACGAGGTCAATCATTGACGGTTTCTGTCTTTGCGAAACGTGTCATCTCGTCGCCTCTAAAGATATTCTGGCTCTCAAGTGTAATATGGCTTTTTCATGATTCATAATTTCACAGTTCTTACTTCCTAGATACCGACGGCTGTCTTGCACTGTCATGCACAGACATGACTGGTTAAAGGCACAGTTTATCGCGTTTGGAAAGTATCAAATGGACTTCATTAAATAGTTAGTGAAGTACAAGAAGTATAATGCATTATTTCACCTTTCACCTTTGTGCTCGATTTTATTATCAAAACATTAAATTAATTTAGCCTCAGACCCGATATAAAGTTACACAGAGATATGCAAATGACTTGGGTCTTGAAGAATGCCATGTTAAGTTCTTGAACAAGTTAGGTCAAACGGTCGCCTTTTCTTTAGCAAGCTCCAGACAATCTAACTCTACAGCTGTTTGAAAAGTCTGACCTTTCTCTGACAAAGAAGCTAACTTTGCTTGTGTTTCACAATAAAGACGTTTCAAAACGGCATTGTGCCCATATCAGAATATACACAAAGCGGTTTAGCGCATAGGAAGTCTTTGCTTTAATCATAAAAATGGCGTGTGCGTTAAAAATTCTGAATTTGTGTTAGACAACGGCAAACTGCAACAGATTTTCGCCGTGGAAAATGCTATCAGCCGTTTTCACGACGGGCTTTTCGGCGAGTGCACCTAATTTGACCAAATCTGCACCTAATCTCTTTTACAGCAAACATCTTTATTTTATGAATTTATTTCAGTGTTTCAACCGATGATACTCTCTGATAATATGACAAAGCAGGCATATAAGCAAATAGTGCAACCCTAGCTGATAGCTACCAAGCGACACACTGAACCTAATTTGACCAAATCTGCACTTAATCTGCACCAGATGTGCACCAAATGTGTACCAGATGGCCGTCGTGAAAACGGCTATCATCGTCCGATCCGTCTCTGCATGCGGACTCGCCCGAGTGGAGCCCCATACGTCTGACACCGATCGGGGACTGATCTCTAGCCGAGCGGCACACGATGAGATGCGGGTCTGACTCCGATCTGCGAGTACAGTGGCTCCGACGAATCGCCGACATCCATCCCGACCCGCTCCCGACTTTGACCGGAAAAGAACGGTGCGCGGGGGCGACGACCTCAAGGATAGAGCCTTTTTAAGACGTCGGTGATTTGTTCGGTTTGATGCAAATGTGATTAGATGGATGCAGTCTACACTGTAATTTGTAAACAAAATTGACAAGTCTTGTGTAATATAACCAATCATCTCTTGGTATGTTTACCAACTGATACTTTTTAAACAAGCCGTTGTCTGGTGCATTGCTTGTCAGGTGACAACTACGAGTCAATAGTTACTATGCACACCAACTTCTCAGTATCCAGACCAACTCTACATTTGTTTCAACGTTTGTTTCTTAACCAATTTTGGAAACTTGTTGCCGCATGGTTAATTAACCGGCGCCTAACTTGTACTGGTCAGCTGGTCAGCATACACATGGTCAGCTGCGCCGGTGACGTCAGACTTGGCGGACCAATCAGCGGTCGCCGTCCGCCGTTAGCGGGCCCCGGCGCGGCGGTTTCGAACCAGAGGGCTGTTCACGGGCCCTGTGTGCGGTCGGACCGCACACAGCCTCCAAGCTCCGCCCACTGCGTCCCTACGTCAGCCTTCCGTCACCGCACACAGCGATCGCTGTGGCCGGTCGGGACTGGCCACAGCGGACCGTCCACCGCACGCAGCCGTGACGTCAGAACCGCCTACCCATCCCCTACCCCCACGCCTGCTGGACGCACCGCACACAGCGCACGCAGCAGTGTGCGGTGCCCGTGAACACCCCTCAGCAGTTGTCGCGCGGCCGCCGTGCAGCCTGGAGCAGCGACGAGGGCTGTTCCAGCATTTGTGCAGTAAAAAGTGAAATCTGTGAACTTTGGTGTTCGTGCTGTGAGTGAGGCCCCTCTGGCCTGCGGGACGCACTAAGCGTGCCTATACCCGCGGTCGAGACGCCTCCCTCCCCCTGCGCGCGCAATGTAAGTGGGCCAGACCTGTGCATGCACATGTGAGCAGATGTTTTGCGGTCGGTGTTTTTTATATATAAATACATTTATTTGCCTTTAATTCAACTCTTTGTATTTTTAACTTAACTGATGGACATATATGGGCTGTAAAAGCTAATCTGGTTGGCGATCATGATTTATTCGAATTAGCTGCGTGATAGTGCAACTGCCATGATTGTTATGGTCAATGTTCAGGAAATATTCGTCATACGGGCATGTTATACTTCTGGCTTGATGCGGTGCACAAAACCATGTTCTTCCACATACGCAGCAGTTCTTGCTTCAAAGACTTATATGCTGACGGTGCACGAATGGTATACCTACTGGGTATACCTACCTCATGCATTTACCACATCCATTCGAAAATATGCACTCGGAATTGTCTCCAGTCAATAGTATTAATTACGTGACCGTAATAAATACTAATGATTCCAGAAACTTCCGAATGGATGTGGTGTATGCATTCATCGATTATATAACCCATCAGTATTTCGTTTCTTGTCAGCGCAAGCCTTTGAGCAATAACTGATGCCAGTCATGGTTTTGTGCACCACTTCCAGCCAAAAAATAACCTGTTCGTATAGAAAATATTTCCTGAATCAGTATCGTGGCAATTGAAAACAAACGCGAATCGTAAGTTCTTAAGGTTATCAACGCAAACAAAGCGATTGTAATGAAGAACAAGTTCGAACAGAGCCGGTTAGTACACTTACTTGTTGACAACTTGTAAGCTAGCAATGCCCAGTCAAAGGCTAGTTCATCAACAAACCAGGGGTTGGTGAACCGACAAGGAAACGACTATGCCTATCCAGAAGTTGGTAGGTCCACAAGGCCCAGACTAGTACTCAACAAGGTGACGCCTATGCGAATTGGAACCAAACTTGTAGACAAACTGTTAGTTTGTTGGCCAACAAGCCTGGGGTTGGTGAATCGACAAGGTATCGACAAGGTGACGCCTATGCGAATTGGAACCAAACTTGTAGACAAACTGTTAGTTTGCTGGCCAACAAGCCTGGGGCTGGTGAATCGACAAGGTATCGACAAGGTGACGCCTATGCGAATTGGAACCAAACTTGTAACAAGGAGCCAACTTGTAGATTTGGTTTACAGTGTACAGGCTACTCGTGACATTGCGTATGTTATTTTTTACATGGTTACACCACCCAGTATTTATTAGTGGTGTCAATCGGAACTTTGAATCTTCGGAATTCCGATTTTGTCCAATGTCCAATTCGGAATTCGGTTGGACAATGACAGCAGGCTTTGGACAACTTAGGATAATCGGTTGCTACACCTCAACATTTTTATAAAGTAATGGTGTTTAACATTGATTGGCTATCAGAAAGCTCAGCTTTCGATATGATTACCACTTTTGAGCTGGTAACCATAGGCGGCGGAACGGGGGGGGCACCGGGGCACCGTGCCCCCCCTTGAATTCTGCAAGGGGGGCACCAATAGCAAGGTGCCCCCCCTTAAATTTGATGTATTAATTAGTACCAGGGGCGGATTCGGGAAAACTCCAAGGGGAGGGTCATGAATCGAAGTGGTGCCCCTACCTATGCCCAAAATTAAAACCTCAACGGATTTCGGCCATTTAATTTTGGTGGTGCCCTATTTTCAGTTTTTTTTATTTTCTTTATTTTTGGTTAGTCATGTGATGACTGGTGCCCCTGCTAGGCCGGTGGTGCCCCTGGAAAGGCTGTGGTACCTACCTACCCTGCCCCCTGACAAGCCTTCGGTGGGCCCTGGCATGACTTAGATGCCCATGGGCCCTGACAGGCCTGTGGTGTCCTTGCTAGGCCTGTGGTGTCCCTGGGCCTTGGCAGGTTTGTGGTGCCCCTGTTAGAACGCAGGTGCCCTTGACAGGTTTGTGGTGCCTCTGACAATCCTAAATTGCCAACGACAGGCTTGTGGTGCCCTTGACAGGCCCATGGTGCCCTTGCGAGGCCGGTGGTTCCCCTGCGAAGCCGATAGTGCCCCTGGCAGGCCTGTGGTGCCCCTGGAAGACCTGTAGTGCTTTTGCTAGGCCGATGGTGCTCCTGACAGGCCCGTGGTGCCCCTGCTAGGCCTGTGGCATCCCTGGCGAGCCTGTGGTGCCCCTGTCGGCTGTCAGGCCTGTGGTGCTCCTGGCAGGCATGTGGTGACCCCAGGCCCTAAGTCATGACCCATGTGACCTCCACCCTGGGATTCGCCACTGATTAGTACTGCGATGGCTTCTTGGGAATTATACATGTAGGATAAATGGAATTTATCAAACGACAATAAGGAAGAGACAAACACATAGGTACTTGAGGATCAGCTTAAAGTTAACCACACATACGGGCAGGGGTGTAATTTTCCTAAAATGATTGTGGGTGCCCAGCTGTAGGGGCGCCCGGCGCCAGGCCGTTTTGGGGCGCGATAGATATTCTTTATGTGGGAGCCTAAATTAACACCGAATTTGATAACATTGCTAGCCGAATGGCGCTTCAAGTGACGTGTCTGACAAGCAAATACACGCTTAAAAGTGGAAACTGACCGGAAGGACGTAAAAAAGATGTAGAGAGGCGTCATCCAGTAGGAGGGGCACCAAATGTGGAGGCACCAGACGGTTACGACTTACGAGGGCGCCGTGAGACGATGAAAAGGGCGCCATTCTCTTAGGAGGGCGCCGAGTGATTGAAAACGCTATGTGGTCCGGGGGCGCTAAAAGGCCAGAAGGGCGCCGCACAGTCAGTAGTGCTACGTTGGTGGGGACGTAGGGGCGCCAGATGGTTACGAGGACGCCTTGAGATCATGAAAAGGGCGCCATTCTCGTAAAAGGGTGCCGAGTGATTGAAAACGCTATATCGACACCTTTTTTTTAAACCCCACATCTGCTCTCCCGTGAATTTCCGGGAGGCACGAAATATCTCCTTTTAAAAGTGTCCAATCGTCCGATCCTGGTCAAATATGTGTGTTCGTAGGCCTGTTCTGGCATTGCTTTATCTGCCAAGACAGACAAACTTGAGAAAAATCGAGTGGTTGTACTTTTTTTGAAGGTCTCTAACCAACTTGTCTGAAATTCACCGGAGAACAAATGTGGGGTCTAAAAAAAGGTGTCGATATGTGGTTCAGGGGCGCTGAGAGGCCAGAAGGGCGCCGAACAGTCGAGGGATGCACGGTGAACAGAGACCTAAGGACGCGAGATGGTCAGGAGGGCGCCGTTAGACCATGAGAATGGCGCGGTGCTGTCAAAAGTGCGCCATTCTCCCAGAAGGGCGCCGAGTGATTAAAAACGCTATATTATCCATGAACGCGAGACGGTCAGGAGGACGCCGTTAGAGCATGCGAAGGGCAACGTGCTCTCGAAAGGACGCTTGCAGTCTTGTAAAAGACTTGTGGGTGCATTTTCATCATTGTGGGGGCATAATTCAGGATTGTGGGTGCATATGCCCCCACAAAGAGATATAAAATTACACCCCTGCATACGGGGGTGAACTGCCATTTTCGTTTAGTAAAAAAAATAAAATAAAAAAAAAATCTTCGTGTCAGGGCTGTGACGAAAAATAAGTGGCCTAAATCCGATGAGAAAACAGGATTTGGGGGTACCCTAGGTTTGGCTCCTTGAGCCATGGTGCCCCCCCTTGTCTCAAATCGTTCCGCCGCCTATGCTGGTAACGATAGATTAAAAGCAAATTAAATAACGGTGTTGAGTGTAAACTATTGCGTAGATGTCGGACATCTTTGGACAAATGGCTGGCTTGGATATTTTTGGACGGACAGTCTTCGTAAGTATTGGACATTGGACGGACATTGGACATACGTTTTCTGAAATTGACATCACTACAGCATTTTAGGCGCAATTTCAAAAAGTTAAAGACCAAATTCAAAACGTTCACGTGCATTTTGAATGTAAACTTTTTGAATTTGGTCTTTAAATTTTTGAAATTGCGCCTAAAAAGGTGCGCCTAAATTGAATTAAATTGCGCCTAAAAACCTGTATTCTTAATATCCACAGAGTTCAACGTTTAATGATCTCCCGAGCTGGCTCTCATCGTTTTCACTCAGTTTTTTAAGCGAACAACTGAGCCTAAAGCACGTGCTCTCTGCTCAGCGCCGGCCGCGCCCAGCCTGGGGCAGAGATTCGCGCGCTGACGCCGCACCCCTGGTCCGATTGCGCCCATCTTTTGATACGATGGTCCGCCCCACCCAAAGTTTGTGGTCACCAAATTTCACGTCGATACGCGGCGCCGTTCCGGCGCAAGAAGACACATACGGCTGACACACACACAGACAACTTATAATTTATTAAGTAGTATTATAATTTATTAAGTAGTATTAAGTAGTATGTAGTATTTATGTCCGTTTGACGTTGACATATTTATTTGTTCTTAAATTAACGAACTAATGATAGATAGCTGTTGCTATGTTTATCCGGTGATTGACGAATCCTTTGAAAGCTTTTAGGGCGAACAGTATTATTTAGTAATGTAGTGGCGATATTGGCAGCAATTAAGTAGAGCTCTTCTCATCGATCACATGTAAACGCACTTAAGTGCTAGGTATATACTCCACTACCAGATCTGCGAGCTCAGTAGGAGGGTGAGCATGATGTCAATTTTGCTGAGTGCCGAGGTGCTTGACTTTCTGGACTTCTAAGTAATTAACTGTGACCTCCATTGGTTTTAAATGACCACAATACAAAGTTAAATTGAGCAGCTCAGTTCCATTGTGCCCACTTAGCGCTGCCATGTGACTTTTTGCCACGGGTTCAGTGCCGCGGGCTCCGTTTAACAATTCGTTGAGAAGAAGGGGAAGGGCGGGAGTCAGCTACTCCTAAGATTGCCCGGTCAAGCAGAGGTCGAGCGTTGAAAGATGGTTTCAAATGGAGTTTGCTTATTTTTTTTCTTGCACCGAAAGACATTTAGTTCACCGAGGGTGCTCCGTTTTTATAAAACAAGGCAGGGGGGGGGACGTTTATACACCTGTATCTAATGCATGCGGATTGCCGGTCCTGTGGCGCCTATAGCGACAAGCGGTAAGCTATGTTCGAAAGAGCATCAAAATTCCTGGGGAAAAGCTTGATAACTTCTAGGTTAGGTTAAATGTCCGGTCATCATCGGTAATTAACCCGCGCACCGACGGGGGGGGGGGGCGGATATCCGCCCCCCTGAGGTTTTTCGCGAATAGCGGGAAAACCGAATTTGGTATGACTATAACCTCATCAATTTTACACATGGTGTGCAAGTTTGAACTTCCTACCTTTTAAGGTCAGGTCACCAGGTCACTTTGAATGACCCAACCTCAAGTCACTTTTTTGCAACTTTGTCACCGTGCCACAGCTACAGTAGATGTCGGAGGCCTTTGAAAGTCGCAGGATATTATTAGGTCATCAGTAGCTACAATTTGTTTATCTCGGAATTTTGATATCGGTGACCTAAGGTCAGGTCAATTTCGCGACCTCCCCATTATAAGTCAATGGGGGAAAAATAAACTCCCTGTTTTACCACTAAAACGGGTCGGAATGGCCCCATATACTTTACATGACTTCATATACGATCAACCTTCACTACCTTGAGGTCTGTTTGGCTGTTGGGCAGCTGTGAGGTCATGTGACGTCATCAAAGGTCACCAAAGGTTTTTTTGCCAATAACTCCGTACAGGAACAAGATACAGACGCGTGGATGGTCTCATTGTGTTCAGCTCGTCAAGACGCATCGAATGATATACATGATGACCTCGAGGTCACGTGACCTGAGGTCAACCTTTGACCTTGACCTTTCGAGGTCAACATATATATCATTCGATGCGGATTGACAAGAGGATCACGATGATGCCCTTAGTTTGTTCCTATCTTGACTAATTCGAAAGTTATTCGAGAAAAACTCTCTCCATATCTAGCGCCGCTATTTTGACTTTTTCGACCCCTGTGACGTCATCTTTGACCTGACCTGAAAATGACCTCAGTAAAAATTGTAGATCTTGGCCGTGCGTATCCGATGCCGTTTACCGCTTGTCGCTATCTTGCTTCGTTCTCGAGATCTCAGGGGGGGGGGGCGGTCATCCGCCCCCCCCCCCCCCCGTCGGTGCGAAGTTGGCGCAGACCCCCGTCGGTGCGCGGGTTAAATGCCAAGCTGTCCATATTTTATTATTCTTGTACTTACAAAGTGTTTTATTTAATACAGCTTGAACTAATGCAGCGAAAGGTCCGCGAAGTTGCGTCTTCATAGATTGTTTGGCTTGGAAATTGGAATTATGGGACTTCCCTGCAGCGCTGCTCGCTTGTGCGTTCCAAGCATGGCTGTTGAATACGACGGAGATACGGACCCTGCCGGCAATCTGACGGCTGTGCTCTTACAGCTGACGGGCTGACGGTCGTGTTCAGTCGTGCTCGGGCAGCCGCTGACAGCGACTGACGAGACCGATCGGCAGCCAACTGGCCGGACCGCGTGCCCGCCAACACCGCACCTCCATCAGCGACGGGAACACGAACGACCGGGGCAACTCTAAACAGTCGCGCTCAGCCGCCTCCGCTTTCGTGGCCGGGGAAATGAGACGCGTCCGGTCGCCGGCGTCGACTTTTCCACTAACGTGTCCGCCTGACAGCTAGAGCGTTGCGTGTTTGGCTTGCTGCAGACTCGGATCTGACGGAACGTCGACACGCCGTCGCCGGTCGCCGTCCCTCCCGAGGTCACCGAGCCACCGGCTCGCGCTGTGTCAGACACCCTGATTGGACATTGACGACCGCAAACAGGCTGCCTTATTGCGTGTGTCGGCGTTGGGTCAGCAGTTAATTTCCTACATACACACGGGACACACACACGCGCACACATCGCGACATTTAAGGTACACATGGGTATGTAGACGTAGCATCCCAAGTAATTTTCTGGGTGTTTATACATTTCTTTGTATTTTTGGCTATTATTTTCATAGCATGGCTTTTTATCTTTTGGAACTCGTTTTTCATGTTATTCAGTAAACCTTTTGTGTATCGTTGCATACCCGTGGTAACCGAAGGCACTCTTCAAGGCGTTCCCATGCTGATATTGGCCCGAGTCTAGCTTGTCTGGCGTTAAAGCCCTGCCGCTGTGGCTGAGCTGATGTTGCGATAGCAAATTTACGCTGCCAGGAGCCGGCTTTCGGCGAGCCGAGAGCTTGGAGTGTGTTTTGTAGCATCTGCAGAGTGCCTCGAGTGATATATGCACCGGTGGAAATCAGCTCCTGTGTGCTGTTGTTGACCAAATGTCAGCCACAGTAATATGGGCCGTCGGTACCGGACCTGCTGAAACGTGATGCGAATCTCGCCATTGAAGCTGTCTGCACACTGCCCTCGCAGTCGCGCCTGATTTAGACGACAGAATAAAACGAATCCGGCATAAGTGGAAAAAATCGACGAAAATCCATTAACGCCGAATAATGTGATTTGGACTACAAAAGAAGCAGCGAGATTGCTTGTTAGGAATTGATAATGGATAATGAACGAACACATTGCGAAAGAAGGCATAAGCATAAGACGTTTTCTTGAACGCGACCGACAGTTCTATGACTCTGGTTCCTTTCACAAATTCTCCTCTTACATCCTGAAATGCTAGCATAAATTTTATAAAAATAACTTATTGAAAATCCGTGACGCGACATATGATTTGGTTGACATCAAGGTCACCATTACGGCACTGGACTGATTAAAATTGGAATCGTTTACACTTAATACTTAATTGCTCTGACGGGGCTTAACAAACACTGACAGCCCCAGTCTTGGCTGACAAAGGGGAGGGGCAATCATCAACCGAACGATGGACAAGTTAGCATAGTTCCTTATTACGTGGGCGCTATGTTGAAATTGCGTTAAGATCTGGCAGTGCACTGCCATGGGGACACCGACTCCCAGGTCTGAAGAAAGAAAAAATGACATGATGTTCGCGACTTGTGTCTCTAACCGGGTCTTTGTCTTTATTCTACCTGTCCACCGTCATAGCATGCAACCTACCACCTGTTTCTTAACTCTCCCGTAAATTTACGCCGACAGTTTGTCAGGATAGGCTGTGCGTATTTTGATAGCGACGGGCCGCGTGCGTCAGCCATAGCAGTTCGTGATGACGTCACTAGTTTTGCCAATCTGACGCCCGTCTTTGCCAAAGTCAGCGATCGGGGCAGTGATGTTCCGGTCGTTGCGCCGCGCTGGGCTCACTGTCGCTCGTTATGACGCTGCGAAAGATCTGCTGGTTTGGATCACCGATCATGGATGACATGTTCCCTGAATTATCTGACGCTCTCATCTGGTACAAAATCACGTTGTGACCAAGGTTGTGACATTTTACTCATTGCTTTCTGTTTTTTTTTTTTTTTTTTTAATGCCCGTGGCTTGTCTTTCTTGGCCTTTTGTTTCTTTGTTATACACTTGATGCTCATATTTTGTTTTATAGCTTAAGTTGTGCCATATATTGATCACTTATTGTCTGAGAGTAGCTGTAAAACGGTAGTTCCCGCATCAAACTATTGAGCAAAAAGCGTCCAAATGCTTAGTCCTGTGGTTATTGCTTCTTCTGAAGCATAGACCACTATATATCTGTATATAGTGGTCTATGTCTGAAGCTATGCAATTCGTAAAAACAGAGATAAGGACTGTTTCACATATGTAATTAGTGGTTTCCGAATGATACTAACATCATCTAAACCTCTGTCAGAGATGTGGGTTTAATTACTTTGAGAAATCGGCCTTTTTACGTGTGCTTTTTGCTCTCTCTGAGAGTGCTGAGAGAATGTAAGACTGTTGAAAAGGACGCGGACGACATCTCTGCTGCTCGACGAGTTCCAAGAACTGGATACGAGTCCGATTGTTCTACGACATGGGCAAATGTCACATATCTTGACATGGGTAGGACGTGCGCACGGAAAGTTGTTATCAAACGTCAGACCCAGACACATCGCCAGACGCTGTATTGTGCAGGGGAAGGACTTTTGTGCGACATACGCCTACGACATAATGCATGTTATTTAATTAAATCCAGCCTCTTATTATTCTATTGAAAGTGGATTACGTGCACACTTACGAACATGTGTGTACCGCACCGTCCTTTGTGCTCCAATTGATTAGATTGCGACTTAGCTAGGTGCAGAAAAGTACAAAGAGTTATGTAATAGCAACTGTTTTCCTGACTGACAATCGTCGATGCGTACTTGTAGCAACCCCGAAGCATACACGATTCACGTCTTTCACGAACAATGACATTATATCAAAGGTTACGTTATCAATATCAAAGGACATTATATCAAAGGCTGCGAGTAGCACAATTATTGTAGCGCTACGAGTTTAAAACAACAGCGCCAAAGGAGCTTGAGACAAGGCTAAAAGTTAAAGTGTTTGTTTTTAACCCTCGCCGGCACAGGCCATTTTGCGCCCTTTTACGGCACGGGGGGGGGGGGGGTACGACCCCCCTCACGTTTGGCCCGTGATCGAGCTAGAGCTTCGCGGAAAAAAACGTACGTGCTGCCCGTGACGAGAGGAAGCCGATGTTACCCAAATTTAAGGTCCTAAGTCATCGGTTGACTTTCCAGGTCAGGTCAATGACCCAAAAGTCGGGAAAATCGGGACCTGTTAGTGCAGCCTTTTATGTACACTGTACAGACCATCGCAACTTTGCTCTATGTTGTAAGCAGGGCTGCGGAGTCGATGGATTTTCGGCGACTCCGACTCCGACTCCGACTCCGGCTTTCAAAAACCAGCTCCGACTCCGACTCCGACTCCGGGCAGAATTGTCGACTCCGACCGACTCCAACTCCCGACTCCGACTCCGCAGACCTAGCAGGGCTGCGGAGTCGACAGATTTTCGGTGACTCCGACTCCGACTCCGGCTCGGGTTTCTAAAATCGACTCCGACTCCGACTCAAACTCCGGTCACAACTGTCGACTCCGACCGACTCAAACTCCGGTCACAACTGTCGACTCCGACCGACTCCGACTCCGACTCCGACTCCGACTCCGCAGCCCTGGTTGTAAGTAAGACATATATGTTTTGGATTTTCTTTTCTAGCAAACTGTGCTACTTTTAAGGTTCGAATCTGCACCGGAATAAAAGCGCTACTACTTTGCGCCTCGCAACAACTTCTCAGGGAACGCACGGCCGACCAAAGTGGTATCGGTGCTTCCATTTCTTCACTGCGGCAACTAACCTTCGATCGATACTCAGGCTTTCATTTCTTGCTCGGTTCGCGTTGGCTGGATGGAATGACTCATCGGAAATGTGTTCAAGCGATTGAACTTGGCCTACACATGTGCCGATATTTGTGTTTTTCACAAAGATGTAATATTGCTGTCCGTTAAATGTTTCTTATATTCTTTGAAGCCTTTTCGACGGTCAATGAGTCGTGCCCTGGGTAACATTGAGCGGCGATGTTTTTAGGCTGAATGAAGCAACAGTCCCACACGGAAAAGGCAGGTCCAACCAATCAAACACAATGCGTTCTCAATTCGTAACTCTTTTTAACTTCCATTGCGAAATATACGTTGGCGACCACGTCTAACCGGAGCTTGTATTTCAGGCTCGGAGCTGGATCAATGGTGGCCTCTGCTGACCTCCGGTGACCTCTGGTGACCTCTGCTGACCTCTCTACGCCCAGCAATGGACATGGACGCCCTGTTCTCGCGTTATCTGGCGCGGCTGAGACTGACGCTGTTCGTCACCTACCAGGGTGTCACCGGCGCCTCCATGCTCAGCTGCGTCCTGCTGCTCCACACACAGGTACAGTGACGTCATCAGTGTATCCTGATCCACACACAGGTACAGTGACGTCATCAGTGTATCCCGATCCACACACAGGTACAGTGACGTCATCAGTGTATCCTGATCCACACACAGTTACAGTGACGTCATCAGTGTATCCTGATCCACACACAGGTATAGTGACGTCATCAGTGTATCCTGATCCACACACAGGTACAGTGACGTCAGCAGTGTATCCTGATCCACACACAGGTACAGTGACGTCATCAGTGTTTTTTTGTTTTACACACATATACGGTGACGTCATCAGTGCATTATAACACATACAGTACCAGGTATGGTGACGTCATCAGTAACTGATCCACATCCAGAAAAGTGACGTCACCAGTGAACTCTGATTCACACACGGATATGGTAACGTGATCAATTATTCTGATCCACACACAGCAAATGTTACGTCATCAGTGTCTTGTAACAAATACATACACAGTGATGACATATTGACATTAGTTTACTTTGATCCACACACCGGTTACCGGTAGAGACGAGTGCATGTAGCGGTTGATGTATCTGTTTTGCCGCTCAGTCTTGGCAAGACCTGCAGGACTTGCCATTGCAGTATAGGTATGATGCCTACACACATGCACATATACCATGCATGCACGCTATTCACCATGTGTCTTTGTGTCTCAGCCGCAGGTAAACAGTGGCTTGAACGGTGACCTGGCATTGATTTGGGATACTCGCTAATTGAGCGCTGAATCATTGAAAAGTGTTTGTGGCCGTGAGTGACAGCAGATCGATCCGGGTTGTTTGCAAATGCAAAGGACATTCTGAAGGAACGTTGTAGACGTGACATTGGGACACCATTAGTACGTTGGAGAGTATATTGATGTGTTAAATCTATTTATATCTGCAATGTTTTCTGTACTTGTATTTTCAGTGCAAAGAAAACTTACGGGCTTTGGTTGGTGGCTTTCATACGATAATACCTATACTCTACTACACGATACCCGTTACGATATATACCTATATTAGCTATAGGTTATAGCACTGCAGACGAGCTGAATACGGGCTCCTTCAATTTGGTTTGTCGTAGCGCTCGTGCGTGTAGATACTGAAACGGTCCTTTGAACGAGGCGTACTTATTTGCCTTAATTCCAGTAAGGACGGAACACAGTGCCTATTCCACCCCAGTGTCTAACCCCAGAACTATAAATAGCTGTTTATCAATTATAGTAACAAGCATAGACCATGGAGAACAAAAGATATGTCACGAAAGGAAACCTGAACTAATATTTATTTCACTTCCAATTCGGTGGTCATGCCTTCAAACATATTTTCTACATGCGGCTATCAGATTACGTTGACGTTGACATGAAACACTTGCCTAACTATCTGTGGCCTGTGGGCACCAATATACGGCATACGATCTCCTTCTACATATTAAATTCCGCATGGATACTGCTAATTAAGATGTAATCTTTCTCCGATCACATTGAACTCACCGCAACTGGGGAACAGCACAAGAACCAGACCTCTGCACACGCTCTGCCTGCTAGGAAGTTGACGAGGGACCAAACACTGATGAGTTTGTGGCGTGCATTGCTTCCAGCTCTCTCCTAATTTCCGTTCTAGCCGGGGCCGCTTTATCAAGCTTTTCTCGTGCGCTCGGAGAGGCGCGATGGCCGCGAATCGGGTGCATACATTTCGTCTCCGTTGGTGGGTGATGTTTGCTGCTGACTGCCGAGCTCATCAGCCTCGGGACGGATGTCGGGGTGAGATAGCCGCGCTCAGTCCGCGGGGAGCGCTCTCGGCTACGGAGTAAACGGCGCCCGCTCACTGGTGAAAGAGCCGGCCCCGCAGACCACCTGATTAATGGCCTGCTCACTGCTCACTGCTCAGGCTGGGCGGTGGCCCGTGTTGTGAGATGGGACGGGACGGGACGGGACAGGATGGGACGAGACGAGACGAGACGAGACGAGACGGGACGGGACGGGACGGGACGGGACGGGACGGGACGGGACGGGACGGGACGGGACGGGACGGGACGGGACGGGACGGGATGGGACGAGACGAGACGAGACGGGACGGGACGGGACGGGACGGGACGGGACGGGACGGGACGGGACGGGACGGGACGGGACGGGACGGGACGGGACGGGACAGGATGAGACGGGATGGGATAGGGCGAGACGTGGCACTACGGTGGAGGAGTCCATCGCTTTTAACATTGGGCTATTCTGCGATCTTGATGTCACGTTATTACTTCTTTATTAATTTTGTGTTAATAACTGCGACCATCTAAAGACGCTCGTAACCCTTGTGTTATATGGACTGTGTCGGTGTGAGGTACATGAATTCTGCGAAGAGAAGTCATCAAGCTTCCGCGTATAGAGCTTAGCCAGCCTCTAAACGTTTTGTAACTCGAGCTTAATTTCATGCACAGGATGAATCGTGGTTTAACGATTATTTTAGTGTGAATGGTACCTAATTGATGGTTAAATATCGAAAAAAAACACAACAGCGTATATGAGTCATAACTTAAATTTTCCATTCCAATTGGTGCCTGAACATATAACCGTTTAAAGATATGCACAATGCCCTAACTGTTCTTTAATAATGTTCTTGGCTTAAAGCACGATACCCGTACAATAATTATTATAGGCTATGGCTATGGCTAACTATGCCATAAATACACACTTGACTCTCACGCAGGCTGTATAATGTTAACGCTAATTCAGTAACATAGCGTCCAAAACATTAGTTGTATTCGTCATCGTGCTTATTCGCCTCAAAATAGAGCACTATTCACTTGTAACGTTAGCTAAGCCGCGGCGAGGATAATCATTGTGCTTGCGACTCTCACCAAGCTGCTTATCTGAATTGGGTTACTGCGCTGGCGCTCTAAACACCTAAATTTGATAATGATAAAGTTATATAATTAATCCGTGCTAGTTAGGCTCGAGGATTTCCACGCCCTGCTGAGGGGATTAACCATTTGAGTACCTACTGCACGGTCTAACTCGCCTCCTGGGGCCGCAGTAGGTAATACGCGGTAAGCAGTGTTCGAAAAAGCATCAAAAAGTCACCCCAAAGATCACTTTTTTCTAGGTTAGATTAAAGGTTAGGCCACCAGGAGTGACCGAAGGTCAAGTTTCTCCGGCACATTTGTCGTGAACGAAAAGAGCTGTGTACAGTATGCGAAAAGCGGATTCGCCTGCTCCTTTTAAAGTACTTTTTCTGATAAAGCCTCAGGTTTGACCTAACGTCAACGGTTTAGTTTCTGGATGACAAAAACCAGATGGTAACGCACAGTGCGCTACTCAACAAACATGTTGAGAAAGTTCATTTGGCTGAATCAAGTGGTAGTCGATGACTTATTTTAACAAGGTATGAGTCACAGTACCTGCCTATGAGATATTCAACGCATTTCTAGATAGTCTGCCTTGCCTCCAAACGCAGAAGCCTTCCTAGAAGGCTGAATATGACAGCTGAAATCAGCCAGAAAATGCGTCAGGAGCTCTCGGCGCATATACTGTCAGCCGCACGTTTCATTGGCGAGTGGTGCTGAATAGATCCACTCTCCTCGTGCAGGCAAGGCGGAGGAGCGTTAGCACGCAAGCGTTATCAAACATCCGTCATACCCCGCAACTCCCACGAACATATCCTCACACCAACATCGCTACCAATATTCCGCGCATATTTCTGTGGGATCATGTATAGGAGCGGCCCGTGGCTGCTATTTGCATAGATGGTCTTGGCATTTGTCATGAAATGTCCTGCACCACACCCCTTAGGATCTGTGGGTCTCTTTCAACCGGTCTGCTTATGACTACATTCGACGTCGCGCTAATTAGTGGCAAAATTATCGTGTGCGGTAGGCGATATGCTTCACTAGATACGAGGTGGGCGTTTGGTTTATTTATGAGCTATATTGCATTTCGTTTCACTGGATCGAAATGGTAACGTGAGTCAAGCCATGTTGGCTTTCATTTTGACCGGGAAGACTGAAGACCTGAGCTGCCGAGTGCCGTGGCCCTGTGATGTTGAACGAACGCAACGGCAAGGCCCATGATTAGCTTCTTTCAGCTTCACGCATGTCGACATCACCACTATAAGCTTGAACCTTTGCTGGAGCGATATTCTGCAGCAGATGTAGCTGGATCTAACCTAATATTTAGAGCAATATATTTTGTGTTCTAAGATATTTTATTCAAGAGATTTCTATTCTAAGATATTTTATTCAACTTACGTTTCAATCCTTCAGCATCTATGCCCAGGCATATGTTTATGTAAATACCGAGGCCGGACGGTCTAGGCTAAATGGCAGGTTTCGCCCTTGACTCTGGTCAAAGCCGAGCGATAGCCCGTGGCGTTTTGTCGTTCTTCCAAATAGCCGGAGGAGTTCAAGTGGTAACTTTCCCGGACATCCTGCGAACACGCGCAAAATTAAACGGTAAAGGCCACCGCACACTATCCATTCGGCCGGTTCATTCGGTCGTTACAGCGGCGATTTTCTCGCGCAAGTGTCTATATCGGCCGAATGGCCGAATCGCTTAGAGCAGAAATATCGTCGTTGAAATATCGCCTAAACTGTTGTAACCGAATTCCAAGAGCGCACGTAATGAATGTTTTATAATGAATATTGGAAAAGACCAAATAGAATCCAGCTTCATATATTTAGTGCATCGTTCAAAAAAGAAACAAAATTATAGGTTAATTGCAGTTTGAGTAGGTAGCTTGCTTGATAATGAAAACAAATTGGCTGTTAAAAACAAACATTGAGCAAAGTACACCGACTATTGAGGTCTAAATGGCCTGAGCATATCGCAAGCGATTAACCAAACTCAGCAACATTAATGTGCATTGTATTGATGCTCTGGGACCAAAAGATTTAGTTATCTGCATGCTGAGCCACCAAACAACCCGTACACACTTCAACTAGCCATCGCGATACTGTACTTCAAGCTGGCACTCCAAAGGGTGCAGGAGAGACGCAGACCCTTGGTCCGGCGCATGGGGTCAGCGACGTGCTTCAGCGCCGAGACGAGCTGGGCGAGCACGCCAACCGAGAGCAGGAGCTTCGGCTCAACGACCCCCAGCGACACAGGTTCAGTATTTCCGACTGAGCTGGAGAGCCTTCAGCCTCCTACAAGCACAGATCGAGGGCCAGATCACCCGCTCGACCACCACCTTCCTCCAGCCGGTGAGCGCACCGCTGCGGCTGGCGATTACACTCCACTATCTGGCGTCGGGGGCTGAATTTTCCGCTCTGGCGCCGAGCTACCGGCTCGCGGAATCGACCACGCGCGCGTTGGTGTACATCTGTTGCGCGATCGTGAACGTCCGCGGTGCAGTGTACCTGCCGGAGCCGACGGAGGAGACGTCGCGCTCCAGTGAGCGGAAGTTCCGGGAGCGATGGCTTTTTTTCGAACCGCTTTTACACACTGACCGAAAGCCAGGTCGGCATCATTCAACGGTTTAGCCACCTGTTGTACACTTTGAAGTGCTGCGAGCGTTTCGACTGGGCACGGCTGCTCCTTGCGGACACTGGTGATGCCGGCACCGACCGCTCCAGAGACGGGGCTGGCCCGAGCGCCGGCCTTGGAGCTGGTGCTGCTTGCCGGGGCGCCGGCCCCGGGGACAGAGCTGGTGCGCCGGCCGTTTGCGGTTCAGCTGGTGCCTCATCGTCCAGGAAGACTCGTGTTTCATGAAACTGGCTTGTTGTGTACCGCTTGAATGAGATCCACTTCTCCGACCCAACTGAAAACATAGGGACTTTGTTAATTTTGAACGCCACCTGTTGTGCTGCTGGGCCCACGACCCGCGTCATCGTTTTAGCCCGAGTCATCCATCCTCTTGGGTCCAGCCCACCTCGAGTGAGGCCACTGCAATGGCGTGTTTATAGGTATATTGGTAATGACACTCGGTACACCCTCCACACCGGCTGAGCCGACAGTAGATGTCGCCTCTGCTGCCTGCTGGGAGACGCGCGCGCCATCTAAAGGCGGGTTGGTGGAACAGCTATCAAAGGTCCGCTCATCACACTGAAATGTGTACAACTGTACACAAAGGTGGATCTGCACTGGTTGGAGTGGACACACCTACCTGGTTCATTGACCCGGCAGAGAAGAAAACTATCACTATTGTGAAAGATCTCTGGGGAATAAATGATACACAAAACAGTATTGAATGGTGAATAGTTACTACAGAAAGGACAGGTGGCTATTTTTATATTTGTTCAGTGCCATTACATTTTATTTAACATAAAATGAGCTCCTGTAGAGCAGACAAAAACACAAAAAAGCACATTCAGCATGCTGATCTCACAACTCTTTCAATGCAAATATTGCATGCAAGTGTTTGTGTGAATCCCATAAAGCCTTAACAATGTTCCAGACTTTTCTTTCATGGCCCTGCGTTTGACACAACCAACATCTTGATCTGGCAGAAACGCAGAAAAGGAAAAAAATACTTTGAAAAATGGAATTTCTATTATACTTTGACAACTCAGATCAAGATTTTGAATTATGGCACTTCTTGTACCATAAGAAAGAGTTGTGCTCAACACTTTCACCAACCATGCAATGAAGTACCTACATATCTAATATGTGACACATTAGTGCCACAGTAGCCTGCCTGTCGGAGGCAATGTGAATGAAATGATAAATGAAAACCCAGATTGCATGGTAAGAACAGTATATGAGAACATTACAGGTACTTTCAATGACTTTGACTTGCAAGGTTTGAATTTTGATGGAATAATTTAAGAATAGCTCCTTGAAACTTAGAACTTGTGTCCAGCATTTCAAGTTAACTGGCAAAAGCAGAAAATATTTGCTTATATGGATAATAAATGGCCATTTTCCAAGAATACCTACTGTGGCATTGAGTAGTAGACAAATTTATGCCCACTGACTATGTATAATCATGGCAAATGGAGAAAATGGGGAAATGGAAATTGAAATTGAAATGAAAAGTCAAGTGAAGTGGAGCAGAGATGGTTGAAACCAATATTTAAACAACATTTCAATCTGAATCACATATGCAATTGACAAAATACACAACACAGATATTCATTCGAATACTTACTTCATTTCCATCGCAAACAACTCCACACCAGAGCCCCTCACATCGAAAATGATTGGAATGTAAACAACACTTGTCAAGGTTGTATGAAAACAATATGGCGGCTGTTGATTTTCGGCCGCTAAATGACTGCTTCGGCGAGAAAAGTTCAACCGGTCGAACTTTTTTTCGGTCGTCGCGTGAACATCGCTTGGGCCGAATGCCTGAACAATATGGGCCGAATGCACCGTCGTTGGTTCGTTGTTTCGGCCGATATAAAGACTCGCGCGAGAAAATCGCTGCTGTAACGGCCGAATGAACCGGCCGAATGGCTAGTGTGCGGTGGCCTTAACTCGACGCCGAGAAGCGAGGACTCCAGAAGTGCGTCAAAGTTGTGTCTTCAAAGACACTGCCAAAGGCACCAAGCCGTTCAGCCTGCAGCGGCACAAATGACGGGAGATGAGCGTTTAAAAACAATGTTTTCTCCTCACGCATCACAACGACCGTCAGAATAGCATTATTCTCTCACGACTAATGCCGTTGACACATTTTCTCCAAAGTTTCTGGCATAACGTCGTCCAAGGTGTTCTCTCCTGTTTTCTTCAGAGTAAAACATTGTTGCTACGTGTTTCACTACCTGTTGTCGTCGAGAATGCTGGTTACTGCTGATGCTGATGGTGGTGCTTCTTTTCTCCTCTAATGGGTGCCAGGACGACGTCACTCTACTGCCCACACTTCTGACGCTGGGTCTTCTGCTAAAGCTGGGGCTGGTTCCGCTGACGTCTCTGTAACCTCTGACCTCCCCATCCCCCCAGGACGACGTCACGCTGCTGCCCACGCTGCTGACGCTGGGCGTTCTGCTGCTGGTGCTGTCGGCGGCCGGCTGGCTGCTGCGGCAGCCCTCTCCCTCCGCCGTGCTGGCCAACAGCCTGGTGTCGCACGCCGCCGTGCTGGCCGGTCTGCTGGTGGCGCTGACCGGCGGCGCGGTGCCAGCCGGCCGTCTGCTGGCTGCTGTGTGTCTGCTGGTGCTGGCCCAGCTCACCATGGCGCCCGGACCGACGCTGCTGGTCGGAGGTCAGGCGCTGGCCACCTCACTGCTGTACGCCGGGTTCCGGCTGGCCGAGGAGACGGCCTGTGGGAGGCACCAGGTCAGTGGCGGGGGGGGGGGGGGTGAGGTGGGCCGATAGGTACGGTAGGGCCAGGGGGGAGAGGTGACTTAGGTGAGGGACGATGAGGGGAGCATCTGATGGGTTTGAAAAGAGAGGATGAATTCGGGAAAACGTGCAGCCATTTTACGGTTGCTAGAAATAAAACGTTGTCATTTTTAAAATGCTTTCTCATGGCCATCAGCTTAACCCGCGCCCCGTTGGGCTCTGCCGAGCAACGCGCCCCGTTGGGGGGGGGGGGGGCATTTTGGCCCCCCCCCTAAGATCTCGAGAACCACGCAACCTAGCGACAAGCGGCAAACGGTGTTGGATAGCCCTATCAGGGAACTACCTTGTGACCCAATTTTATTGACCTAGGTCAAACCGATGACGTCTCAGGTCAGGTCAAAGGTCGAATTTTCACCGTTTACAGGCATTTCAAGAAATGCGTTGTAAAATCGAGTAAAATGCATTTCATTGAAAATCATCGATAAGGAAATGTTCTTCAAACACATACTTTGCTATCTGAGGTCACTGATGCCAGGTCAGGTCACAGCGAGGTCAGGTCACCGGGGGTCACAATATGAAAGTGTCGTGTGATACATGTTTTATGGTCCATTTTACATGACAAATGCGATTATGTGGGTCAGGCAGCCTTTGGGGCCAGCTTAGGTCACGTTTTGGTCAAGGTCAGGTCAAGGTCAGGTCAAGGTCAGGTCAAATTAGGTCAAATTTCAAAATTAATATTTTTGCATAAAATGGGTATCAAATCGATGCAGCTTGTCACGGGGAGTTCAATGGTGGTCTTTGTGTTGCCGTACGTGGTCTAGAATCGCTAAAAATTGAGTTAAAAAATTTGACGTCATCACTTTTGAACAGTTTTTTTTTTTTCGCTAAAACTTGGCCAAAAAACGAGATATCGATCTGAAATTTGGTATGTATATAGAAAAGCGCAGGGACTATCACATATATTCCGCTTTTTTCGAAATTCGGAAAATATTTGGATTTTTTTTTAGTTTTTTCTAAAAAAATCAATTTTTTGATTTTTTGGGGTCAAACACCCAAAATTTTGAAAATCCGAGATAACAGTTTTGTAGCGCCACCTTTTGTCTACTAGACCATATAAAGAACTTAAAAATTGATTGATAACTGTAGATTTGGTGAGCGTTTCAAGATTGCATGTTTTTTGCTCATTTTTGCTCGAACATGACCTCAGTTTGACCTCAATAACTCCTGACCTAAGGTGACCTAAGACTTGAAATTTGGTGAGAAGGTGTCAAATTGATGCCCGGGAAGGTATCAGTTTGGCGGCGCTGCGCGCCGCCGTTTTCTTGCTATTTAGGAAAAACCACAGGGGGGGCCAAAATGGCCCCCCAACGGGGCGAGGGTTAACAGTTATTTTGACAAAGCCTGGCTCTGCTGTTCCCCTCAGGACAATAGAATTTGCAATCCGGACACCCGGACATTTGCAATCCGGACGTTTCATGAAAAATGTCTGAGGATCACTGAGCTCGTACAAACTCAGAAGAGTAAAACAGCATATGGTCTCTTGGAGTTCCCTCCGTTTCAATGCCAATCGGAAATTGCATTTCTTGGTAAATATGGCCTGGAAGCAAAATACATGACGGCAATATGTGAACCAGCCATGTGGACAGACGACGGACTTCAAAGAACAATGTAAAACAAATGTGTCGGTCTAGAATTGTGTAAGAATTAGGTGTAGAAGTGTTCCTACGTTGAATTTAGTTATTGTTATAACGTGAGCTCTTTATTCACAACCAAAGCCGCATTGCGTTAAACTTCCTAGAGCGCCAAACACCGATCGCTACTACCACAACCGCGCTCCGCGCGGGCCGGCGGCCGACTGCTCTCGAACCCCGCGTCTGCGCGCCGGCGCCGCCAGTGGCGTCGCCAGGCCCCCGGGCAGGGGGGAGCAAATGGCGTCGCCAGGCCCCGGGGCAGGGGGGAGCAGCTCGCGACACCACACCCTGCCGCCCTTAAAACGGAACACATTCACTTTAACCTGCCGCCCTTCAAACGGAACACATTCACTTTAAACTGCCGCCCTTAAAACGGAACACATTTTAAACCGGAACGTGGAACAAACACATTCTAAACCGGAACGTGGAAACAAACACATTACGCGCCGGAACGTGGAAACGAACACATTACGCGTCGGAACGTGGAAACAAACACATTTTGAACCTCGGCGATCAGTCGCCTCGGGCACCTCCGGCGCCAAACACATTTTAAACCTCGGCGATCAGTCGCCTCGGGCACCTCCGGCGCCGAGCGGAACGGCGTTGCGAGGGGTCCGCAGTGTCCCCGCCGCCCCTGCCGCCGCCGTCACCGACATCACCGCCACCGCCGGTGTGACTGTAGCCGCTGAGGTCACCGGTATCACCGCCGCCGCCGAGGTCACCGGCACTACCGCCGCCGCTGACGGCATCACCGCCGCCGCTGAGGTCACCGGCACTACCGCCGCCGCCGGGGTCACCGGCACGGCCGTCGCCGCCGGGGTCACCCGCATCACCGCCGCCGCCGAGATCACCGGCACGGCCGGCTCCTCCCCGGTCACAGGCCTGACCGGCGACGCCGGCGCGGCTGCCGTCACCGAGGCCATTGGCGCGATCGTCTCCGACAGGGCGCCCGGCGCTGCCGCCGGCGCCACCAGCCCGGTCACCGCCGGTCGTCGCTCTGACGTCACCGCCGGTCGTCGCTCTGACGTCACCGCCGGTCGTCGCTCTGACGTCACCGCCGGTCGTCGCACTGACGTCACCGCCGGTCGTCGCTCTGACGTCACCGCCGGTCGTCGCTCTGACGTCACCACTGGTCGCCGCTCGGACACTACCGCCGGTGGCCGCTCTGACGTCACCGCCGGCGCTGTTCCCTGGGTCAGCCGCCGCCGCCAACAGCTGGTCAACGTGGCGCGACCAGATCACGTGTCCCACGTCCACTTCATACGACACGGGACCGGGGCGGGCGACTACCGTGCCGCGGACCCACTTCTGACGACCGTCATACGAGCGGGCCCACACTGTAGCTCCCACGGCGAATTTCCTGCTCCGTCCGCCGGCCGTCTCACGCTGCCGGTCCCGAGCCGCCTGCAGAGCTGTCTCGGCGCTCGGAACCATGAGGTTCATCCGAGTGCGTAGGTTCCGCCCGAACAGCATCTCAGCGGGAGTCCGTCCAGTCGCGGCGTGGGGCGTCACTCTGTACGCCAGGAGCGCGCGTGACAGAGAGAGGTCCACTCCCCCACCGGCCGCCGCGCAGACTCGGAGCGCGTTCTTGACGGTGCCGACTGCTCTCTCCGCCAGTCCGTTGGACGAGGGGTGGTGCGGCGCGACACGAGTGTGACGAATGCCGTTTGACCGCACAAACGCCGCGAACTCCTGACTGGCGAACTGCGGGCCGTTGTCGGTCACCAGTTGCACTGGCAGTCCCAGACGGGCGAAAATATCGCGCATCACGGCCACCGTCCGGGCCGCCGTCGTCGTCTTCATCGGCACAGCTTCGATCCATTTTGTGTAGCTGTCGGCCATTATCAAAAAGGAATGGCCCAGCATCGGCCCAGCAAAGTCGGCGTGCACCCGCTGCCACGGGCCGTCCGTCGGCTCCCACGGGTGCCGTGTCGCTTGCGGCGGCTCAGCTCGCTTTGAGACGCACGCCTGACACCCGCGAGCCAGCGCCTCCAGCTCAGCATCGAGTCCCGGCCACCAGACAAAGCGCCTCGCCAGCTGCTTCATGCGAGTGCAGCCGAAGTGACCCTCATGCAGCTCCCGCTTGACGGTGTCGCGCAGGTTGCTCGGGATGACGACTCGGCCGCCCCAGAGCAGACAGTCGGCCTCGGTCGTCAGCTCCTCTCGGCGATTCTTGAAGGGAGCCAGGTCCGGGTCCACCACCGCCGGCCAGCCCGATCGCACCGCCGCCAGAGCGCGGGCGAGCACCGGGTCTCGGCGCGTGGCCACTGCTATCTGCTGCGCGGTCAGACACGGCCCCTGTTCGGCGATGAACATTACGCCGCCTCCGCCGTACGCCGCCTCCTCTTCTGCCGACAGCCGGTTCTCCGCCTCGTCCGGCACCGACAGACGGGACATCGTGTCCGCCAGCCTCATGTCCTCCGTCCGGCGCAGCTCGATCTTGTACTGGTACGCCGCGAGCTGCAGCGCATACCTTTGCATGCGAGCCGCCGCCAGAGAGGGCAGCTCACGGTCCGGGTTCAGGATCCTGGAGAGCGTCCTGTTGTCGACCACCAGGGTGAACGGCCGACCAAACAGGAACTGGTGGAACCGCCGCACTCCGAACGAGACGGCTGCGGCTTCCCTCTCCACCTGGGCGTACTTCCTCTCCGTCGGAGTGAGCGTTCGGGAGGCGTACTGTACCGGCCTCTCGAGCCCCTCGGGCGTCACTTGCATCAGAGCCGCTCCGACGCCTGTCGCACTGGCGTCCGTGACGAGCCGCAGCGGCAGCACGGGGTCGTACCGCATCAGGACCGGCGCCGTGGACAGCATGTCCTTCACACGGCGCACTGCCGCGGCGCACTCCGCCGTCCATGCCCATTTGACGCCCGTCTTCAGTAGCGCGTAGAGCGGCGCTAGCACGGTAGACAGGTTGGGCAGCAGCCGCTGATAATAGCTGACTGACCCGATCAGAGATCGCAGCTCCTGCACGTTCCGAGGGTCAGGTGCTGCTGTGACGGCCGCCGTCTTCTCTTGCACCGGGCGCAGACCCGCCTCAGACAGTCGCCAACCGAGATACACCACTTCTCGGACTCCGAACTGGCACTTCTCTTTCTTGAGGCGGACGCCGTTGTCCTTCAGCCGCTCCAGCACCCGGTCCAGCCTGTCCATCAGCTCATGGTCACTGTCGGCGCCGATCAGCACGTCGTCCAGGTAACAGACGACTCCTGGAAGACCATCCAGCACCTGGTCCATGATCGCCTGGAACTGCGCTCCACAGGTGCTGATCCCGTACGGGAGACGGTTCATCCGCATCGCACCACGGTGTGTGGTCACGGTGGTCATCTCTCGGCTCTCTTCGTCCAGCTCGCACTGGAGATAGGCGTTCCTGCAGTCCAGCTTGCAGAACTTTTTCCCTCGGATGCTGGCGAATAGCTCCTCCGGCGTGCGCATCGGATACTTCAGAGGCTGCAGCTGCGGGTTCACCGTGATCCGATAGTCCGCGCACAGCCGCACGCCGTCCTTCTTGGGGATGGGTACGAGCGGCGTACCCCATCCGGAGAAGTGTCCAGGAGGCACCTTCTCGGCGATCCCTTGATCCAGCCACTTGTCGAGCTCCCGCTCGATATCTTGCTGTAGCGCAAACGGCACCGGTCTGGCGCGTCGATAGACCGGTTTGGCGCCTTCCTTCAGTCGGAGCGCCACCTTCACCGGGATTCTGCCCAGTTCTTCTTTGAACACCTCACGGTGTTTGTCCATCACCTCCTTCAGCGTCGGCTGAGGCGCCACCGGGCACACGTTCAGCGTCTCCAGACCCGACGCCGTCCTCAGCGCCTTGATCCACTCTCGTCCCATGAGAGGTCGGTGAGAGCCCATGTCGGACACGACGAGTCGCAGCCGTGTCGCTCGGCCGTCCGTCTCCACGTTGACGTCGGCCTCGCCTCGCAGACGGATTTGCTGGCCGGTGAATGACGTGAGGTGCAGCTCACTCGGCCGCAGCGTCAGACCGGGGATGTGAGTCTCCGCGCTGATTATAGTCACCGGCGAGCCAGTGTCGATCAGCATGGTGAACTCCTGGCCGTTCACCCTGACCGTCGCCCACTCAGCTGCGGCTGGCTGCACGGCGCTGACTTGCCAGTCAGCCTGGTCGCCGTCCTGAACCAGCTTCACGCCAGTTCGCTGTTTGCCGCAGTCACGCTGCAGATGCCCACGCTCTCCGCACCGATAGCAGCGCGGCGCGCCGGCCCGCCATGGCCGCGCGCCGTCCTGCCGCGACTGCCCGCCGTCCTGCCGCGGCTGCGCACCGTCCTGCCGGGGCCGCGCGCCGGCCTGCCGCGACTGCGCGCTGGGACAGTGGCGCCGCCAGTGGCCCCGGCCGCCACAGCGGAAGCACGTGCCTGGCCCCGGGGGCTCGGTCGGCCTGACCCTCTCCGTCCGCTGCGGGCGTCGCACCAGGTGAACTGCCTCCCCGTCCGTCTCGGCCGGCGCCGGCGCCCCAGACAGCCGCGTCGTCAGATCCATCACGTCCCTGTGCGCCCGTGCCGTCCGCCGGACGTCCTCCAGAGAGAGGTCGTCACCCTTTAGCGCCGCCTCCCGGACCAGCTTCCTCTGCAGCTCACCTCGGCTGCCCAGGACGCATCGGTCTCTCAACTCTCGGTCCACCTGCGCCGGCTCGTAGCCGCAGCGCAGGATTTGCGTCCGTAGTCTGCCCAGGAACTCCTCCAGGCTCTCTTCCTGCTCCATTTTCATCCCTTGAAACTTTCCTCTTTCCGCCACCACATTATTCTTCGGCACCAGATACCGTGTTAGCTTCCTTTTCAGGCGAGCAAACTCGTCTTCTCCCTGTCTCTCGGCGTCCTCCTCAGGCAGTGAATCGCTGACATCGGCGAGGTCCGGGCCCACCAGGTGCAACAGGACTGCACACCGTCTCGCAGGCCCTTGAATGTCAACAGCGATCATATACCGCTCCAATGCCCGTAGCCACTTTTCAAAGTCCGTGCCTGGACGGTACGGCACCGCAGACACTATCTGCATCCCCGTTGGATCCATCGTGCCGCCGCCCTCTCACCAGCACGTCGTTTCTCCGGTCGGCTCGCCGCCGCTCCACCGTCGGCCCGCAGCCGCTCCACCGTCGGCCCGCGGCCGGGCGTCACCGCTCACACCGGCCGGTCACCGCTCACCCGGCCGGTCACCACTCACCGCGCCGGTCACCGCTCACCGCGCCGCCCTGCGCCCGTACTTGGCGCTGCAGCTGCGGTTTCCCGCGCTTTTCTCGACGGGGGCGTCACGTGGTAGTGACGTCACACGCACGTCACCGCGCGCGCATGCGCACTCGCCCCACACCGCCCGGCCGCGCGCCAGCTTCCCGCCGAAATTACCCGCTTCGGGGACCAGGCGCCTCAAACCGCATTGAGGCCCTCTCCGCCGCACCGATCGGCCAATCACACGCGCTACCACAGCTGCGCGTCACCCCCGGCCGACCAATCAGCGTGCAGGACGCCGACGCATGCGCCACGCACACCACACTGCCGAGGCATCATGGCCGCCACGAATTTCGGCGATCACATGGGAAACCCTGCCAGGACAACGGCCGCCGCGCGACAGGCACACTACCAGCAGCAGCGCGAAAATAAAAATACTAAGCAATACTAAGCACTAAGCATTCGTACTAAGCAACGTTTGCGCCCTCACCGTCCGTGGCCTGTCCGCCCTCGCTGACCACCGCGCACTGATCACTGGCCCGTTTCGCCATCACTCGCAATCACAGCTCCAAGGCTTCACCTTGATCTGATCCTCGTCGCCAGGATGTTATAACGTGAGCTCTTTATTCACAACCAAAGCCGCATTGCGTTAAACTTCCTAGAGCGCCAAACACCGATCGCTACTACCACAACCGCGCTCCGCGCGGGCCGGCGGCCGACTGCTCTCGAACCCCGCGTCTGCGCGCCGGCGCCGCCAGTGGCGTCGCCAGGCCCCCGGGCAGGGGGGAGCAAATGGCGTCGCCAGGCCCCGGGGCAGGG
Organism: Amphibalanus amphitrite; assembly: GCF_019059575.1. Taxonomy (NCBI): domain Eukaryota; kingdom Metazoa; phylum Arthropoda; class Thecostraca; order Balanomorpha; family Balanidae; genus Amphibalanus; species Amphibalanus amphitrite. The sequence goes on from NW_024882090.1 coordinate 53,969, forward strand.
GGGAGCAGCTCGCGACACCACAGTTATATTTATATCTTACGCGTTATATCCCATGTTTGAATGGAAAGCTACAGAGGCTGCATTTGTATATCTTCAGCAGCTGCTGTCGATCGTTAAAACGGTTTGTTTACATTTGATAGTTTACGGTAGCCGCCAAAAACCAACTGGGCTGGCATCTTGCTGCCTACCGATTATCTCTGTCCACAGCATGCGCTATTGCTGCCTAATCATTTCTGTTTCATGTCTTCCTTATCGCACTGCTGTGTATTTTCTCGTTTCCGTCGTTGTCAGATCCTGGTGGACTCTGTGTTGCTGACCTGCGCGCACGGCGTGGGTCACTACTACCGCCACATGACCCGGTCAGGTCATATGGCAGCGCTGGTGGCCACCCGGCGCTGCATCGACTCCAGGGTGAAATTGGAGTGTGAGAGGGAGCACCAGGTGAGGGATGGCTGGATTGGAGTGTGGATGGCCCCTGGTGGGGCCGAGAGGGTTACGTCAATGAGATAAGAGGTGGACCTGGGGGCGGGAGTGGAGTGGGAATTAGGGAGCTGAGTGAAACGCTTTCGAGAAAAGCTGCTGTCTAAAAAAAACTCTGCCTGTAGTAAACGAACTTTTATCTAATCGAGTCTCGAAACGAGATTTCTGGCGTTCGGGAACTTGACACGCGCTTGTCCAGCTTCCTTCAATATTTGCGCCTGCTGGAGTTAAAGCTCGTAACTTTATAAGAAGCTCAATCACGGAGGTGGGCCTCACACTCCGTTCTCGTCTGACACTCCACAGGAGCAGCTTCTTCTGAGTGTCATTCCGGCCTATATCGCCGCCGAGGTCAAGCGCGGCATCATGGTCAAAATGGCCGATGTGCGAGCCACCGACAAGACGGCCAAGAAACAGTTTCACGACCTGCACGTGCAGCGACACAACAATGTCAGGTGAGTTACTGCATGGTGTGGGACATTATTAGATGAGACGATATTTACCGCCTCATACTAAACGTTCGGTAACTGACGGCGTGACACCACCTGCGTGACTGCCGCAATTATTACATACAGCAGGCACATAACTCATCCGAGCCACTCCCTTCTCACCCGCTCAGTTTTCCAACGGCCAGCATTGCATTATGTTTTCAGTTATTTTAGTCCGTTGGTCCCTTTGAGCGGAATATTACTAAAGGATTTCGGCAAACATCAATTTGATTCGTGTTCGAAGAATACCTTTTATATTTCCGTACATGACAAACATGTTTTTGTACCTGTAAAACGTCAGCAGTCGGCACAGGACCGTTTGATTATATGGTTCGCCTGGGCAGTATCGCTTCTTAGCCGCACACCAGTGGGAGTCGCGGACTTCCGATCTCCACCTTCACTCCCGGCTGACAGTCCCATAGGCCGCCTGACGTCTTGGTCTGACAGGTTAACGAGCAGCCGTCCAGCGGACAGCCCGTGAGCGACGTGCCCCGGCGGACGAATCCAACAAATTAGTGGAGACAGAGCCTCAGTACTCTGCTGCAGAGGTGGATCCAGCTCAGAGTTTGGGGGGGGGGGGGCAAACCATAACAATTTATCGATTCTTTCCATGCCTCGTCCATAGGCGTAATGTTAAAGTTATGCCGTTTGGGAGTGGCAAATGCCCATTTTGCCCTCCCCCTGTAGTGTGAGAGTTGGGTTTTGGAGGCTGTCGCCTCGGCGCCGCGGGGAGCGTCGGCCGGCCGCCGTCTGCCCCGTCCCCTCTGGTGTGGACGGAGGGGCACATCTGGTGTCGGAGCGGTCCCGGCGGCCGTTCGTCCCAGTTTCGGGGCCATGCCGGCGCGTCGGACGGGACAGAGGGGGAGTCGTGTCCGAGCCATGGGACCGCACGGTGGTGTGTGAGGGTGAGCGAGAAATACAAAGAAATTTGGCAAAGACTACCTTTTACAAGCTATTTCGGCAACATGCCTGAAGAGAGCGATGGTGCAGTGAGGCGGCAGTGATCGGCACCGCTTGCAACGACTTGCAACGGAGCTGTCGAGGCAGTGAGAAGCAGGGATCGCCCAGGAGCCGTGGCGTCTGCCGTGGACCCCGCCCGTCACCTCGTCTGTCCCGGTGGCTGCTGCTGGACTGGCCCATATACAGCCGGCCGGGAGGATCGGCAGATACGGCGAGGTGGACTGCGACCGGCAGAAGAACCTAGTGCCGCCGGACTAACTGGACACTGAGAGGCTGGGCCGCTCTGTGCAATGCTCTGGCGAGTGGTGCTCGCAGTGAACGTGTTGGCGAGTGATGCTCGCAGTTAGTGCGCTGGCGAGTGATGCTCGCAGCGGTGAAGGTGACAGCCAGTGGGGCTGTGGAGGAGCGGCAGCCGGTGGGGCTGTGGAGGAGCGGCAGCCGGTGGGGCTGTGGGAGTAACAGCAGGTGGGGCTGCATGGGATTGGCAGCCGGTGGAGCTGTGGAAGTGACAGCCGGTGTGGCTGTGGAAGTGACAGCCGGTGGGCTGTGGAGGTGGTGGCAGTTGCCGGGACTGCACTGAAAATCCCACAGGAGGGCCGTGTGGTGGCAGTTGCCGGGACTGCACTGAAAATTCCACAGGAGGGCCGTGTGGTGGCAGTCGCCGGCACTGCACTGGAAATTCCACAGGAGGGCCGTGTGGTGGCAGTCGCCAGCACTGCAATGGAAATTCCACAGGAGGGCCGTGTGGTGGTAGTCGCCGGCACTGCACTGGAAATTCCACAGGAGCCGTGTGGTGGCAGTCGCCGGCACTGCACTAGAAATTCCACAGGAGGGCCGTGTGGTGGCAGTGAGTCAGTGGCCGGGACTTTTTAGAATAAGTGTCTGATTGTTTGTGAGCTCGTGGTTTTTGTGTGCATTTTAAGGCGATAGTTGATTTTGTGTGTGCCGTTGATGGACAGGAGAGGGCAAGTGGTTGAATGAGAGCTGGTAGTTTGGTGGCATCTGTGCTCTGTGACAAAATTGGTGAGCCTGGCCAAGTGCATTTCTTCATGTCGGGCGCTGCACGTAAAAAAAAAAGATTCTTAAATGATTGGGGAAGGTACGTGGACATTATGCGTGCTGATTAGGAGGGTTTAAGAGAATGTCTTAGGATTGCTTGGCTGGTTGTGTGCGTGTTTGTGTTAAAATTTCAGTGGTTGCTTCTTGAGAATCAGGGGAAGGTGTAGTGTGAGAGTTGGGTTTTGGAGGCTGTCGCCTCGGCGCCGCGGGGAGCGTCGGCCGGCCGCCGTCTGCCCCGTCCCCTCTGGTGTGGACGGAGGGGCACATCTGGTGTCGGAGCGGTCCCGGCGGCCGTTCGTCCCAGTTTCGGGGCCATGCCGGCGCGTCGGACGGGACAGAGGGGGAGTCGTGTCCGAGCCATGGGACCGCACGGTGGTGTGTGAGGGTGAGCGAGAAATACAAAGAAATTTGGCAAAGACTACCTTTTACACCCCCTGGATCCGCCACTGCTCTGCTGAACGGAAATTATTACCGGTAACCCAGCTCTTTGTAAGCGGTGTGCTTAGCACTGAGTACATGGGCGGAAACCTTCAGAGAGAAGTTGCTAGAGGAGTGACATCAGTTTTCCAGCACGGCGAGGATTTGACGCGACTTTGATTAAGGTACATTTTCACAGTGCTGGCAAAAGTACTGCCTAAATGGAATCTGGAACTAAAGATCACTGCATTTATATTCCTTTTGACCTTCTCAAAGTCCAATGATGAACGGCTAGTATTGCTATGAAATAGCTTTTAAATTGCTTTCATGTCCTCTATGCGAGTTGAACAAGTTCAGCAAGTAGTTCCGTTCAAAGGGAAATATGTCAGGATACAGTCGCTTATGAAGCACTGCGCTGCAGCGGACTGGGCCTGCACAGGTCAGTGCCCCCGGTAGCTGGGTAACATTCGCCGCCAGACTTGGCCCGCCGATAAAATGCCACGGCTCTGAATCGCACCGATTTCAGGAACGACTGCGGGAGCGCCACTCACAAGTGCCGCTGTAAAGTTTCTGTCGCCCGACGGCATTGAACTCATTTCTATTATGCAGATCTGGCAGGAAGATCCTAATGTCTTTTGCAAACTGAATAACTGGTTTGGAGAGCGAATCATGAAGTGGGCTTTCAGCTATTCGATGACAATCCAACTGAACCTACTCACTCAGAACCAACGGAATAGTCGATCTGCCATTTCATGACTGGAACACGGCTCTTATGAACCTCGAATGTGCAGTGTGCACCTTATTGCAGGCTAACCGCTGCCTTGCTGACTCACTCCTGCTCGGCTGTTTTGTTCACACCGTGGGCGGTTCGTGGCGCCACAAACCGGATAACAGTTCAGTCTCGCTCAGTGTGCGTGTGACCCCGAGCCTAGCGTCCATTTGTCTGCCGGCTGTTTACTATGCGCCGTCCGTGTCCATTTCTGAAACCATCAGCTGCCCGCAGAGTGAGACGAGAGGGAGTGAGCTGAGGTGTGAGTGAGTGAGTGAGTGAGTGAGTGAGTGAGTGAGTGAGTGAGTGAGTGAGTGAGTGAGTGAGTGAGTGAGTGAGTGAGTGAGTGAGTGAGTGAGTGAGTGAGTGAGTGAGAGAGAGAGAGAGGGGGAGGGAGGGAGGGAGGGAGGAGGGGAATTAGGGAGGTAGTGAGAGGAACGCGAGAGTGACTTAGTGGTCTGGGGATTTACTTTAGACTCTTTTTTTCGGTTGAAATCATTGAGGGAAGTTGGAAAAAGACATAAAACAACATTGGACTTGGAAATTCTGAAACTTATTAGTGCGAAAGCGGGTCCAGTCATTTTCGAGCTCGGTGCTCCATTTACGTAAAGTTCAACCAGCAGCAGACGTGCGCCACTGCCGTTCTCTGCTCTGGGCACCAGCGTAGTACAAGGAGTAGCGGTATCGTTCGTAGCGGACAGCGTGTAAGGGTCGATATGCACAGCGGTGGGTGGCCCCGCGGCCGGGCTGGCCTTCACACTGAGCCGCGGCCCGACCAAATGGCACCGGCCTAAGTCCGGACTGTGTGTCAGCGTAAGCGGATTCAGCCATAATCCGACCTCGTGTTTTGTCATCGATCGGTGTACAGCACGAACACATTTTGCGCCGGACGCTCTGGTGTCAAGTGAGTGATGTGGGCTGAGTTCCCGGTTGGAAATGGCCCCCTGAGTGGCTGCCAACTGTTCCGCTGATACCGCTGCGGTCTGCCCGGTAATAACGCCGTGTCCGTGCTCGAGTGTCGAACGCGACTTCAAAGGCCCCGCGCTGACGAGTTACGGATGAGGCTAATCAGGGTCCGTACCGCACTCATAAACGGGTTGGCTTTGATGTAATGTGTATACCTATTTCATTCGTTAAGCTAGTGCAAGACTCTTGCTCACTTCATCGAACGGCTATATTGTCTTGAAAGAACTGAAACACATAGCACAATGCCCCGCACAACATAACTTAAACACAATTTTCGCATATAACGGCATGCACATTCAATGAGTACGAAGCCCTGAGGAGGATTGTCTCACCGTCCCGTATTTTCTTTTGACCTTAATTAAACGGTCAGAGAAAGGGACAAAGATCAATATCCGTGGCTCTAGGGAAAGTATCAATAGCGCTGCCTCATTTTTCTTATGCACATTTATAACAATGCCTCCTGATAGTCGTGGTTCATGCAATACGAGTACCAAATATCTAAGACTGGCATAAAGCTGCTATTTAATATATTTCTTACAGTGACAAACTGAAACAACTAAAGCAGATATTGACTCCTGTTACAGCCCATGCCTCGGTTCTGTTGACCATTGTTCGTCGAGCCCCGATCACAGTGATATACTGGCACGTTTCGGTCACCCTCGTTCTCTCGCGCAAGGCTCGTATGCTCTCGCGGCACTGGAAGGTCGATTCCTGTCCTGGCTGTGGCTAGGCACCTGAGCCAACAGCACGGGACAAACTCTCGCGTGCTGAACCGACGTGTATGTCAAGTGCCGTCCTTGTAACGACCCGTTTGTGGGACTCTCGCCTTAGCACTTGTGTGTGAAATACTGCACGGGGACGGGCCACATGTGGAACTCTACCCCTGACCCTCACATCACCAGTGTGCGAAATACTGCTCGGAGAGCGACCCTGGTGTGGCTGGCCGCCATGGACGTTGTCCGTTTTGGTCGGGTCTGACCGCTCGCACCGAACACAGTCCCAATCGGCCAGTCCGTTCGGCGACCACGTCTCACCACGTCTCTATGAAGGCCCGTCCTGCGGCCACACCTCACCATGTCTCCGAGAATGTCCACGAGCTGGACTCGGTGCGGGGCCGCAGCCAGGGCAGTGAGTTCGGTTTGGGGACGGGCCGGGGCCGCAGCGGCCGCCGGTGTTCCCGCGGCGGGGACGGTCCGGTGCCCTGCTCCTGCTGCACCACCCGCGCCGTCTCAGCTGGGGGTGGAAGCGGCGGCCGGAACAGCACCAGCAGCAGGCCGGCCTCCAGCAGCAGACCAGCGTCCCGCAGCGCGCCTGCTGAGCCGGCCAGCAGCCCGCCGGGTGACCGGCCGGTGACGAACGCCAGCAGGAGCAGCTGCCCGCAGCAGCCGGCGACGCGCACCACCGAGACCACGGCCAGCAGCGGCAGCAGCCGCTCCTGCCTGCTGAGCAGCAGCAGCGGCAGCGCCAGCAGCAGCGGCGCCGCCGCCGTGGCCGCCTGCACGCGGCTCTGGAACCAGAGCGGCGCCTCCCTCTCTTCCTCCTCACAGCCGGAGAGCGGGACGGGAGGGGCCGGCACGGCGCCGGCGGCAGCCACAGCCGACGCTATGGCTGATTCCAGCGCGGCGGCCCGCGCGGCCTCGGCAGCGGCGCGGTCCGTGGTGCTGGGTGCGCTGGTGGCCGTGACGCTAGCGAACTTATCTCCAGCAGTCGCGTAGTCTCGACCGGCTTCTGCAATAGCTTCATCAATGATGATACTGTCACGATACACGACATGCTCACCCTCCACGAACGGCCCATCATAGGGCGCCCCGGCCGTCACCCGCCAGTGCACGTGGCCGAAGTTGAGTCCCGGACCCAGCAGCCAGACGACCAGCAGCACGACGGCCAGCAGCAGGCCGGGCGGCCGGGTCAGCACCGTCAGCAGGCCCGTGGTCAGCAGGATACTCTGCGTGGCGTACAGCGCATCGGTGGCCGCCCGGCCGAGTCGACACGTGGTCTCACCGAGTGAGCCCACTCCCATCGACCACTGAGCCAGCGGGATCACGTGCAGCGTGCTGGCCAGCAGTCCGACCAGCGCTGTGTGGAGGAGAAGCAGCCGCGCGGCGCCCAGCTCCTGCTGGTCGGCGGTCAGCCGCGCCAGCCGGCCAGCGGCCAGCGCGTGCAGCGCTGGGCCCAGCACGGCCAGCGCCACCAGAGCCAACAGCCGAGACGCGTCGGTGCTGGCCAGCGCCGACTGCGCCAGACCGTCGGTCGTCGGGACCGGCGGCGGGCCGGTGTCGTTCATGGTGCACCCTTGACCTCACGAACCAGGACGGCCCATGTCGGCGGCGTGACCGTCTCCGAGCGCACCTCGTGCACCGCCGTCCCGACCGTCCCCACTCCCGGCACTGGACTGGCGCTCGTCAGCGGGCAGCTCGGAATACCAGACAGCGTGCCTGGCGTGGCCGCACGGGCCAGAGCAGGGGCGCCGCCAGGGCACGGCGGTGAAGGCCGGGGGCTGAGGGCGGACTCAGGGCAGGGCATGTTGTGGAGTAAAGGTCTCCAGACGACGCCCATGGGTATTAGATAGCTTGGCTTTGGGTATCTGGCTGAGGCCGCCGCTGGCTACGTCAAACGTTGCAGATCTTATTTCCATCGCAGCACGATAGTTTGAAAGGCAAGGGGACTCCAGCTTGAAAAAACTCGGCCAGTGACAGGGCCGGTTGAATCCGCTTCTGGCTAGCTCCTGTCGCTGATATTCAGGTTATCGGGTCATTTGTCATTCCACCGGAATAGGCGACAGAGAGCAGTCCACTGTCACACTTGTATGTAAGGGAAATGGCTCACCACCTCACTGGCCACTGCCCAGATTGTTTATATCTGGACTAAGACTGTCGGCTTCCAGTCACCCCTCTTGCTTAAATTATACGTAAATCCATACGAAGAAGCACAAGCTACACTCACACCCACATCACCTCGAGGAAACAAAGTACTCCTGCCGCTTATATGGCGCATCCAGTAACGTACACAACGCTCACGTCTCGTGGCACGTCCAGTAACGTATACGGCGACGTCCGCGTCAATTGTTCAGCGACTGAAGCTGCCACGTCTAGACAGACCGCTGTTTGTTTCCAGAGCAGCCGCTGTATGCTAGCAGATTTCCTTGCTTTGTTAGATCCAGTCAGAATCAGGTCATTTGCTGGAAATAGCAAAGCACACGCGACACTAACTTGTCCAGATGATCTTTGATGATCTTTTTGTTGGGTGTGATGTCTTTTGTCTTTGCCGACTGAATGAGATCCGAGAGCTATTTGTGGAGGAGCATAGCGACAATCTCTGTAATCTCTCTAGTGAATGAAGTCGCTTTGTTTATCAAGTAGCACTGACGTCACAAGCCTTTCAGTACGAAAACGATTTGCATGTTATCACTGCTTTCAGAAACTTGACTAAAACCGTGCTAAACATGTGCAGTATGGGAAACGAAATTAATGCCAGGAAAATAATGTTCGTTATAGTGTCTATAAACATAATGCTTGCGGCACATCCATAGAAATCTGTAGAATCCTATTTCTATATGTGGAACGTGTGCATCTGGTTATCTTCCTCTGGTTATTTTCTAAGAAATATTTATCTTAATGAGGTAGCAAGCCGAACAAACATTTTCTTTCGATAGGACCCTGATAACGTTGACATGGAGCAGGACATCGGGCCAAAAATAGCGCCGAATGTTTTTTTTACATACGCCAGAGTCCGCGAGTACCACGGGCCACGAGGAAAACATCGTGAGGTTTGTCCGCTACGCCACGCAGATTTTACCGGGCGGGGGTTTCATCTCCAGAGCCAGCAGTGCGGCATTTAACTCTATTGGCGTCACAAAAGTTTACGTGACGTCAGCTGGGTTCGATTTGTATCTCAAACAAATACACAGAGCTTCTGTCGCGAACGACGGCTGTCTTCGCCGCGTCCCCTGCACCGTTCCTAAACAAACAAACGCTCAGACACACATGTCTCTTTTTTACCCCGGAAAACAACTCTAGTTCGGGCGCCTTTCTATGTTCGGAGCACTGCCGGCCGAGTTTCACGGTGTTTTCCTTTGGGTCGGCCAGGTGCACGCATCCAATCACGACACGAACCGCGTGACCAACATAGCAACAGACAGCAGACACGGCCAAATCGGCGATCAATAGGGCGTTTAGTTCGGGACGCCACGCTAGACCCGAGTCTTGCCTTAACTATTGACCCGTAACGGTGAAGGGCGCCGGGTAAAAGGGACCCCATGCACCCGTCTGGTTTTAACCAGGCGATAGCCATACTGGCTAAAGGCTATGGTCCTAGGGTCTGCGGGCCCTCATTCAGCGGTCAAATGTATCGGTGGTTAGTCTGCACGTCCACTGTCCACTGCGCTGGTCGATATAATTAATGCTCAGGCCGCAGTGGAGTATATCAGCATGGATCACTCTTCAAAAACATCTGACGTCTGAACATCAATTGGAACCGATAGTTTTCCGTGCTGTTCCGTAATAATGCGCTGGCTGTGAGGCATTATAGCAGTGAGCGAGACTCCAGACGTCACAGCATGTCTGTCTGGCATAACTCGATGCCTACATTCCATCGATGTCCATCAGCGATATATGTGGTAACTGCAATACCTCAGATTGTCGAGTCGCGTCGTGCTGATTGATAACATCAGGGCCAGCGCGGCGTCGCGTGAAGAATTATGGAGACTGATGGACTTGAAATAAATCTAGATTCCAACACGGGCAGAATCAGTGGACAATAAATGATGTTGCAGTGTTGAGTGGAATGTTGGCAATGTGGTCAGACTCTGCCGAATGCTGGTTTACTAGGAGCTAGTTGTGATATGATTATTAGATGCCGATTAAGAGCCTGTTTACATGATAGTAACTGTTCAAAAGCTTCTTACTCCCTTCCCCAAGGACGGAGCAGATCTGCCAGCACACGAGGCTCAGAATTGGATAAAGAAAGGAAATTCGTATTCAACGCAGAGTATTGATATGATTTCGCAGCGCGAAGCAGCGTGATATTCGCACCCTCTTGGTCTGAGAATTCGAAAAAGCTTTGTCACCCTGACAAAAAACGAAAAGCGATAAGAGCCTGACAAACGCAGGCAGCATATATGTTCTAGACATTTAAACCCTTTCCAACACATGAAGGCTGAAGGTTGTATGGTGCATATGTTTCTGTAGGTATAGCTGTGTAGAGACCAATCGTAAGTGGAGGCAACTAAAGTAGCGGAACGGCTCGATTAGTTTTGGCAGGACATGTGCTCCGCCAGTGGCATATTGTTATGAACTACGTGTGCCTGCATTGGTTTTGCCATTGGTGGGACGTAACCTACCCATTCATTGTAATCAAATGCTAATGGGAAACTTTGCTGAACTCTTTTTAATTAAAAACTTCAAGCCCGGAAGTCCTGATGATCAGAGCATGCATGCCTTGCTGCAATCAAATACATCTTCATAACACTCATCTCATGCATATGTCAGTAGACATTCTATTGGCATAGGCAGACGGGCCCCTGCCTCACAATTGTAACGCTCTATTGTAGCCCCACAGTCTTCCGGGTCCCTTCTTCTCTTTCCCCGATGGTTTTCCCGAGTCGGAACAGAATTGGCTGCTGCATCCAAAACGGCCGGTCGGGGACCGCCGAATCATTTAAATATTGTTGGTGCCACAGTTTCTGAAACGTGACAGAAATATTTAGGCGATAACGCGGCCTTGTATGCATATTTTAAGCGTCGAAGCTGATCTGAAGTTTAAGCCATGCAACGCTATTAATGAAATATCAGCTCCACTTTTATCTATCCTCGATATTCAATTAATTCTGCGAGCCCTTCTCACTTTAAATTGTCTATTTCGGCTATTTCGATTCCATTTTTACCTCATGTACATAGTAAATCCTGACGAAAAAGTGACAGCTATTTCTGAATTGATACCAATCTACCCTGGTTTGACCAGCCGGCTCCGTCTCACCCCAGCGTTTACCCAGCCTGCTCCCGACTCGCAGCCTGACCGGCCCGGCCCCGACTTGCACCATACCGTTTATCCGTCGGCCTCGCCCCTGTCGGCCCGGTCGCTTCATCTCCAACCACGTGGGCCGCGGATCAGGGACGACCGACCGACTGCTAGACAAATAAACCAGCTCGGCAGACCGTGTCTGTGGCTCAGGAGGCCAGGGAGGGGCAAGGGCAGCAGGGGACGGGCGGCCAGGGTCGCAGGGTCATGTGAAGGGAAGCTGGGCGTAGGGAAATCTCCGGACATAGCTCTTAGCCCGTGCGACCAGTGACTGTCACGTCTGTCACCCAGGTGACGCGTGAAATAGTTGCAAGTGCGACAAACGCAGTGTCGCCCTGCCACGGTGCTCACGACAGCAGGGTCCGTTTCGTTTTCTGGGTCGCCACACCACCTGGAAGGAGCTTACAAACCGTTTGCTTATGTATGTAAAGACAGGCCTTTAAAACAGGTGCATATGACACGACTCCAGACTCGTGATGGCGCCGTTCCTTCCCTCGAAGGAGCCGCCCACCTGGCTGGTTAGGCTAAAAGCCCCACCCCGGTGCAGCCCCGCCCGGTCTGATGGTAATTTAGTATTCGGTACACGCACGGCAGCATTCTTGTGTGCCAAGAATTCGGGGCGTATTAGCCCGCCAGGACGGAGCAGGAATGTGCTCTTACTTATCACAAGTTTTTGAGCAACTACATACCTTTTGATGCTTCGGCGGCCTTCTTGATATTGATAGGCCAGTTGATTAGCTTTACAGAACTATCAATGAATCATTTTGGCAATTACATAGATACTGAGAACGACAAATAGACTGCAAACAATGCTTTCAATTATTTGTTACACGTGCGCTCACGATTCACATGCTAATTTTGACATCGTTTCCTGTTCCCTGACATAACGTTTGATTTTTACTGCTAAATATGATTGACATGCAAAACAACGATTGTGCACCTCATTTTGACCTACGAAGCAGTGCATCAGTGTGTCTGCAAGCCACGTGGGATTCTCGACATGAAGCTCTGAAAATCACAGATGACAGTAAAAATCCCGGCCAAGAGCACTAATACTTCTGTCGCAGTGAGCTGAGTTGAAAAGGTGCTCGATGTCAGCTCGATTGGTCTGGAGCGACACTGTTATAAAGTTAACTGAGCGGCTGTTTCCCCGGAGCCGATCACTGAACACAAGTTGGTCGGGATGTGACACGTGGAATTGAACGGGTTTCATAGATGTGGGGGAACCACCGAGTTGCCGACGATAGATGCAATAAGTGGTTGGCAAGGGATTTTTGCACAGTTAACAATGAATAACCTGTCAATTGGAACTCACTCAATATAAAAATGCATGTTCGGTGTGATAAATAATAAGAATAAGAACGTTTGACCACATGGAATGTTGAATGCAGCGATAACAGCTGAAGTTTGATTTTGACATGGTGAAGTTGAAATTCCATATTTGATAATTGGTTTAATCCCTTCCAGTGTTTTCGTCTTAATCCCGACTCTTCCTTCCTCTCACTTTATCCCTCTTCCCCTTTCTATTCCGCTCCTTTTCTCTCCCTCTCCCCTCTCTCCCCCTCCGTTGCTGAGAGCCAATGATCCAGATAATTATCACAGCGTCTGGTCAATACAGCTGCCCGTTGAAGCCGCACCGGGTGGTCTAACAGCCGCCCATTGCTAGATCCCAGCGGAGATTGGCGTCGCTACACCAATACCCTTCCAGCCGGCCGGATGACGCTCAGCGACCACATTCAGCTGTAAATAGCGCCCAGAGTCGCCCCCGGTCACAAACCCGATACCAGCAGCGGACATGCCGATATGATTGTGTGAGCTCGCGCTCCTCGGCGGGCGCGGAATGGAGCGCTACTGACGGACAGATTGGCCGCCCCCGCCCCCGCCCCGCCCCCGCCCCCACCTCAGACTGGGCTCACCACGGTCCGATCAGAGTCACATATTCAGCGGCATTGATGGCGAGAGGCCTGTCGCTGACGGATTTTGAAAGGCGTTTGGTCCGGAGCCGCGGCAGCGGTGGCGGTCATCCCAATCGGCTGAACCGGTTTGTCGGTTTGTTGGTCTGTTGGTTGGTCGGTCGGTCAGCCGGTCGGTCAGCCGGTCGGTTGGTCTGTCTAATCTCTATGTCCGCCTGTTCGTCTGCCTCATGCCTTTCTGTCAGTCTGTCGATCTGGGTCGGTCGGCTCGAGGAGCGGGACGCGTGGGGTCGGGAGACTCGGGTGACGCCGCCAGTTTCCGATAGTTAGACGGCGTGATTAGCCGGCCTACCTCGTCTCGACGCCTATTGACGGTCGCGAGGCTCAAGTTAGACGCGTTGCCGTAAGTGCGCGGGCTGAGATCTCGGGCTTTTGGCCGAAACTAGCCTTTGTGCGAGCGGCCACAGCCGCGACAACCGGGTCGGAACTCGGAATGGAACGTTATCGCTCGCAGTTGGGCACACTTTTATATGCATTCGTTTTACGTCATAACATCATATGAAACGTTCGAGTGCTCGCATAGGGGAGAGTGGGGTAATTTGGCCGCTTTTTTTTAGAAAACGATGTAACTTAAAATTGACGACACATTTCTGCATTTTCTCAACGCTGGCAGGTGTCGCATTCATTTTACTTTACTGGACAGTGAACTTGAAATGATAGAGTAATTACTTATATTGAAATTGTGACGTATTACAAAGGTCTGCAAGGCGGCCAAATTGCCCCACTAGCAGGGTTATTTGGCCGGGGGTGTGGGGCAATTTGGCCGGTGTTAGTTTACGGTCGGGATTTTCTGTTATATTGCGAGTCAGCTTTAGATTCAGCAATGACGTGTGTCCTATGACGCATTTACCACATTTTGGAGGTTGACTCATGGGGTCACAGGGGTCAAAATAGCCAAATTAGCGGCTCTAGATGCGTAGAAAGTTTTTTACGAATAACTTTTGAAGTAATCAAGCTAGGCCAAAACTTCGAGTACCATCGTAATTCTCTCGTCATTCCGCATCGAAACATATATGTGTTGACCTCGAGAAGTCAAGGTCAAAGGTTGACCTCAAGTCACGTTACCTCAGGTCGCTTGACCTCAAGGTCACGTGATTTCAAGGTCATCATGCATATCATTCGATGCGCCTTGGCGAGCTGAACAGAATGAGACCATTTGTGCGGCTCTACCATTTTTATGTAAGGATTTATTAGCAAAAAACGTTTGGTAACCTTTGATGACGTCACATGCTCTTACAGTTGACCAATCGGAAGTAAGCCATCAAAGTAGTCAAAGTTGGTCATGAATCATGTCATTTATGGTACAATTGACCATGAAAACTCGTCCGTCCCAGCATAGTGACCATGAGCGCACCGGCCAAGTTGCCCCGCTAGTCCCGGCCAAATTACCCCATATTGCCATTCTGAAAATTTTTGTGTATAAAGTCATCACGGCTATACGGAATTAGATGAAATTGCTCTTGGAACCGCTGAACACCCCCAAGAATGGCGCTATAATGTCTGAATTCGTTTTTAGCCCAAATACTACATGTTATACAACTTTGTAAACAGAAGTAAAAGTTACCATTTTCTAATGAAATTAACGTTTTATTAATTTTGAATAAAACTACGAGGGGCAAAGTTTTGACATTTGTCCTCCAGTTATTTCTACCCATGACAAATGAATAGAGACTAGAGTTATTTCACTCACTTTTATTAGACATCGTACAGGTGGGGGCGGCCAATTTACACCACCGGCCAAATTACCCCACTCTCCCCTACAGCGAAGTGCTAGTGGTCAACCAGAAAGGGTGAGCTCGTTTTCTCGAGAGCGAGAGAGAGAGAGAGAGAGAGAGAGAGAGAGAGAGAGAGAGAGAGAGAGAGAGAGAGAGAGAGAGAGAGAGAGAGAGAGAGAGAGAGAGAGAGAGAGAGAGAGAGAGAGAGAGAGAGAGAGAGAGAGAGAGAGAGAGAGAGAGAGAGAGAGAGAGAGAGAGAGAGAGAGAGAGAGAGAGAGAGAGAGAGAGAGAGCGAGAGAGGAGCAGCTCCATAGTACGCATTTTAAAGGGACTATCCCACCTTCTAAAATGTTGTTAAAACCAGTTAAATTGTGCCCGACTTTATAGATTGGATGACCAGGAACACGGTTCTGGCATTTATTTTTCATTAAACATCTTAGGCTTCCCATATTCCAAACACAAACTTTCAAATATGTGACGTCACAGCCCAAAATTACCTCCTTCCCCAGGCCACATTACTGTCATAAAGCTGATTCTTTTTACTCTGTAGGCACCACAACAAAGTTCAGACCAAGTTTTAAGCGATTTTTCAACGAACAAACCCATTTAAATCAGAATGACTAAACGAGGTGACGTCACACTAACGGTCGCTCCATGTTGAAGATAGGGCCTTGTACAAGGCCCATTTTCAAATGAAGGGAAGGAATTTCTTCAGCACCAAGAGGCCGCGGGGGTTGCAACCTAGATAGATAGTGGTTTCTGAACCTCGCCGCAAACTTGGCTATCTCAACTCAAACCCCATGTTAAAGGTGGGATAGTCCCTTTAATTGTAGGTCACATGCACAAGGATGCTACCTAATGAACCACACCACATCCTACATACCTACGAGGCCATTATAATCCCGTTCCATTGTTCCTGCAGTGTCTATGTATACCATCTATGCTTTCTTTGGTTATTGGTGCGTTTCCTGTCTCACTGCACACGCCTTGTTCGAGAACATTGCGCCACGACTGACCGTCCCGCGCCGTTTGTGCCGCAGCATCCTGTACGCGGACATCGTCAACTTTACGCCATTGTCTGAGCAGCTCAGCGCCAGCGACCTGGTGCTGACGCTCAACGACATGTTCGGACGCTTCGACCAGATCGCCCAGGTGAGACTCATGACGTCACACACTGCCATTGTGACGTCACACACTGACCAGGTCGCCCAGGTGAGACACACGATGGCGTCACGCACTGCCACGGGTACGTCACACATTGACCAGTTCGCTCGGGTGAGACAAATGACGTAACGCATGAACTAGCGGGCTGTATGTGATGGAGTGCCATAATCCCATCTAAAAGGCCCGTCGTTTTGGAAAATTTGACCTATTCATTTACTGCTCTGGATACCTCAGAACAATAAATCGCTCGGCCTCAGTAATCAATAACGTCATTCAGAGCTGTCACATCCCATGGCCGAAGGGAACGGTGCCGGTGGGCGATCGTGGATCGTGACGCCGACAGAGCCGTCAAGGGCATAGCGTCCTTCCGCCGCGGGATGGTGGCTTCTTCCTCCGACATATAGTTCCCGTGCGTGACATCTGAGAGCGCCTCTCTCCAGCCGGATATTAGTCGATGCCGAGACATGTCACTTGTCAGAGGACTGCCGAGTGCCGAATACAGGCGCTGAAACCCCCGGCTGTGACAAGTTCGGCTTGGAAAATTTCATCGGAAAGTTGTACCTAGCGGTATTTTTTAGTGCTCTTTGCTGACATTCGTCCATAGAAATTGTAAATGTAAATTGAAAAGAAAAAACACCTTACAGTTGTATAAACTGCAGGGTTAAATTGCGGTACGGATCTAAAAATATTTCCGCTATAGCTGAAGTTCACTTGAACTTTTCGCTTGGCTCGCAACAGCTGTAATATTCCTGAGATAATACTGAACCAGTGCCGTCTTTGGCGTCCTACAATCGTTTTAAATTGGACACCCCAGTGTGCTTCATTGAATTAAACTGCAGCATAATGCTGGCCAGATTGCAAATACCGGTCCATTCCACGTTATTCTACGTGATATTTCTGAGAGTATCGAGTCCATAGCCAGAATCTTTAGATGGGCATTGTATAGCTTCTCATTTCGATCTAATTTCTGTTTTTGTATGCTTGCGCAAATATGATTAAATTCAAATACCAGCGACTTAATTCTGGTGCTGACCAAGCCAGAGCTTGTTGGTTTGAGCCTGAAAAGAAATCTTGGAAAAATAAGAATTATTCCCGTGACTTGACCTGACCCCGAAATAGATTCTAGAGACCTTGGCCGGACGATCGCTAACTGTTGGCTCTGGCAAATCGAGTGGATGGCGGCTGTCCGGAGGTTATGTCATGTCTAAGGATTAAGCTGCTCTGACAACAACCAACGGAGGGAGATTCCAAAATAATTTTCTGGCTCGGTGAAATTAGTGACCACGTGGAAAACATTATAAATCGTGGTCCCCTGTGATTTCCAACCTGGCGATGCCTCACTATGTTCTTTGAAGGGAGAGAAGTTAAGACCTTCATATATCCCGGTTGTTTGCATACGTCATGTGGCCACCACTAATTAGTGGACGTCACAACACGGAGCTACGAGTTGTGAATGTTTTCCACAAAGCGGCACGAGCGTAACCATGTTTGTCAGAAGTTGGCGAAGCTTGTGGCACGTTGTCACCTAGTGCGGCACGTTATCGCGTGCGCTGGCCTCCGGTCAGGCGACCGGCCAAAGGGATCTCCGAGGTGGGCTCTCTCACTTTATAAACATCAAAAATAAAAATCTAGATAACTCTAGAATATATGTAGGTAGTGTAGATGGGTTGATCATTTATGAATTGTTCCGCATTAGGTCCTTCCAAGTTCCAATGTTCATCCAAAGTTGTGCCATTCCATTTTGAGATTATTTATGCAGAAAGGAGGCTTCTGACACACCATTTTGACGTACATGATCCGTCTCTGTCACTTCCCTAACGGCTGAACCCGTATACACACTACACAACACACACCACTCTTTCGACAGTCTCTATCAAATGCTCTAACGGATGGATCGTCTCACCATCCATGTCAACATACTGAAAACGGTATCGTGTAACCGTCTCCAGTTTCGATTCTCTGCCACAGCGGGCAATCTGGAGTCAGAGGCAAGCACTGCCAGTCGATGTCAATATGGGACGTCCTCAACTCGATAAATTGGCCTGTGCAAAAAATGCAAACACTTTATTGAGTTTTATCGCCTTGCCCAATTATGGAGGGATCGCCAACGGCGCTCCCTGTGTTACGCATGCTTTTGGTGCTTTGTAGGTGATAATTATGGGTTAATGCACGGTCAGTTTTTAATTCCTGTATGTGTTATGCAAGCGTAGAAATTCAACTGTTACCATCATCTAATTAGGCAAAGAAAAGTTTTTCTTTCATATGAAATCAACATTACTAATTAAAGGTTATAACTTCTTATTATGCAGACCCAGTTGACAAAAAAAAACTCCTTTTGTTCACTCGCTTATCGCCGACGGAAGCGTTTAATTGTCGGATACTTGAAATAGGTAACTGTCATCGCCATCTCCTTACCAGTCGACATGTTTCTCAGGAGAACCAGTGTATGCGTATCAAGATTCTGGGCGACTGCTACTACTGCGTTTCGGGACTGCCGGTGTCCCGACCGAGTCACGCCAAGAACTGCGTCAAAATGGGGCTGCAGATGATCGACGCTATACGGTGGGTGTCGGGTCAAATGTGGGTCAAGGGTGGGCTAGTGGTGGGTGGGCGGTGGGTGAGTGGGTGGGTCAGAGACCTGGGTCAGTAGAGGGTTAGTGGGTCAGTGGTGCGTCTTTGACATGTCAAGTGGTGAGTCAGTGTGTCTGTGGTGTGTCATGTCGGTCAGTGCAAGTGGTGGGTCAGTGGTGTGTCAGCGGTGGGTTAGGCTGTCGGTTCAGTGGCCGGTCAGCGGATAAGGGTCAGCGGCGGTCAGCGGTGGTCAGCGGCCGGTCAGTCTGGCACTGACAGCTTCCTCCGAGTCTCTGGACACCCTCTGATGACCAGTCTCTGGGAGCTCTCAGCGCTGGCCGACTGACGCGGCGGCTGACAGGCCGCCGGCGCTAGCTCCGTGGTAACCCGGCGCCTGTAGCCTGACCCGGTCGGTGACCTTTCTGGCCGCGGAGTCTGACCACGCCCCCTGAGCCGCTGACCTCGCCCCCACCTCGGTAATGATCCTGTCGGGTCACCAGGCTCGAGGAGCTGCTACAACGATAGCGGGGTGGCACGGCCAAATCGAACGGAGGAAAGGCAGTGATGACGAAATGCCTTGTCAATTGGCCTTGGGTCGGTTGGGGTCACCAACAAGCATGGGTAAAATCACACCAAATACGATCAACTTACGCATCTGTCTGATCAGTTATCGATATGGGGTAAATAATTATAAATTTTGCTTTTTATCTGCTGAACATGTTGTAGGTTAGCATTTTATTCACAGTTCTCCACTGCAAGTTATATAAGGTTTCCGCGTGCCTATAAAGGTCTAATTAAATTTCAAAATTTCAGCTACACGAAATTTGAGTTTTTATGGCGTCTTTCAGCTCCGAATCACCACCTGGCCATTGTATTCCGGACTGTGATTCACATTGCAAATGGCTAGGCATTATCTTCGTCATAACGTAAATTGAGCTAGGTTCTTACTGGTGTTAGCTCAGTTGAAGTGTTGAGCTGGCAGCACTGGTTGACAACGTACCAAAACAGCTACCGCCACCGAAAGTGGTCTCCTTTAGGGAGCCACAGCTGCTGTGGCGATAACGCGTCTGTCCCCAAATGCGACAGTCGCCGTCGGCCGTTCCCTCTCATATGAAGCTCCACTATACAGCCGGGTCGGCCAGGGGGCAATGACCAAGGCTCACAGTTGAGCCCAAAATGTTTCTTTTCATTTCGAAAGGTAGTGGTGTCCATGTTTATGCAAACCTTCGAAAAAGGGTTGATCAAGATCTAGCCTTAGGTAAATCTAAATGCAAGCAAGTCAACTGTTTCTTTTTACATTTTTACATATTAATCTATCAGCATATCATAATTAGCATATCTTTTATGGTAAGCGTATTCGATGATCGAAAAAAAATGAGTTTGTGAGCAAATGTCGGTAGCATATTTTGTTGATAGTTCCGAAACAATTCGCCATCACAATGTTTTCTTTTGTCATTATGATTTTTAACATTGAACGCATTTTTATTGTATATTGTAGTAACTACATATTGCATCCATGACCATTTTATTAAGTCATTGTAATTTTGACTGTTTTACATCTTTCACGATGGTGTTTACGCTGGCATGTGGAATAAACTTAAATTTTTTGCTCATTTTTTGTCGTACCTTCATAATGACGTAACTATACATCTATACAATTGTAAAATCACACACAAAGTCGAGGAGAAGGAGAAAGTTCTCGAGCCTCATAGCACAAATGCAGCCCGCTAAGTAATCGTCCGTCAATATGAAATCGGACTTACTCCACATGAGTTCGTTGGGTCGGAGCTTTCGAATTGTATTACAATTCTTCGTCAGCGAGAGTCGTATCGGATGTCCACTCTGATTTCATTTTAATTCACAATTCATCTCCACATCATGTCTTTAAACGTCCGTCAATATTTCTTCTGTTGTATCTTGCCTCGAACCTCTGTTTTTTTTTTGCGGGAGGGATTAGGGCTAGTTCCCCAGATGTCGGCCGGCCAATCAAATAGTCCGGCCAAGTCCGCGGCCTTCTGATCATTGCCGCGGGAATCGGGCTCCTCTGAGAATCGTACGTTCCCCTAACTGGCTCGACGTCTTGGCCTGTTCAGCAATCTTCATCAAACAGCGTTCTCGTGTTGGGTAGACTGATGCTTCTTCGACAGCAGTTTCTACTGAAGTCTTGTGATCTCCAAGGAGACGCTGAATTGTGATGGAAATGGCACTTAAATCAGACGCTTGCCTAAAACATCGAAGAGAAAAATTATCAAGGCAGCAGTGAACATTGGAGGCTCAAACACGTAATTTCATTTCATATTTAGGTAGAAAAAAATAGTCTAGCCGCTATTGAGGAAAACATTGATAAGATTACAGCTATGAGCTAACCTTCAAATATTACAGTATTTATTTCATTTGTTTTGGAATGTGATCATTACGCCCTTGTTTCCTGCGGGTCGCGATGTCATCGTCTCGATTCCGATTCCATATTTTTAAGACAATATTTTCATAGCCTATTTCCCACTCTCACACGTTTCAGGACGGTGCGTCAGGCGACCGGTTTCAACGTGGACATGCGGATCGGCGTCCACTCTGGTAACGTGCTTTGCGGCGTGCTCGGCCTGCGCAAGTGGCAATACGACGTCTGGTCGGACGACGTCACACTGGCCAACCACATGGAGTCGGGCGGAGTGCCCGGGTGAGTGTAACGACCATATGACGTCTGATATGACGTCACACTGGCCAACCACATGGAGTCGGGCGGAGTGCCCGGGTGAGTATAACGACAGTGTGACGTCTGATATGACGTCACACTGGCCAACCACATGGAGTCGGGCGGCGTGCCCGGGTGAGTATAACGACGGTGTGACGTCACACTGGCCAACCACATGGAGTCGGGCGGAGTGCCCGGGTGAGTATAACGACAGTGTGACGTCACACTGGCCAACCACATGGAGTCGGGCGGAGTGCCCGGGTGAGTATAACGACAGTGTGACGTCTCATATAACGTCACACTGGCCAACCACATGGAGTCGGGCGGCGTACCCGGGTGAGGACGTGTATGCTTGCGGTTGGTGGCAGGCCGTAGCTAGGTGAAGTCAGTTAGGGGACCGGCCGTTAGGGGACAAGCTTCGCTTAGCGGGGACTCGGTACTTGTGAATCCTTCCATTCAAAAGGTTCGGACTAAATTTATAACACAAATCTTCCACTTAACGCTAGGTTAAATGATTACAGTGTCATACATTTGCTGACTTCCTGGCATCATATACATAGTCATATGCTTACTCAATATACTGTCCTGAATTCATCTCTTTAGCGAGTGTATCCCAGCCGTAAACACAACTCGCAGTTAGGTATTCGCACAGCACACTGCTGTTCTGTGTTTTCTCCCTACGGGTCACAGTATGTGCACGCACACTTCGGTGTTTGTTTTCGCTAAGTTCACGGCGCTTGGTTCGCACATTTCACATTGTGTTTGTTCGGCTGAGGTCTGACTCGGATTTATTTGACGCCCCATAAACGGCTTACGCTGCGGATACCCGCGCCGAGCCGAATGAGTTGCTGAAAGTCGAGCCCAATGCCAGCTCTAAGCCTATCTTAGGAGCTGCCAAATTGTTGCTTATGTGATATCAGTAATAGGTTCACATGTTGTAAATAGTTTGCGGACATAACATAATTCTACAGACGATTTATGAACCTGAAAAATCATGTTGTATTTACCGGCGGTTTTCTCGTGGTTGATGCTCGCAACGCGTTGGCGATAAAGAGATGAAATGGGCATATATACCTGGCCTTTGATTCAAGGCGGATCTTGAGACAACATCCGTTTTTAAGGTGGGTCAGTTCGCTGACATTGATGTCATACCTAAGTAAATTTCTGCATGGTGCACAAATTGGAATACAGCAAATGTTTACGCTTCTGAAGGACAAGTACCTGACCTGCCGCTGCAAAGTTGCGCGCAATCTTACCAATTTCCATGTTTATAGTTCAGTTTATCCTAGGGTCTTGGTTTTGGAAGTGTTTAGACCTTTGCTCATTGCCTGAAGTTCGACGCTTTTGTTACCTGTCTTCTCTGAGAAGCTGAGTCGCTTGGTCTTCCAAGCGGCAAGTGCAAACACGGCCGTCTGAGGACATTTAGCGACATTCTGGGACTGTTTTCAGGAGGGAGAGTCAACAGGCCTGTGTTTATCCTCTCGAGCCGCTCCGAATTACGGAAGATTACCTCCAGCTGTAGATGAAATGTTGAAGAGATGTCCACAGCTGCCTCGAAATTACAAACGTCAGGCTCTCACATCCGGCCAAAACTGCAGTTAATAGATGAACAGTGTGTCGTCCTCTCTGTCGTCTTACCTTATCTACACATATATGGAACACTCTTTTGCCGCCTTATTTACATAGAAAGCTACATTTAGGAAAACAGCAAACATTCTTGAGGTCATTACGCTTATGTTCGTGCATACATTGTACGCTGTACAGTGTACACTAATGTCAGGGTGCTGAATTCCGCATAGGTATTTCTTCAAAACCTTTTCGGAATGAAAGAAATGATAATGTAGTTAGTAAAGGTAAATTTGAAAAAAAAACGCAAACTAAGGTACGTTTGTTTCAAAGTACCTAAACCTATGCTAGAAAATGTGGAACGAACGTCACTCAATGCATCATAATGCAGCCTTCCATGGCAAAGTCGACGAAGCCTTGTCGCTGCTCGTTTGGCGCACTTGCCTGTTCCCATCTTGCCACCAACACCGCTGCTATTTTTATGGTGCTTTCTTTTTCACCATTTCTCACCACAAGCTTTTCATCTAGTTTCGAGAGGTAACTCACGTTCGAATGTTTACCAGCCGATGTCGATTTGTATGAGGGCTGCGCAACAATGCGGCTCTCCTCACGCTAACGGGCTGCGCCGATAGCCGAGGTGTTCCAACAGTCCACTCGGCGTCCACGAGCTCTCCCCCGAATGGTATCGGTAATCGGTATCGAATAGCGCTGATGATCGCCGCCCGCCGGACATGGCCAGCTGACGACTGCCTCGGGGCATCATGTGACTTGTCCCGTGTGTGTGTGGGGGGGGGGGGGATCACGTGTTCGGTGACTGACAGGGAGACGCGGGCTCTGAACAGTGAACAGAGAATGACAGCTTAATAAGGATTTATCATTTCTAATATATGCGGCCTTGTATCTCCGACTGAAATACGTGTTTAGTACAATGATTGTTAAAGTCAACTGTCAAGTTAAAGTTACTTTTAATTTCGATCAGATGCTAGCTCTATTGGTATTTATTTAGTTTAAAAATTTAGCAAGGCTTAGGTTAGATTGAGCGTGACACTTTTATGCAACTTTTTGGCGTTTTGAGGTGCCATACGCTCAATAAGTGTGTCTTAATTTCAATGTGTGGCCATGGTGTGGCCAAAAGATTGCATCCCAGAAACAATATGAACATCGGAATGCGTCGTGGACCGGATGAGAGACTCTCTGTTCGATATTAAGCTGCAGCGCTGGTGGTGTTCTGCGCCAGAGCCATCAAACTTTCAGAACACTGCAGAGAGCAGATATTCTCGGAACACTGCGGCAAGTGTGAAGTATAGGCACTCACCAAACTTCTGAACACCACCGTCTCATAGTTGTGAACTTTGGTTTATATACATCCCTGAGATATTCAGCGTATGCAAATGATGGGTGGATTGTGCACACCAGCTCATATATGAATGATCTTCACTTGCAAAGACAAGACTTCACCAGCACTCGGAGGAAGAGAAGCCAACTTAAATAGACGGGCGTGAAGGGATAAATGGCCGATGACGGCACTTAAATTTCGTACTAAATGTATCGAAGGTTACATAACGCAGTTCAAAGCGGTAATCTACCTACATTTGACAACCTATGATGAGTTCTATCGAATGTAGCTACTTCAGTCTTTTATTTAAGATATTAATACTGAAGTGACAAGAGGTCATTGTAGCAAGGCTTTGTCGTTAATATTGTAAAAAGACATGCCCAAGTAGATATTACAACCACAATTGAACCTGAGGGGACTCAATCAAACTGTTGAAGCCATCTGAATCAGCTCAAGATTTCGTCACCACCTGCTGCATTGCTGAAGGAGCACTTAACCTCGAACTTTAACATACAATTGAAATATGGCGTGCAAAAGGCTTGGAGGCTGGAGCTATATGAAGGCTCTCGTTCTCAGAGTTGGCTCGCCCACGATTTTAAGCTAATGCCAGCAAAACATTCGCAGTTTGCTACCTTTTGTTGAAGACTTCTTGAATACAGGCTTACCTGTTGAATAGGTACTTTTAAGTGGTTAACCGGTTGATTATTTTGCGATTATGCGTGTATAACCTGCAATCAAACGTATGTCGCTATTTCTGCTCTAGCAAAGCTGCTGTTTACTTATATTTTACAGTGATAAAGAAGACCCACATTTGAAACGCTATATTGAAAACTCTTTTTTTCAGCTTTTCGGGATCACTGATACCATTTCTAATATAATGTACTACCGGGCTTCTCAAAAAAGTTAGACGATTTTATAACTAACGTATTGAAGGGTGTATCAGTGTAACAAAACATAATTGGGTATCACCTAAAAGCCTCATCAAAGACATTTCGTTTGAGGGGATTTCAATCCTCGGCAGTCGCCTTTCTGAGCCGCGCCGAGGTTATATTCGAGATGATTCCCTTTTTGCTCGATGCGCAGTTTAGCCCGGCGCAGCGCGACCTCTGCTGCAGCACGACCCACGGAAAGCTGCAGACGGCACACCGCTGACTTCACTGCATCCTTATGATCTTCGGAACTTTTTGGGTGGTTTCGGTACACCTGGGACTTGAGGTGGTCCTATAGGAAAAAGTCCGGTAGGGTTACGTTCGGAGAATTCGCCGACCACGGGCGTGTCTCGAACCTCGAGATCACGCGCCGCCCGAAACGCTCCCACAGCCCCTCCCGGTTTTCTTTAGCGGTATTGGCGGGGCACCGTCTTGCTGGAACCATTGGATCTTAAGCGTTTCCGGATCTCTGCTCATCCTGCAATTGCAGAACCCTCCGAAACGTCGCCAGAGCCACCCGATATCGCTGACCATTGACAGTCTGAGTAGCGCATCTCTCACACGAGTGGTGTTCGCCGTGAGCTTTTGATTGGGTTTATGGCCGCCGCTGTGTTCCTTGAATTGCGTGAACCTATTGTTAACACTTCCTCGAGCCAGAAACTTGTCAAAAATGTGGAAAATTTTGTTTCAAGATGTTGCTCTCTTTGCCCTAAAGTGTTTGCGGATCTTCCGTGGTGTCGAACCGACCGACGTAGTCTGGGAAAGCATAATTTCACGAGTTTTGCTTTTACTTTCTAAGACCACGGCTTCATTTTTTAAGCTCAAATCATGGTGTCATATAAATCTACGAAAAATTCTCCGTTTTTCCACGTGCATTGATTTTGCTTAAATGTTGTTAGGGGTCCTCTATTCGCAAAAGAAATCCGTCTAACTTTTTTGAGAAGCCCGGTATTTGCTGTACCTATAGCCGTAAAATCGTCAGCGAATGTTCCCATCTGAGCTATTTTATTATACGAATACTGCATGGGGGAGCGGGCAATAGCAAAACATATTGCCCGATGTGACGTCACTGTCGCCCGAGGGTGAAGACCGAAACAAGTGCTATTGCCCGAGGCGAAGCCGAGGGCAATAGCACTTGTGGAGGTCTTCACCCGAGGGCGACAGTGACGTTACAGAGGGCAATATTTTTGCTATTGCCCGCTCCCCCATGCAGTATTCGTTTTATTACATGGCCAACTCTCGGAATCTTTACTCGAGGGCAGCGCTTTTCGAGGAACGCTGTGGCCCGAAGGTTTGGACTTTGAATTGTGAAAAACGCCCGCCCGCCGCAAAACGCAAACACCGCAAAACGCACGCCCGAAACGCCAACGCAAAGGTCGCAAAAAATAAACAAACGCCCGCCGCAAACCGCAAATAAAACAACGCAAAAACGCCGCAAAACAATAAAACCGCCCGCATCGCACGCCCGCTAACCGCCAACCGAAAACGTCTGAAAACCGCCCGCCCGCCGCCCAAAAAAAGCACCGCAAAAAAACGAAAAAGCGGCCGCCAACCGCAAACAAATTTAACACCGCAAACGACGCAAAAAAAAGAAAACCGCCCGCATCGCCCGCCCGCCCGCCCGTCGCCAAAGACAAACACCGCAAAAAAACACAAAACGCCCGCCCGCCGCAAAACGTAAACACCGCAAAACGTGTAAAACGCACGCCCGAAAAGCCAACGCAAACGGCAAAAAAATCACCCGACCGCCGCAAACCACACAAAAAAAAAACGCCGAAACGCCGAAAAAATAAAACCGCCCGCACCGCACCGACGCTAACTGCTAACCGAAAACGACTTAAAGTCGCCCGCCAGCCGCCAAACGCAAATACCGCAAATAAGCGCCCGGCCGCAGCAAGATAATAATTTATCAGCGGCTGGCATACCGCTAGGCTGGTCATTTTCACAAATCAAAAAGATATCTGCATAAATCTCCTAGATGAAAGCGCCCGATTAAAAAACGGATGGCACGTGCGTGTTCCTCGCCCCCAACTTCCTTCAGGTCAATCGTCATTTGGGTCATCTAACGCATTGACGTATCTGCAAAAATCTCCTAGATGAAAGCGCCCGATTAAAAAACGGATGGCACGTGCGTGTTCCTCGCCCCCAACTTCCTTCAGGTCAATCGTCATTTGGGTCATCTAACGCATTGACGACCGGCTGGGTGGAATGAACATTGCGCCAAGAAACGTAAGTATATTGTCAAAAAGAATCCCCAGAGTGGTGGATCCCAAAAGTTTGAAACTACCACTTTGGCCCACTGGACGACACCTTAAACAGTTGCCGACCGGATGACACCCATTGTTTGGTCACCCACGCCATAGTATGCATCATGGGTGCGCCGAAATGACCAAAAGTCCCAATTTCCGGTGTGCAGGGTCATTTTCAACGGCACGTGGCACGTGGTTCTGGACTTTTCCGGCCACTTTGCGACATACCCATGGGTAGTGCACCGAATGGTGGTTGATCTGCATGTAAGAAAATGGGGGGTCGTTTGGATCGTTTTCGAGCAATCTGCCGTGGAACGCATTTTTTCATTTTCCCCATTGGCTTAACACGGGAATTTTTAAAGTCACGTGGCACGTGCACCAGATGGTCCGCGGAGGGGAGACCCATACCAGAACGTAGATCACCTGGCCCACTAGAAATCCTGAAAAAATCAGAATATTTGGACCAGCCGTTTTCAAGAGCATCAAGTTGTACTGATCTCAGGCAGCTTTTGCCAAATTGTCAGGTAACTCAGATTTGTTTTTCAATAGAAAAACACAATTCTAAAGAATAGTGTTTTAACTATTGACAACAAACCTTCGGTTACTTTGTACTCATTCATCCCGTAATAAAAAATATCCAAACACAAATATCATGGTACAATTGAATGTAGAATATCCAAGACAGTTAGGATAAATGATAACAATAACACGTCAAATGTATATTTAAACACACAAAGCTTTCGGTATGAAAATACCTTGATCACTGTGTTAACAGAAATGAGGACAGAAATTGTCACCGGCAGCTTGTACAAAAATGTAAAATAGCACTCGAAAAATAGATCACAATCACGAGATTATCTATCGAAGTCCTGCCACTAAGCTTACAGCGCATGTTGCTAAAGTTATAAATCCAGTCCTAGTATTGATGGTATCGCGTGCTGATATGTGAGCCGCTTCTAAGATTTTTCGTGTCGTTTTTCGTGCGCCCTTCTCTAATAATCGAGTTGCTCCCCAGTTCGGTAAATGATGAGACTGTTCGGCATGTACGACGATTGCGTTCGATGTTCGATGAAACTTAAGGTCACTTTTATGTTCTTTAAGTCTCGTTTCGACCCCCCTCCCCGTTTCTCCCACGTAGCTTTTGTTACACCCACCACAAGGAATTTCGTATACTACACTTTTCGGAGAATCGTCCGACACATCCGATTCTCCGAAAAGTGTAGTATACGAAATTCCTTGTGGTGGGTGTAACAAAAGCTACGTGGGAGAAACGGGGAGGGGGGTCGAAACGAGACTTAAAGAACATAAAAGTGACCTTAAGTTTCATCGAACATCGAACGCAATCGTCGTACATGCCGAACAGTCTCATCATTTACCGAACTGGGGAGCAACTCGATTATTAGAGAAGGGCGCACGAAAAACGACACGAAAAATCTTAGAAGCGGCTCACATATCAGCACGCGATACCATCAATACTAGGACTGGATTTATAACTTTAGCAACATGCGCTGTAAGCTTAGTGGCAGGACTTCGATAGATAATCTCGTGATCAGGGTTGTATACGACTCAATCAATAGCAATCAATTCAATCACGACAAATTTGGGAAACCAATCAAATCAATCAAGTCAGAGCAGTTTTCGGGAATTGATTCAATCGACTCAAACGCGACAATGAAAGGAATCAATCAACTCAATCAAACGACTCAAACCAAGATATACATTAGGTTTTTTGCCCCACCAACTTGGAAAAGTGTCCATAGCAGTCTGGTGTACCTACCTACCTACCTACCTACCTACCTACAGAAGAAACAAAAATATTGTCATTTAAAATTATAAATTGCCATGCCATTCAAAGTTTCTATGTAATAAGGAAGGATACCTAATGATGGACAGGTGGATCATGATATTGAGGTTCAATGGGTAGAATTGGAGCAGAAGTTTCATTTAATGGGTGCAAAATAACCCAGTAGTTGACTTCAACAAACGCCCCTTAAAGGAAACAGTCCACTTTCCTGAAATCAGTATTTTGCTATTGATTTATGATTTTTTATGCTCAAAATAATCATGAAATAAAATAAAACCTTTTTGTAAAAACAATTATTTTCTATATTTTAATATAGGACGAACTATATTTTATGTAAAGTAATGTTTGACGCGGAAGCTTATTACGCATTGACCAATCATATTGCGTAGCTCAAACCTACGCTACTGCATTGGCTGTAAGCAGCACGCTGATTGGCTGACGATGACGTGGCTGCATTCCTGTGCAAGGCACGCATTCCTCTACAAGGCACTCTTTTCGGAACGAGAAATGGAATATCTTCGTCTAGGGTGATCGTTGAGCCTTAAAAGCTCCTGATTTGTGCTAGTCTCAGCTCAAGCTACGAAACTGCTATTCCAGCTCAAAACCCCATGTTAAAAGTGAACTATTTCCTTTAACCCAAATCACCACCTTTTACCTAAAAGTTGTCAATTTAATTTTGGCCATATTCCAGCTAAGTCATCAGGCGATCTACCCCATGTAAAGCTCCCATCTGTCTCTTATGTGAGTTATGCGGAGCTCTTCTGAATTGAACCCTGAACATAATGAACCTAGCTAGGTTACATGCCACACTGACACCATATTGATATGAAAGTGTTGAAAATGTGCTATAAATTTGACAACTTCATTAGGTATGCTTTATGAAGACAGCAGGAAAGCAGGTAGGTACCTACTTACCTGCCTAGATGTGTCACTGGCTACCAACAGTACCAACGAAGGTAGATAGGTTATATGTGAAGAATTCAAAACATTTTATTGCAATACAATTTGAAACTGTTAGGACTGGGGGATAGGGATGAGCATTAAAAATATGGGCCTGTTCCAGCGCCTCCAGAAGAAATTCTTGACTGGAGGCTCTACCAGAGGTTTTACTGGAGGCGCTGGAACGCAATCTGGAGATTTCTGGAGATTGGCGTCATAGATACCAAAAGAATGACGATTGTTCTCTCTTGAAACGCAAAATTTGTTTTCAATTTTAGTTAAAAAGATAAATAAAATTGTAGCAATGTAATTTTCTTTACATTCAAGTTGTAAAATAATCAGTCAAATGTCCTTTGTTTACATTCGTGATTGTCACATGTGCACCATAATTGTAGACCAGAGCCTCCAGAGAAATTTGGACGTCTCAACTCTCTGGAGGCTACTGGAGGTTTCTGGAGCTTTGGCGAGAGCTTTCTGGAGCTTTCTGGAGGCGCTGGAACGCTCTCTGGAGGATTCTAGAGCTTTCTGGAGCTTTCTGGAGGTTTCTGGAGGCGCTGGAACAGGCCCTATATTTAAAAGGAAATGGAAAGGACAGGGACTCTGGAACCACAGGATAAGTTAAGGACAAAGGAAGAAGAACAAGGAAAATTAAATGCCGTTGGTGGACTGCGAAAAAACAAAGAAAACGTTTTGCCAAGAAATATGCTAAGCTTTTATAAATCTTTATTCTTCGTCTTTTGATTTTTTGGTAAGATGACGTCATTGATTATCATGTAGTATGGTAGATCATCATAAAATAAATCGGTTGTACAACACCAATTTCGTTTTAATTATTATTTCGATTGAAATAAAACCACTTAATAATATTCGGTAAAATATTTTAAGGAAAATGAAATATATTAAATATGTTATGCCTAGGCTCTCAGGAGAAAAGGATCAACAAACGTTCTGCTGCAAATTAAACAATGCAGCAAATTAGCTATTAATGTAAACGTAATTAGCGAGACGAAAACGGCGCTTTTGTTTCAGTTATTTTTGTAGGGGTTTCAGATATTTCATTATAGAGTTCAGTGAGATATTTATAGAGTTCAGTGGGTTGTTTCTGAGGAGATGTGGAGATGTGAATTAGTAATTAATCACACTTTATTAGTATATAGGGCCTTGCACTTTATCATCTGGATTAAAAAAAATTCCTGCTGAGTGCAGAAAGGTAGGTAGGTGCATCGCCAGGTTCTATCACAGGATTGGAGCAGTTATTGCAGTTGAAAGTCAAAGTTGGCTGTTCATGTTTAGGCCCTGTTCTTTATTTGGCCATCTACTCCATATTGCAGTTGTGATGACAAGCAGTTTTCAGTGTAGTTTTGTGATCTTTGATGTCATCAATTGGTGTCATTATTTTTCGTCAACTAAAACTTATTTCAACTTTCCATTCAATCGACTCAATCATACGAGTCACTCTAATTTTCGGGAATCAAATAAGTCAACCAGTCGCTAAAGTCAAACGAGTCAGTCAACCAGTCATCTCGAAAAGTCAATCGACTCAATCCAATCAACTCAAAATACGCGCTGAATCAAATCAATCAATTCAATCGACTTGATTGGTATACAACCCTGCTCGTGATTGTGATCTATTTTTCGAGTGCTATTTTACATTTTTGTACAAGCTGCCGGTGACAATTTCTGTCCTCATTTCTGTTAACACAGTGATCAAGGTATTTTCATACCGAAAGCTTTGTGTGTTTAAATATACATTTGACGTGTTATTGTTATCACAATTGAATGTATTGGATATACAATCATAGCCACGTCACATGTCTACGGCACACAATTAGTTGCTTTACATGTTAAAGTTGAAGATGCAGCCTGTGAAGAGCTGGCCGCCGCCGGTCTGAAGCTCCACTGATGTAGATGCTGTGGATGTCGTTGCATCTCCCACGAGGCTGAGCGTTCTGCTCATATTCCTCAGTTGATCGTCCGAGACCATCTTGGCGTAGTGTTGGAGAGACGACAAGGACTTGTGGCCGCTGATTTGCTGTATATGTCGACCCTCGAACGAAGCGCGATGAAAATAGCTCATCCAATTCATGCGGCTCCAACAAATTAAATCGGGGTATTTAAACGGACATGTTCAAATGACGGCCCAGTTCTTGATGACTTGACTAGCCAATCACGAAATCAAACTGAACAGTCTGAGAAAACGACGATAAAATTACGACATTTGAATTTTTGTTCAAACACCACTGCGCGAGCAACTTACTATTGACCGTTGACATGGCAACCGCTTCTCACCTTCAGAAAGGTCAGTAACCTGACACTGAAAGGTCAGTAACCTAATGCCGGGCAATAGTCCTAAAAAATATCTCATGCCAAATTAACACAGGAGCCATGTAATAAACTACTATTATTCACTGAACCTCTGATATCCACTATCTCCATTAATCCTATATCTCCTATTACTCCTTTATCCACCCTGCAACATGGTTCCAACGTAAATCCCCCCGCCCCGCCACCAGAGAGGGGATAATGGCTAGTTGAATTCCGACCGAGCGTGCCTAACTTATCCCGCGAGTTGCTGGGGGGCGTTAAACGCCCCACTTTTTTCGCCGGGCCATAGCATAAAAACGGCGCGCTGCAGGCGCGCCAAATTTTGAGTACCGGTAGGGAATTGATTGAAGTTTATTGTGACAAAGTTTCAAAAAAATCGGTCGGAAAATTTTTGAGATATCGAGGTTTTAGTGACGTCATGATTTCTGAGTTTTCGACCAAAAACGGCATATGTTCAAAAAATCATATAAAATCGCAGAATAGACATACAGACATGCCGTAAACGCCATTAAACTGCCAATACCATGAACAATCAAATGGCTATCTTCGATTATTGATTATCGCTCCGCATTTTCCAAAATCTTGAACTAAATGTTGGCAATTTCTCGTGACTACCTCACGACCATGATACATGCATTTCTTAAACTTAACTTTTTGAGCCAAACGCGTACACATATGATAAAATGAATGTCACCATCGTGTTCTACGCCCCAAATTACCCATAAAACATGCGTCACAGGCTGCGAATATCAGTTTTGATTTTCGGGGATATGTGCCTACCCGGTTGACCTGACCTTGACCCTGACCTATGCTTGACTGACCCCTACATGGAGCTGACACTCTTGTAGGCCTTATATGATGGATTGTGCACCGTTTTGACAGAGTTTATGACGAGAGGTGCCCATTGCGAAGTCCTGAAGTCCATGCTACTGAGAGCCCGATTTCAGGTGTTTGACCTGACCTTGACCCGACCTGTGACCTCAAAATTCAACTTTAAAGTACTCATCTGAAGCGTCTCGTCGCGTTCTTTCGTTTGCCGCCTCGTGCGTTTCGCTGCGCCTATTGGTTCTCGAGTTATCGGCTGGGGGCGTTTAACGCCCCCCCCCCCCCCACAGCAAACGGTGGGTGGCGAAATACCCCAGCAACTGCCGGGTTATCATAGACATCATTCAGCGTAACATAGTTGACATGGAAACAGCCAGCTGATAGGCATCGAACCGTGCTTAATTGGTGTTTTCTTGACCACGCTACCACTCGATGAAAATATTTGAAGTGCTGAACTCAATGTGGAATTCGAGCAATTGCAAGCTGACATCTATCATTGCATGTAGCTGAGGGTAACTACTGGAAAGAAATCTGAGCCATTTTTCTGTTACATGCTTGGAAACGCGAAGAGCTCCATCATTTCCTACCTCATCTTCCGTCACAACTACAGCGATATTACTGCTATCAACCGGCGATCTGTCATATGTCCTCCCGCGGCATGTGATGCGCACGGTGGTTGACGGCCTGGTCCTCTCGCGCGTGAGGTACTGTATTGCGATTTATGGCTGTGGCACTTCCAAGAATGACGCTAGACTGATGAGCGTGGTTAACTTCGCCACCAGAGTCGTCACTGGCCTGCGGAAGTATGACCATGTGTCTCGCGCGCGGGAGGAGCTTGGTTTTATCTCCCCTCGACTGATGTGTGACGTGTCCACCATGACTGTGGCTCAGAAGGCGATTGTGTGCGGGGAGCCCACGGACATCTCATCCCAGTTTGTGACATTTGTGGACTCACGTCAGCGCTGTGATCGTGGTACCCGGCAGGACCGGCGGCTGCGGCCTCCACTCATGCGTACAGCCGCCGGCCAGCGGTCTTTTACCTACCGTGCCGCATCACTCCTGAACGAACTGCCTGCGAGCACATTGGAGCTGAACCCGGCACGCTTTAAGCGAGCAGTCAAGTCGGTGGTGTGCAATAGGGGTGGGGAGGGTGGACGGGGTTAGCATTTTCTGACGTATGAGTGCTGTTTGACTGTGTGCCTGTTTTTACCCCTCAACCATATTTCCCGTTGATCGTTTTATCTTTTGACTTGTGACACAGAATAGCCACAATGAGTGATGTGGAGCTGTCAGCAATTGTCAACACATGTCAACACATATCATAGTGCCTTGGCAAGTACCAGCCCTAAGTCGTGCATCAGTGCGGTCAAGTGCCTCGGTTCTGTGACGTCACCCTAACCAGTTTGGTACTCCAGTCAGAGCAATCTTAGCCCGACGCGGTATTCTAACCCTTCCACTCTGACCCATGTGTGTCGCGCGTTTCAGTCGGGTTCACATCACGCACGCCACGCTGATCCAGCTGGACGGAGCGTATGAGACGGAGCCGGGCGACGGTCACCTGCGCGACTGGTACATCGCCGAGACTCGCACCCGCACCTTCCTCATCGTACCGCCTCAGGTGAGGCGCGGCGCGGGCTGGAATCGGCCGTGACGACCGAGGGTAGCAGTTCTCTGCAAGGCTAGAAGGAACAAGACACGGATGTAAAACTATAGCGGAGATCGTTCTTTTTGCGTTGCATCTGTGACCAGAACCAGTTTTATATCATTAGTTCATCAAACTGATGATTCAGTCACTAATGTGTTGATGGTGGCGTGTTGCAGACGTCGGCTGTGAATGACACGGCTGGCTACAAGATGGCGGCCAAGCGCAACAAGTACGTCGAGTGCTGGGGCGCCGATAAGCCATTCGCCAACATCAACGAAACGGCGCTAGCCACCAACATAGGACTAGCGGTAGGTGACCAAATAACAGCGAAACTTACACGAGAAGACTGAACCTCTGTGCAGATTCGCGAAAAACATTGACATTGCATAAAGTGCAACCTATGCCTGGGCCCTTGAACGTCATAAAGCATGGATGTTTTTTTATTGAGTACCTCTATTCGATTACGATACACCTAGCATCATCGAAAAAAGAAGTAGCGATTCTAGGCGGTTAAATTTAAATGAAAGACGAAACAAAACAAAAACAGCCCGACCAAAACTACAGAAAACAATGAAAATACGGTACCGAACTTTGGCATCTTCTGAACTAAACTAATTGAAAGGCAGGGGAAGCTAAAAATCGTTATCCAACTGTCCGTTGTAGGTAGGTGCTGTGGTTACGGGACGCTCCATTGTGTTTCCGACTGTGCCGCAGTGCTCCCGGTCAGTGCGGTGCAGTCTACCCCCGCAGTGATCGGCCTCTGCCAGCGCTGCGACTCGGCGCTATACCTGGGGGCGAGGGCTAAGGGCTGTTCAGTGTTCAGTTCGCTATTCAGTACCCAATGTTCAGTACATACGTCCGTCTGCTCCGGCTGCTGACTGCTGCCAAAGTCAAGGTCACATTACCATAACATAAACAGCCTTCGGAGGCTTCTTACGGGGTGGCGAGCTAAACACTTCACTCTCTTGTGTCTCCCCATAAAGTCGATTATGATTGCTCGAGTGTTTTGGCAGCAGTAGGCAGCAGCACAGCAACAGGCTCCGAACAGCCCTCTTGACTTACGGAAAAACTTGCGATATATTGCTGTGGTCTGTAAACTTTTCCATTTTTTGTGTTTTGAAGTGTAGTATTAAAAATGTATGCCTAAATTATGATTTTCTAATGAATTTCACAGCAGTCTCTCCGAGTCTTGAGCAATTAATTGGATTGATTGTTCCTTCTGAAATTCATTCGGAGTTCACCGACATGTGTTCAAACACCGATCAACTGTCAACTATTCATAATTTAGAGCAAGCACCAACTTCGAGCAATAGTCTCACGCACCGCCTGCAGCGGTTCTGATGTTATTGGCCAGTCACAATATCGGCCACCGGACTCGTTGTCACGCATAGCCGTATTTGTGGCAGACGACCCACAGATAGGCCGACGTTTGTTGACCGTGTTCGGCATAGCGCAGCTGACACCGGGCCATTTTCGTCGCATCTGACAAAAAAGTGTCAGACGTAGTGTCAATGTTTCCATAATAATGCATGTTTTCGATGTCCTTTTTGTGAGTTAACGTTACTTTGTGGAATGCTTTGTTTCCGTTTTTTTGTCGATCTGTCATATGAAAGTTAATAAGCCCCAATAAGACGAGGGACCAACATTATATAACCGCGGGCGCAGCGTTTCTCTGTGCTGTCGTGTGTTGTTTACCAAATACACCTGACAGCATGGGAGTGTAAATCACATTCCGTGTCACAACTACACCCAATTTGGTCACCTTTAGCCAGTGCAGTGTGCTAGTGTCACTGACCTGGCCTTCACATCCTGTGCCACCGTCCGAGTACCACTGCACCGGCTTCTGATACGGTCAGGGCAGACTAAAGGGTACTGTCTCCGTTCGGTGACAACGGCCCGCTGCCGACAGCCGGGCTGTGTCATCCCATCCTCTTTCCGACAGCTGCTGATTGGTGTCGGACAGGGCGCTCTGACACTCCTGCGCTCTGACCTTATCTGACCAGTGGTTACACCTAACGGGCAGGAGATCCGATTGACCGATTCGTTACCGTTTCAGGTCTAACAGCCTCCTAACAATTATTTTTTATTGATTTCACGTTAATCACAACGTGAAAATAATCGGTCGTTTAGTACAAAAAAGCGCCTTGAATGCCTAGTTGATTTTGACACTGTATTGACGTTGAACAGATTGCATACAAAATTCAATGCACCGACTTAGTTGCTCCATCCCTCTCCTCTCTCTCTCTCTCTCTCTCTCTCTCTCTCTCTCTCTCTCTCTCTCTCTCTCTCTCTCTCTCTCTCTCTCTCTCTCTCTCTCTCTCCCTCCGTGCATCTTTCCTCCTCGCCCCTCTATCTCTAAGCTGACCGTGTGCCACTCGTTACAGAGTTTGTCGTCAGTGGAGGCCAGCCTATTTCCACTGGGACTATCCACCATTGACTGCGGGTGAGTCTTCCCCAGAGTCTTGTCCCCCTGCATCTGGGAAGGAAGCTATCAAACTAGGATCCAACTGTCCATGAGCTCCACCTGGTCACAGGAATGTAACATATGTACAGCAGAGTGGCTGCATGAACGCTGCATCTCAATCTCTTGCTATGTTATTTTGTTCTTGATTATCACTTATTCATGCTCACAAGTCTTCTAATTGCTGTAGACGCCTCAATAGACTTTTTTATCCGCTCCTTGTTACCATTTTACAGCGTAAATGAGCATTGACAATGCGCCGGCAGTTTTCTCACCCCATTGTTATCGAGGTGACGAGGACGGATGTCGTTCCGCGATGCCACAACGGTCGATCATAACATCGTTTCCGAAAGGCACCTCGAATGACGTTATTGCGCGCGGCGGAAACGCCCAAATTGCGTTATGAGGTGATTCGGATCGCCGCATACTATGCGTCCCGCTGCATCAATTGCCCACGCCCGAATGAATACGAAATTAGCATGGAGTCAAGATTGACCTGGCTGATTTACAGCCTGGAATGAGTGATTTATTATGCCACCAATAAAAGTTAATCAGCTCTTGCGGAGCCAAAATAGCTCTCCCTGACGAGAATGGAGAGCTGCTGAATCACGAGGTCGAAAAGCACTCAACCGTACCGTATGTTGCCTCCATATGCCTCTGGTCTCTACCTACGTAAAAGTTGCCTATACTTGTGCGTGTAATGTACGTACCAATTAATTGTCTTTCACTAATCCCGAGAATGTGCCACATGACAACGCGAGGATATGTCCTGCGAAGGTATCCAATATCCGTGTCTCCACGTAGTAATAAGTCAAGCCGTAGGTTAATGCCCAGCTGTAAACCATCTCCCAAGGATGCAAGTTTCGTGTGTCGGTTTCCTTCTATCGGAATCCCCGGGCCGTGCCGTGTGACGTCGTCTCGTGTGCTATTGTCTCGTATGACGCTGTGCTGTGTGACGCCGTCTTCTGTGACACCGTCTTGTGTGACACCTCTCTTGTGACGTCGTGCCGTGTGATGCCGTCTCGTGTGACGCCGTCCCGTGACACCGTGCCGTGTAACGCCCGTGACACCGTCTCGTGTGACGCCGTGCCGTGTGACACCGTGCTGTTTAACACCGTGATGTGTGACGCCGTCCCGTGCCGTATGACGCCGTGCCGTGACGCCGTGCCGTGTCGGCAGCCAGTGTTGTAGCCACTCGGAGGAGCTGCACCCCGTGACGCTGTGGTTCCGGGATGGCCAGCGCGAGCTCGAGTACCTCCGGCAGAGCGACCCCGAGTTCCGACACCACGTCACCTGCGCCCTGCTGCTCTACCTGGCCGGCTGCTGCGTCCAGCTCGACCACGGCGTGAGGTCAGTCCGGGGTCGCGGGGTGAGGTCAGTCCGGGGTCACGGAGTGAGGTCAGACCGGGGTCGCGGGGTGAGGTCAGACCGGGGTCACGGGGTGCAGTCAGTAAGGTGATGGCGACGTGGCGTAAGGCCAGTCCGGAGATCACCACGACGTGGGGTCAAGGCAGGCCGTGCATCTAAAATAAAGAATTTTCTTATGATCAAACGCTTATATTCTCTTCATATCAGACAGCCCATCAGTGCTCGTTACTTTCTCTGCTGTGGAGTAAGTGATAGCTCTTTCAACAGCTGCGTCCAACGTAATTGTCCGAATCTCGCGCCTCGGCAATTAGATTGTCTCTTCTCTCAGTCAAGATCTGACATCTCCGCCTTGCCGGAACGAGTTTTCCAGGGGAATTGGCGGCAGAAATGACAACCTCTGTCGGTCTGCTTGTGCATCATATTCAGCTGCTCAATGTCTCAATGTTCGTGCTTTTATATGGCAAGTGCATCAAATTTCTTGAGAGCCTAACGAATAAGTGACTGCATATAAAATTATCATCGACAACCTGGTAATGTAAAGAATCAAAAAGGCTTCATTGACATCCCGTATAGAAGGTTTGGCACCTTTCAGACCATAGATCATATTTATTGTTCAGTTAATGGCCACAAAGGCTATAGACTAAGGCCGACGAATTCGGAAAATGAGCCCATTGACGCGGTTTTCATGAGAGCACACCCATTTAACTGCTTTAAGAGCATAAACCTCTCGTATTCCGAAATCTATGGAGTGGTTATCATTTTTCTTTGGTACTGTACTTTGTCCTTTTTCTTTGCAGACAATTGTACATTTTTGCCGTCTTTTATTGAGTTACCGGCCAGTGTGATGGTCATGTGAATTAAATTGCCTTTCAATATTCAGGTTTCAATGCTCTATATATGTAAGATGTGTCGTGTCATCATAATTTACATATTCTGTAGCGCTGAAGAATAGCTAACCATTTGAATTCGCTATCACTAATTCGGTGCTGAGATCAACCTGCTACAGACAACACCATGTGAGACCCGCTCCGCCCTATACCGTAACACCCGCTCACAGCGAGGTCGGTCGGTGTCATCTGCATCATGCATGGTTTGGAGCCTGCTGCCCTTTCGTCGTAGTTCCGCCGACCTTCCGCTGCTTGAGAGTCGCTGTTCCGCTGCCGTTCCGCCGTGTTTCCGCCGTCGTTCCACTGCTCGGGAGCCGCTGTTCGTTCCGCCTCTGTTTCCGATATTTCCGGAGATGTGGGTGGCCGATATCCGGACGTCGATTTCTGAGCTTTGACGGGTCGGCGGCAGCTCGATCGGAACCGGCGAGGGAAATAGCCAATAGTGGACCAGGCGTATCTTCAAAGTGCGCTGTTTTGTCGGCCGGCCCCGGACGGCGACTGCGGGGTTTTAGATTTCATCCCGTCGGCCTCGGTTCAAACGGCTAACAGACGCCGGCTGGTGGCCCGGCGCTGATTGCTCCCGCGGATCGGGTTTGAAGTGGATGAAACGCGGCGCCCAAGGCAGTCAGATGTGAGCTGCCTCATAACACACGGACCTAAACGGAAACTAATTCTCACTTCAAGTCAAGATCAGTCGGGTGATTTGTCTGAATTTCCATTGAAAACGAACGTTTTGAATGCGGGGCATTGCAGTTGTCCGATAATTTGGTAGGATCATTCGATTCATTTACTTGCTGATAGTTCGGTTGAGACGGTGACATCTAATCACTGGGAGACGCCAGATAAATTAACGTTTTTATGCAATATTCGAGAACGTAAAGAGGACCGGCAGGGGCGTTTAAGAGCCTCCAATGCTAATTTACTGATCCCCAAAACAATCACGTTTTCATTTTAGGAGCTTCTAGCTTGTCGTGCGTCTCTGGTCGCTTTTCAGTGCAAGTAAATAATGACCTGTCGAATGTGTATTATTAGTTTCATTTCACATATATGTGCGACCATATATGTGCGACCCATCACTGGCGCCTATTCTAAGTAATATCCACATTCCGCATCTAGCCTCACCATATCTTAGGCCGTCTCACCAGATTGGACCTTCATTGTGAGGGCGAAACCAATGCATTTTTTACTACCCTGATTGCTGACGAATGAAGCTGTCTGGGGCCGGCGCGGCCCTAAATTAGCTTGTGTTTGCCGGTGTCGGCTCCGCGTGTTGGACTGATGGTGCCGATTGTTGCACCCGCTGCGGCTGGGTCAGATCGATCACACGGTAAATAAGCCAGCCTGCTGGGACTGCCGCCACCGACCAGTGTCATAACAGCTCACCGGCCCGAGAGGGACCTGCCCTCCAGCGTCGTCGGCGAGTTAATACGGCACCGGATGTTGTTATTAAACGCATTTGGACGTCATTAACAACAGACAGCTGAACCTGACGCTGGGGTAAGTTTGGACACGTCCCTCATTTCATCAACAGCCTAAAAATGTTATAATTGTTTTATAGCGGGTGTTTTATATTATAGTTTATTTGACAAACATGTAGGCAAAGCCTGCAAGATCCCATTTCCGGCAATCGTTCTCGCTGTGACACATTGACACCGCACTGCCGGTGGAAAAGTCATGACATATTGATAAGGCCGGTTCGCTTGACCATCAGGTGAAGTAATCACGGTTATCGCTTTCTGGGCCACCTACCAACGTGCCCTTTTGGTCAGCGATGCACTGTCCGAATGGTCACCCGCCACTAGTCGCGACTTTAGTGACGGCGTGCTTTTCATTCTCTTTGACCGAGCAGCCGCGATGACGAAAAGAACTCGCGAATCCGACTGCCATCGAAAGTGTTGATCGCGTTGCGC
The DNA here is from genome assembly GCF_019059575.1 of Amphibalanus amphitrite. Lineage (NCBI taxonomy): Eukaryota > Metazoa > Arthropoda > Thecostraca > Balanomorpha > Balanidae > Amphibalanus > Amphibalanus amphitrite. The sequence continues at coordinate 95,479 of NW_024882090.1, forward strand.
CTGGGAAACTGCGATAAGAACTTGGGGAGCTGCGGTCGGCTGTACCTGGTGCGAGCGGCGGGCGCCGGGTCCGCGGCCGACTCTGGCGAGGCCACGTAGGCGGAAAACAGGTTCAGCCCAAGCGGCCGGTTGTACACGACGGCAACGAAGGGTCTGTCCACGATGAAGTTCATCGGCATGGAGCGTGTGAAGAAGACTGCACCGGCGCCGGCGGCCTCTGTGCCCTCCTCAGTTACCTCGATGAATACTTTGTGGATGATATCGCTGACAAAGACGCCTCTCTCGTCGGTCATCTGAGAGAAATCGGCGCCCTGAGAGAAGATCTCCTGGATACCGAGCGCTGTCAGAGGCTCAGTCAGACTGTAGTCAGTCTCAATCTTGAACTTGGGCATGGTGACGTGCATGCTGATCTCGTACATTTGACTGTAGATGTCGGCCATATCCAGCGTGTCTAGCATGTCGAGCAGTGTCTGTACGGACTCCATGCTCCGCTCGGCCGGCCGCAGCAGCAGCAGACTGTACTCGGGTTCCGAGTACGGCAGCGCCACCGCCTCAAACTGCGTCAGATTGGCGTACAGCAGAGACGTGGGGTCCGGCAGGGACATCATGGTCAGCCGGCACTCTCCTTCAGCCGTCAGGAACGGCGTCGGCCTGTCGTCGGTCACAAACGGATGCTGCCAGAGCGCCTTGAAGTAGAGCGCGCTGACCAGCACCAGGTCAGCGCCCTGCAGCTGGTTGGCCGCCACCAGCTCGGCGATCTTCCCTCTCGTCACCTCCGCCACGGCCGCGTTGATCTCGCGGGCCGTCTCCTCCGGGGAGGTGATGGGCAGCGCGTCAGAGCCGTACACCCGGCGCAGTGTGCTCCGGTAGGAGGGCCGCACAGAGAAGCCCGGCCGCACGTACATCCCGTTGAAGGTGGCCACGGTGATGTTGGTGGTGTTGGAGGAGAGATGCTCGATCGCCGACTGGTAGCCGCTGAGGTAGTCCAGCTCAGCGCCCGTTTCGGGGTCCTCCAGGCCCAGGATAGGCATCATCTGCGGCACACGACAGCAGGGACTGTTCAGTCATACACAAACAGACTCCAGAGGTTTGTGTACGTCATTAGCTACCCCATTCTGTAAACATTAGCCTTTAGCGTGAAATGCGACTCGCTAACTGTTGTTGTCACTCTGCAAAGGTCAGTACTATCCAACCGGCTGGTATGAGCTTCCCACCTCCCTCTCCACCTTTACACACAAGCCTGGCCATTGGCCAGTATTCGTTCAGCTGCCAGTCTCATGTCCGTTTCCCGATGTCTCTCCCGAATTCTCACCTCGTCTCTTGTAGTTCCGCCGGCTCCTAGGCACACTTGCGTCATCAGAGACGACATCACGAACGGCGAGACGGCCTGGTTCTCGGCCGGGTCTGCCACTAGCTCCTGCAGTAGCGGCAGGTCCAGCGTGGTGGGCACTGATGGCCGTGGTTCGGGCTCCTGGGGCGACTCTTTGCGCCACCAGCCTGGCTGAATGCTGGCAGAGACGAGAGCCGGCAGCAGAAGCAGCAGAGACAGAGCTAGAGGCAGTGTCGGGCACCGTCGGCCACCTGCTGACGAACACAGGCGCAGGGCAGGAGGATCAGGTGCAGCTCGTAGTAATGGTAATTAGATTTTGTGGAGGCATTTCACCAGAGACTTGGGAGTTCAGTTCGCGCAATCTGAATGTCCAGCGACAACTATAGCTCTGCATATTTACGACCGGAATCGTTTCCTATCGCTTGGATAGGCAGCCACGCCGTGTTAGGAGATAGCCCGATATTACGTCAAGAAATAATAGAACACGTCTTTCAGTCTAGCCACAGCTGGTCCGTTTTGCCTTGCTCGCATTATCAATTAATTGGTCGGGCCTGGTCCGACAAGATAATCGAGAAATCGTCCGCACATAGCATACACGCGCACTTCCAACGGTCCACGGAGGTCTTACCTCGACTGACAAGTGCCATGGTCTCTGATAACTGTAGGAACAGCACACAAAACTGGCACCCACGAACACCGAATCAACGGATGCCTTCCCTGCGCAACGGCCACTCGACTGTGAGTGCCTACTGAGATGTCCTCGCTCTGTCGCTATAGCCGTGTCGTAAGACGGCCTCCCTCTGCCACGGGGCCTTGTGGCTGCGGCGGCTGCAACCCCCAGTGATGGCAATTCTAGCGGTCACTGGCTGGGAAAAGTTATGATTTTTTCTAGGAGTTGCTTGCATCTCCAGTCTGGAGAGTGTCAATGTCGTCAGTTGAACCAGGGAGCTGCCTGGACTTTCCATGTTTATATTGGTGAGGTTTGCACACTGAACAGTTTAATGATTTCTGTCTGGAATTGAATATTGCAGTTTTCTAGCAAAGTGCGTCTTTAAGTTCCTCTTAGTAGTTGAGCCGTGTGGTCAGGAATTGTTTTCAGGGAAGAACATGGTTTCCAAATGGCATGGACCCAATATTCACCTTATTTTGAAAGTACCTAATGTTTTGCTAATAAACCCCAACCTAGGCTTTTATGTAGAACACCTACAAGAATGGTCACTGCAACTATTTTTAATCCTAAACGAATGACAGGAAAGGGACAAAACATTTGGCCGTTCTCTTGGCTACATTGCCGCGTGTTCACTACATACTTCAATCACTCAGCACGATGGACGTATTTCCCTATAGCTGCGAGACATCCACTTATGTATAAAATCAGTGGCTGCGATGGATGCCTCATCGTACGGTACCGGGTGCTTCGTTATTTCTGGAGCAATGTCGTCATACTTCATTGCGTGACAATCTTCTCTATTTACCCTAACCTCAAATAGTCATTATTGCCCTGAACTTACTTTAAACGGCTTACTGTAAGCCAGGAATAGGTCACCAAAAGGTTTACACCTGCATGTAGTGTAAACAAGTGATATTTACGTGGGAACGTCACACAACACCGCTGCAATAGGTCAACTGCTCATGTCAGCTTATCCCTCACGTCTAGTAGGGTAAACAGTCACAGACCCGGTCAGAAGGGCGCCGCGGTGTACTAACCGTTCCGTTGATTGCTGATCGTATCATGTTGACACTGTCGTAGGTCGTACGATTCGTGAAACCAACAGTCGATCGCGTAAACCTGCAGTCAACTCGACTTGCCCGCTACAGTTTGATTGAGTATTGAGTACGGAGCGATAGTGTCGTGACATGAGTTCACTGATTTGTGCCAACCGTGCGACCCGCCAGCCGCTAGGTCACGTATAAGATGACCCGGCTGATCACGTACACAAAGGGACCCGCCAGGTCACGTACGGGACTGTTCAGGAGTCCGGTGGGATCGGCCGGGTCATCAAATCAAAAGGAATACTAAAATCACGTCCACAGTCGAGCCGCAGAGAGCCTGTACGTGTAAGTTCAAATTCTGCTGACAGGGACATTCCTTGGAGACGGATCTGTCTGCTTGATTATTCTTACATCCATCCATCACTATCATAGTGTCCAGTGTCAAAGAGCGTATTGAATGCAGCAGATCAACTGTTATGTAAAGGCATACCGACCTATTCATTTTACGTTTGCTCAATTCCGGTTATAAGAAAAAGATGTTTTTGTACGCTGTCGCTTATATGATATATGTTTAAGGCTCAAGACGTGACATGTACGTGCGTGACTTTTACTGCTAATAGAATATTGTTGATCAATCGATCGATCATAAAGCCTTTGTTTTGTCCAGCACCAGACATCCAAATAAATATCTTTCAATCCAATAGTTTATTAAAGTGCAGCTCTTCATTCGTGAGAAATAATAGCATTACATATTGCTGTCCCTCTTAGATAAGGCTTCGTCGCTTTCGACCATTTCCTATAACCACTGTATCATTTGTGCAACTGACTGCAGTCAACACGGCTGAACAAATCCCACCAGGCGTGCAGGCTCTCAAGCAACAGTGTCCGTCTCTTATTAGTTGTTTACCGTCTCCAACTATCTTCCAACGAGATCATCAGCTTAACCATTAGTGCTAAATGTTTGTGACGAAGAGGGTGCTTCGTGTGTGGAAAGTTAGGGCATTTTAGGTCATACCTATGTGAGACGTTTAGGGACACAATACGTATCACCTAAGCATTATTGTTCATGATTATCTAGTTATGCCTATTGCCTATTTTGTTGAAGCATATACTCGAATACTTTTAATTTGACATGTTATTTATTTAATTCGTCATTTTTTAGACCTACGTATAGTATATGCTCAACTTCAGTTCACAGGGACATCCCTTTGCGACGGATCCGTCTACCCGATAGCCATTTATGCATTATTATGCAACGTCCCAGTAAACATGCCGACGTCGGCCCGACGTCGGCCGACGTCGGGGGGACGTCGGCAACTCGGCATCGGCATGCCGACGTCGGCCCGACGTCGGTCCAACCTCGGCACGACGTCGGCTGGATGTCGGATATGCCCGCATGTTCCGACGTCCAGCCGAGGTCCAGCCGACTTCGGGCCGACGTCGGACCGAGATCAATTGCTGAGGTCCAGCCGACGTCGGGCCGACGTCGGGGCGACGTCGGACCGACATCGGCCGCTGTTTTGACCGTTAAAATAATATAAAATACATGTTTCATGTTTCATAAAGAGCTTCTGTATTCAAAATATCGTCAGGAAACTCAAATCTTCCTCCACGCCGCAACCCCCTGATCCGGACTGGACGGGAAACTTTATCCCATTTGGGATTGCCCGTAAGCCGAGCTCGCCCGTATCCGGGTGCGGTGAGTGCTTGGGGGCTGCTCGGCCTATCCTTTGGTCAGGCTCAGCCCCGGCAACTCACCAGGGCCGGGCCCAGTTCATATAGAAAGGCCAGTCGGCAAGTGTCACTTTGCCAAAGTGCCACTTATCAAAGGGACACTTTGGGAAACGTTGGTGCAGGTGTGTAAGAGTGGCTATATGAATCCATTGTGGGGTCGCCCTTTCCAATAAGTGTCACGTAACAGCAATGGGACCAGGAAATCTATATGAAGTGGACCCAGGGTGCTCGCAAAGAAGACCCATGTCTCCATCCTATAATCCATCCGGCTCTGAAATGGTCTTGTCAGACCGAAAGGGCATAACCCAACAAAACAAACTCAAGCTGCTATCTGGCTGCGTGGTGTAGTGGTTAGCGCACTAACCTCTCGTGCAAATGACACGGGGTCCGAATCCCATCGCCGGCTGATGCTTTTGGCGTGTTGTCCCAGTTGTCCCAGTAAACATGCCGACGTCGGCGACTGGGGGGCTCGAATCCCGCCGCCGGTTGATATTTTTGGCGCGTTGTCCCAATAAACATGCCGACGTCGGCCCCGTCGGTCCAACGACAAACGATCTCGTCAACCTCGGCAAACGACCTCGGCCCGACGTCGGCTCGACGTCGGCTGGACTTCGGCTGGACGTCGGAACATGCGGGCATATCCGACGTCCAGCCGATGTCGGGCCGAGGTTGAACCGACGTTGGGCCGACGTCGGCATGTTTACTGGGGTACTATGGTGAGCATGGCTCTGAATTCTAGTCTGGAACCTAACTACACATATAGCGGTCCCGGGCCGCAGACGGGCTCCGAGAGTAGCGATAATGCAATACCAAGGTACAGGTAAATTACCTAAACCACCGAGTCATATGTACCGTCCGCAGTCGGCAGCATGGGCTGGCCATTAGGAGCTTTAGCTATTTATGTCTAACGCATAACTATTGGTACAGGTCTGGTGAAATTGTATGGTGACTGTCACATTAGCCGTTGTCGTGCTGAAATGCGCCGCGACGTAGATCGCACCTAATCTAATGAAAACGCTCTCACCAATGACAATTATGGGAACGAATTGCGTAGGGTCTTCCAATTTAGCGCTGCTGACGACAGCGCGAAGTGGATAAAGTTCAACATCAACTATCACGCAGCCCATCCTACTGGTGCATTTGACTGCAACGGTTATCAGTTTTAATCCTACGTGCGTGGTACAGCCAAATCGTGCGTGACTGTTTTGCTGGTGATGTTTCTCATTACAGCTGCCCTGGCTGTCAACTAAGTGACCGTCTTATGTCACCACCCACCCGGTCACCCACTGACCGCTGTCTCTTTCCGTTCCCACAGGTCACCGCTGGCGCTGAGCACCTTCTCCGTGACTCTGGCCGTGCTCGGCCTGGCCCGCCTGGTGCTGGGACTCCGAGCCGGCCCCGGCTCGCAGTCAGAGGCGTCCTCTGTCGGCCACAAATCGATACTGAGTGTCAGCCTGCAGACGGCCCTGGTGGTGACCGTGTCGGTGCTGGCTGCCGTCTCCGCTGTGGTCACACTGGTGAGGCTGGCTGTGGTTTCTGAGTCCTGACCAAGGAAATGTTCACTAGGCTGCTACGCTAGTAACTATAATCGCACAACACGCTGAACCTGAACCTGCGCTGACGCTGAACCTGCGTTCGACCGAAAGTCACGATCCACGAGTGCTGCTGCTGAAACCGTGGTTCAGTCCTCTTTACCCTCGCCCGCACATGGGGGGGGGGGGGGGTGGTTGCCACCCCCCCAGGCAGTCTTTCTGCTCTGCACTCAACATTTTTAGAGCTAGAAGGCTGATTTTTCGTATAGCTGCTCGTCTATCCTTTCTTGATGTCCACTGAAAATTTCAAGTTTCTGTGATTTTCGGTTTCGGAGATATGACCTTGTTTTTCAGGTCATGTAATGACCCAAATGGCCAATTCTCAACATCTTGCGTTTGCCATGGGCCTTGTGAGCTTTTGACACCCTGATTTCGGCCTTTTTTGCCAGTCTTACCTCCCACCTATCATGGAACATGTTGTTCGACGATGTACAGGGGTCAAGGTCAGGGTCAAGGTCAACCTAGGTCATCTAAGATAATTGCGTTTTAGGCAAGCTGAATTTACTTTTTGTGAAGTTTTTTGACTGCATTTTTGGTAAAAGCTTCTCAGATCATGATTTAATGTGATATGGACCCAAAAACAATCGGTGCACACATCAGTATACACACAGACACACACAGACATACAAACACATATAATTGACCTTGACCTAACTTGACCTGAAATGACCTCAGCAGCAAAATTCTGGTCGGATAGTGTGACAAAGAGGTTCTAGCTTGCTTGGCACCAGAAAACAGCATCGTCATCGGTATTTGATAAGCAGCGCACTTGATATCCAGCGGTGACCCAAAACAGCAACATTTTTTAGTTTGACCTGACCTGGAAGGTCAATGACTGACCTGAGAAGGTAAAACTGGGTATCATTGGATTCGTCTCTTCCCAAAGAATCTTTTTGGTCTTTACTGCTAAGCTCTATCTCCAACAGGAACGAAATGGCGCGGGGGGGGTGGCAACCCCCCCCCCATGTGCGTTCTAGGATGGGAAAATGGCATGTGCGGGCGAGGGTTAAGTGAGCCCTTCTGATGTTTGTGGACAGGTAGACAGTCCACATATCACCTCTTGGCGCGTTTGTGGACAGGTGGACAGCCCGATGGCGGTGGCTCCCCGCGCCCCTTCCACTCCGGGCAATGTCAGCAGCGAACCGGTGGAACCGACTGACACCGCCTTCCGACGGAAAGAGGTAACTAGGTTCACATGACGGAGGAGGGAGACGGGAAGTCAGGGTCTCAGGTCAGGGAAAGGGGACATGGAAGGGGGGATTGGGTTGGAATGGGTGGGTAGAAGGGTGAAGTGATCAAAACCGGGAAGGTGTTGATGTCACGAGACGTTGCGAAGGAAAGACTGTGTTTCATCCCGTCCTCTTTTGTCTCGTTGCGCCGCTGACCCTGCCTCCCATTTTCCGCCGTCAGGTGGCGCTGTTCGCCACTCTGCTCTCGCTCTTCATCACGCTGGTGTTTCTGCGCACCAACTTCCTGCTGAAGCTGGTGCTGATGGTGCTGAGCAGTGCTGCTCACGTGGTGCTGGTGGCCAGCTGGTCAGTGGCCGGGACCGGCTGGCCGGCGCCGCTGCTGCTGCTGGCCGCTGGCTGCACCCTGCTGCACACCCTGGACAGACAGGCGGAGAGGACCGGGCGCGCCGACTTCCTCTGGCGCATCAAACAGCGCGGCGAGCAGGAGGACGTGGAGACGATGCGCGGCATCAACAAGGTGCTGCTGGAGAACATCCTGCCGCACCACGTGGCCGCCCACTTCCTCAACAGCAGCGCCATCGAGGTGGGGATCCGTCTCTGACTGGGCAGTGTGGTCCGGCCGGTCTAATTGCAGTGGACTATGGAAAAAATTCGTGAACGTATATTTAAAAGGTGTCTCAGAGTTTTATGTTCCATGTGGTTGATACTATGTTGGAATAAGGCAATGTGTAAGGAAATGCAATTTCTCAGTGGGGTAAAGCTGGAATTGTTCATCGTACTCAATATTCCAAATCCATGCCTACAACTATGTCGTTTTCCCCGAGCTGTTTTTCCCCTAAGTCCTTTGTCTGCCCTAGAGCCTGTAGACATATACCTTTCTGATGTCTACTTCAGGGACTGTACCACGAGCGGTACACCTCTGTGGCGGTGATGTTCGCCTCCATACCCAACTACCGCGAGTTCTACGGCGAGACAGACGTCAACAAACAGGGACTCGAGTGTCTGCGGCTGCTCAACGAGATCATCTGCGACTTCGACAAGGTCCGTCTGGGCACATACATTATGCATAGATATCGCGGGAAACACCATTTTTAGCGTGCCTTACAGTTCATCAAAACGTTCCGTGAAGGGATATACCTACGGCTGAGGTACATACACCTCAGTCGTAGGTAAGCACAGCCTTGGGTAAACCTGAGGGACGCTGTCACGCTTGTCAGTCGCAACGCTAAGACGATATTATTGCCGTATTACATTCATAAAAATGGTAACAAACGCGTACGGTATTCAACGAATCTTCGGTCGGACGAATGTTCAATATTCTCGATAAATAATAGGATGCGAATCAAGGAATCCATGTCTAAAGACATTTCCGTCCTTAGATGGCGTTACTCGTATGCGCCTGCAGTTAGACTGTTCCGCAAAACATGTCATTCGCCGATATGCACAATAGATGTCGCTAGTAGTCGACGCCTGAAATGTATGCTGTGCCGCTGGGCTCTGATCGTAGCGGGAGGCCGCTCACGTCTCGCAACGGGCAATTTAGGTTAATTGGCAAATCAGTAGTCTTACAAATACCATTTCTGAGACTCTTGCTTCTTCAGCTGATGCGTATAAAACAAAGAACGATGGGTACCTATGCTGTTCTAAGAAACAACTGGAGAGATTTATTGCAGTTGATGAATCGTGACCTTTTTGCCGTTTGATCATATTACGGTTCGGTGAATCATCTTTATTCATTTCCATGTATACCATTCCAGCTGCTTCTGAAGCCCAAGTACAGTGGAGTGGAGAAGATCAAGACGATCGGCAGCACGTATATGGCGGCGGCGGGCCTGCAGCCGGGTCAGGAGAAGGACCGCGCCAAGCACGAGCACAACGTCATCACCCTGGTGGAGTTCGCCACGGCGCTGATGGCCGCGCTCGACTCCATCAATCGGGAGAGCTTCCAGAACTTCAAACTGCGCACCGGTCAGTCACGGCAGTATTCTAACGCGTGGTGTATTTTTTATTATCCAGGGGGAAGGATGGCTCTCGGGTTCTCGGCTCTTTCAGACAATGTGTTTTCTTTTTTATAAATAGCTGAGCACATTTTTCATCTAATGCAGATGCATTTATTGCCCCTATGCACAGTGGGGATTTTTCCGATCTAGCGCCTATTAATTCAAAAAATATTTTTGGGATTTTTGTTTATTTTTTTGTGTCAGTAGGGCTAAGAAATGTCTGAATTTTTCATATATGGCATTGTTTTATCTGTATGTCCACAGCAAAACTAGGAAAAATGCGCCCAAAGTTCACACTCATGCGTGATTACTCAATGGGCTCAGCAAGGCCCGAAAGTATAGCTCAATTTCATTGTCCTGTCCTGTTGGTTTTAATCTTGCGAGGTCTTAAAGTTGCATATCGTCTGAAAGGCACCTTTATTAGGAATGGAATGGCAAACAGAAAGTATGCCACAACCTTACTAAGGTCACAAAAATGCCCTTTACAAAAAACCCTTACAGACACCATATTGAAGGAATGGTATTCTGAATAAATGTAGGAAATCAACAATGTTTTCCACACTTTTCTACTCCGAAATATATCCTATCGAATTCGCCACTTTCTTCTGCACAAGACAACGCCTAGTTTGGCTGCCGAAACTTGCCTGAACATGGAATATTCACATTAGAGTGTTTTAACACCCCACTCGAGGAGCGCTAGGGCAAACAGCACGATATAGGTATGTTCCGGACATAGGCGAATAATTTTACTTCGTGATTTATATGATGCATATTTTCTGAGACACATTCATTAGGAATAGGATGACAAGCGTAAACTATACATACCGTAACCTTATTAACCATCGCACTTGTGGGGAGGGGGAGGGGGAAGGGGTCGGATAAAACCCCATGGTTTTCCGCAAATTACTCGCGCAAAAAGCGGCCGATCGCGCCGAAACTTTCGGTACCCTCGAGATCATCAATTTTACATCTAACCTAAAAATTTCATGACTCTGACCCAACTGACCTTTGACCTGTGGCATATTTCTCGAGACCATGTTTGGCCGGAATCGCGATTCGGCGTATGCCAGCTCACATTATCCGCGGTTTCCAGTCTTTTTGTGGTTTTAAACGTTCAAATATGTGAAATGATGTTGGTGCCATGCATAATGGTGGGTGTCAAGGTCACGTGAAGGTCAAGTCAATGTCATTGACCTTTTGATGACCTTGGTTCACTTTTTCGAGTTTTACTTGTTTCTAGGGTAGTTTTTGGTGCTGATTTCGATTTTAGCAGCCATTTGAATATTTACGAAGTAGTTCTAGTGCCTTCGTTCCATGTTACGAAGCTATCAGTAGTAGGTGACACTTCTATGGATGGCCGGCAGGACGCCTACTAATTGATCTAACCTGACCTGACCCGACCTGGCCTAAATGCATAAAGACATCGTCTGTGATCAAAACTAACATGAAATTCGTGATCAGCACCCCAACCCCAAAATACCCCGTAACACCCTAACTTTGCGAAGTTTCAAGAGGTCTCGATTTCCCAACTTTAGTTGGGTCATTAAACTGTTTTGGAAAGTCAGCTTATGACCTTGGACTTTGAAATTGGATATATTCGGCCTAATTTCGTCATAGGCAGCACGCTTGACTTTTCCGCGAAGCTCTAGCTTGATCAGGGGCCAAACGGCTGAGCGGGGGTCCAATTGAACCCCCTATACTATGTTGATTATGCACATTTACAGGTAAAATTATCACCAGGACACACCAGCCAACATCTGTGCACAATCTGGCTACAATTCTACCTATGGTTTGCCCTCTACGAATAAATACGTGCTAGATCGGAAAAATCCCCACTGTGCTATGTGCCAATTCACTCTGCGTGACCCAAACAGTGGCCAGGGTGGTCCTGTTTGTCCCAGTTATCATAACCACTAACCAGGCCGCAGTATCGCACCTTGTGCTCCTGAGCTGAGGTTTCGACCAGTGTGTCGCTGTTTGTCCCAGGCATTGACCATGGTGTCGCCGTTTGTCCCAGGTTTTGACCAAGGCGTCGTTTGTCCCCAGGCATTGACCAGGGCGCGGTGATTGCCGGGGTGGTGGGCGCCACCAAACCCCAGTACGACATCTGGGGCGACACGGTCAACGTGGCCAGCCGGATGGACAGCTGCGGCGTCATCGGACGCATCCAGGTCAGAGCGGGGCACAAAGGTGCAGGTCAGGCCGGGTCACAAAAGGGTGCAGGTCAGGCCGGGCCACAAAAGGGTTCAGGTCAGATCAGGGCACCGGTCGAAACAGTCACAGGTCACATGAGAGGCGCATGCGAAATTGCCAGATCGTGTCACAGATCAGGCCGAGAGGGGTCAGATCAGACCATGTCACAGGTCAGATCGGATCGAATGGGGGAGGGACTCATGTCGAAACCAGCCTCAAATCACGCAGAGATATACATACTACATACACAGTTCAGACGTCATCCATCTGACCCATCCCCTCCTCTCCCGTCAGGTGACGGAGCGGGCGGCGCAGATTCTGCTGGAAGCCGGCTACAGACTCGACTGCCGCGGCTCCATCCAGGTCAAAGGCAAGGGCGCGCTGGTCACCTACCTCGTGCGCACGCCGTTCGACCCCAGCTTCCCCGCGCCGTCACCGGTGCTGGCCTGCCCTCCGGTCCTCCCCGCAGTACAACCGGCAGCTCTACTGGCCCCGCCCGGTGGCCCGCCGATCTCGTCTGCAGACATATCGGCAGGTCTACCAGCACCGTCCGACACATCTCCAGCAGCTCCGCCTGGGACTCAAGTCAGTGACAGTGGTCGTAGTATTCTAGCACCAGAGGCGCATGTGAGCTCCCCAGTGCTAAACGTTGCCGCGCCAGTCATAGAATCCAGTGCGGACCGATCAGAGTCGGCAGCGAAGGACGTCGAACCATCAGCGCCTGAGACGGACGCCGAAAGCGACGAAACCACGGCTCTGATGGGTGTCGAGTCTGTGACGGCGGGGAGGCTGAAAACTCCAGAAAGCCGCTCCGTGCCCCGGACTCTGGCGCTAACAGGTATGGACGGCGCGGCGATGCCTGCCGTCCAGCCGCTGGCAGCCACCCTCACCGCCAACGGCAGCGTGCACAGTCAGCTGGTTCCCGAGACGGCCACCAGGCGGCAGCACCGGCCGCCCAGCTGACGTCTGGAGCGCGGCGAGACGCTCGTCTGAGGGGTAGAGACGACTCGTCTCGGGGAGCTGATAGACGCAGTCGGACCCTTGTAGATGGAGACGGCTGGTCCAGGAGCGTGAAGGGGCCAGAACTGCCAGAAAACTTACTCGACGTGTCAGAGCGGCGGTGCTTCTACGCATATCTCTTACTCGTTGCACCCAAAATCCTGGACCAGGCGATCGAAGCTGCACCTCTTTTCTAGACTCGACGGAGGCCCGTCACCCGTTCTTCTCGTGTCCCGTCAATGGATTATGGGGAACTGGGAGCTGGGAAGGCAACTCCATCCCAAGCCGTGTCGTGAAGCTCTCAGCTCAACCGTTGCCCTCCTCGAACCACACCTCTTCTTCTATGTGTTTCAGTGATCTATGTGCTTTCAATGATCTGAAGACCTCTGGCGATTCCTCCACGCCGACCACCATACACTATCAATGTGAGCGTCAAGGCTGATAAGGACAAAGAGCTGAATGCGAGATTCTGACGTGGCGCTGTGGCGAACTGGCGTTCATGTTACGCCAGGCTGAGGTCAAGGCGGTGACAGTGACCGTCTACTCTGACTAGCACTGTTTCGAGGCGGAGACTGGTAAAGCTGCTGAGACCGACTGAACAAGCATCGGTCTCTCGTCCATGGTCCTGCGCGGCACCGCTGGGTTGGAGGCAGTCGCCACTGCCAGTCACCACCTCTTTCAAAGGTGACGGCGTAACGGGATTGTGACTCGTGTGCACGCGGGGACCCTGTTCAACGAAGGTCCCCACTTCTAACAGGGTATGAAAACGAAGGACAACCGTGGGGTGCGCGCATTGTTGCCATAGTATTAGCGCTTTGTTCGCTCTAAAAGCATGTCACCATTGATGTGCTTCATGTGAGAGATTGTTGCCGAATCTGAATGTCATGCTTAACGGATCAATATCATCAGCATCATCGAACGACAATCAAATAATACAGCTCTCATTGTGTTCCATGTCAACTCTTTTCATGTTGTCTCCTTCAGATATTACGTACTTTCTATGATAGTGAGTAGACTGACAAGCTCATAAAACCACGAGCAACTGGGTTTATTATACGGTACAACATATGTGCATTGTTCGTGATGCATAATCAACACGTCACTTGTTAAACACAAAATCTGATATCACACCATTTGTACCATCATTTACAGAAGAGGCTTGGCTATCCAGATCACATGGCGCCATCTAACTATGGGACTAGCGCAGATATGATCACTTGGTTGCGATATGTGTGTGAGGTCGGGCGGGACGCAGTGCGCCAGTCTCTCTGCCTCACTCACTGACCTGGCACGGTAGCTGTCACGCTATGTCGACTCTCAGTGCAGGCCGGAACCGGCGGACAGCCCTCGCGCGGCCAGCACGCCCGTCGGCCGGCTGACCGGGGTGGCCAGCAGCGGCGGCGGACGGCCCAGCAGCGAGGCGCCGGGTCGCGGCAGCAGGCCGCCGGGCGGTGTGCGGCCGGCGGCAGCCAGCAGCGGGCGGGACAGCACCGGAGAGGTGGCGGCCGATCGTCGGCCCGGGGGCAGGCCAGCCGCCAGCAGCGGGCGGGGCACAGCCGGCCGGGTCGGGCTGGCTCCCAGCAGTCCGGGGCTGCCGCCTGCTCGGCCAGCTCGACCGGCGATAGACACGCTCACAGCCGGCTGGCTCGACTGCGACTGCTGCTGGTAAACAGTTTGCTGGCTCGGCGGACGCTGCCGCACAGACTGCTGCCCCGGCACTGGTTGCTGTTGCTGTGCAGACTGCTGATACAAAGGCTGTTGGCTTGGCGGCGGCGGCGGCGGCGGCTGGTGTGCGAGCTGCTGGCTCGTCTGTGGCTGCTGCTGACCCGACTTTGGTTTCGGCTGGGTCGGTGGCAGCGGTATCTCATGTACGGACTGCTGCCCCAGCGGCGGCTGCTGATGGCCAGATTGCTGGCTTGGCGGCGGCTGCTGATAGCCAGAGTGCTGGCTAGGCGGTGGTTGCTGATAGCCCAGTTGAACGTTTGGCGGCGGCTGCTGGTGTCCAGGCTGCTGGTTCGGCAGCGGCTGGTGTGCTGACTGCTGTTGTTTAGGCTGCTGGGGTGTCGGGTGCCGGACGCACAAAGGTTGCGGGCTCGGCGGCGGCGGAGGCTGACGAACGGACTGATGATACCCAGGCTGCTGACTAGACGGCGGCTGCTGATACCCGGGCTGCTGATGTGTGGACTTCTGGGCATAAATAGACTGCTGGTTTGGTGACGGCTGTTGCTGTGCGGTCTGGGGTCCAGGCTGCTGGCTCGGCGGCTGATGCTGGTACGCTCGGGACTGCTGGCTCGTTGGCGGCTGCTGGTGCGTCGGCTGCTGTAAGGACTGCTGGATAGTGGGTGGTGGCCGCTGATACACCGGTGGAAACTGGTATATTTGCTGCTTCTGCTGCGGCGGCGCCGGCTGAGGCGCAGCGATACTGACACTATTTTGTTGAAGATCGTGCTGCTGCTGCTCCTGCTGCTGCTGCTGCTGACTAGTCTGCGGCCGGTAGGACGGCGGGCCGACCGGCTGGGGCGGAGCAGTCTGATGCGGTCCCGCCGGTGGCTGTTGCAGCTGGTGAGTCTGAGAGGACGGAAGACCGACTGGCTCGGGCGGAGCCGCCTGGTGCAGTCCCGCCAACGGCTGGTGCAGCTGGTGAGACTGGCTGGACGACCGGCCGACCGGCGGGGGCGGGGCAGTCTGGTGCAACTGGTGCTGAAAAGGCGGCGGGTACGCCGGGAACAGATGTTGGGTCGACGGCGCCTGCTGGGGCTGGCGCTGAGCCGGGATCTGGGGCGGCTGGTGCTGGTGATTAGCCAGCGGCTGGTGCAGCTGGTGACTGGCCAGCGGCTGGTGCTGTTGAGCGGCCAGCGGCTGGTTCAGTTGGTGCCCCTGCAGCCGATGACTCGGTACTGGGGGCGGCTGGTGTAACATCTGCTGGCTGGGCGGCGGTGCCGGGTAGAAGAGCGGCTGCTGGCTCGTCTGCTGGCTCGTCTGCTGGCTCGGGGGCAGGGTCTGGTAGAACACCTGCTCCGGAGGAGGGTAACACGGAGTGCCTACCGTCTGAGGTTGAACCCCGGTAGCCTGTGGACCGCTCCAGGTCTGCTGAGAAGCCGTCATCCATAGTTGGTGCCGTGGATCGGTCATCCCGGCTGCTTGGCCCACTGAGGGTTGCTCAGTTAGCTGGGGGACCCCCGGCGGCGGGGGCTGGCTCAGGAGCGACGCTGGACTGGCAGGAACGATGCCACAATGACTAGTGTCCATGGGAGGTAGGTGTGGAGTTGCTGGCTTGGGACAAGGTCCCATCACATTCGTTTGGCGAGGATCCACTGGTAACCCTTTGGGTGCATTTGAAAGCTGACGAGGATCCTTAGGAAGGTTTGTATCCAGTGACATATTCTGACAGGGACCCATCACATTCGCTTGGCGAGGATCCACAGGTGCCCGCTTGGGGTCATTTGGACCCTGACGTGGGTCCCTGGGCGGCGCGTGCGGATCCTGGGGGACCTGACGAGGATCCCTTGGCACGCGAGGATCCTGGGGCACCTGGCGAGGGTCTCTTGACGCGGATGAATCCTGGGCCGCCTGGCGAGGATCTCTTGGCGGCACGTGTGGATCCTGAGATGCCTGACGAGGGTCTCTTGGCCTCACATCTTGGGGCACCTGGCGAGGGTCTCTTAGCGGCACGTTTGAATCCTGGGGCACCTGGTGAGGGCCCCTTGGAATGTGTAGATGCTGGGCTACCTGATGAGGATCTATCGGCTTTTGAAAAGGGTCACAGCTGAGCGCCATGGTCTGCTCCACTGTGGACGCGGCGGATGGCGTCTCCGTCCTTTTACCGTTATTCTGGTCCATCGCCTGCATCTGTCCCAGTGTCGGGCCCTTAAATGTCACGGTGCCGGGGCCTTCTTTACCACAGGCCTCTCTATCGTCCTTTCCCTCTGGGTCTGGAGCTGTGCGTTGTTCCGCTTCCTCTCCGGACCGCCGGCGCTGCTGCTGCTGCTGCTGCTGCTCCCTCTGCTGCGGGGGCGGTGGCGGGGTTCGCAGTCGGGGGTCGGAGCGACTGGCCGCAGCCGGCGGTCTCTGCCGTAGCCGGGCGTAGTCCGTGCCGGAGGCCAGAACACCCGTCAGGCGCCACGGTAGGCGGACGCCGCCGGTCGCCACCGACGCGTCGATCTCGACACACGGCTGGAAGTGGACGGGTGCGAACGGCAGCGACAAGTCGTCAGTGCCCGGCCAGCGCGGTGTACCGGTCAGGCGCAGGTCTCGGTCTCCGCGGGGGAGGCTTAGTGCGGCTCGGGGCCGCGGAGAGCCCTCCCTGCAAAGACCAGTAGGGTGCAGAGGGCTGTGTCCAGCGCGCAGGCCCTCATCTCTGGAGGAAACATCCATATCCTGATATGCATGCTGGTCTCTCGAACGAAGCTTGGGCTGCGTTTTGGCGACCCTCACTCTCAAGTCTTCGTCTTTTGAATGCAAATCCTCGTCTCTTGGATACACATCCCCGCCACCGAAGCCGAACTTGTCTCGAGGTCGCATATCTTCATCCCGCAGCCTCAAGTCCTCATCGTTCGCCTGCGGACTCTCCGTCCAGTCGCTAGACGTATCCATCTGACAGGCACCGGAAGGGTCGCTGTCGGCCGTCCCTGGTGCTGCATCATTTCCCGGCGGGGAGCGATGCTGGCCGGTGCTTCGTGGAGAGCCCTGATGGACGCTGTAGTCATTGTCCTGAGCTGGGCGCAGAAGGCCGCTGTAGTCGGTGTCCGTAGTCGGGCGCTGCTGGCCACTGATGCCGGTGTCTTGAGGCGGGTGGTGCTGAACGCTCGAGTCCGGATTCTGCGACGGGGGCTCACCCAGAGACCTGGCGACCACAAGAGACGTGGTGAGAGGAGGATGCTCTAAGAGAATGGTCAATGGAACTATTTGAAACGGGAGACCCACCTAGTCAACATCACGTATTGCTCAACCGCAGTTTTTTCGATGTTATGTAGGACCATTGATTAGAAACCTACATTTCTATGAATAATGAAAGAGGATAAAAAAGATCAGACCACAGACTAGACATCTCTACACATAATTACTAGTGTCTTGGTGCAGAGTTCGGTACCAGCACAAGATCGACAGTCCACTCACACGGCACGGCCTATCACCTACCTCCAGTCCTCTTCAGTAGTGCTGTTCTGAATAGCCTTCAGCAGCTGGCTGATGGCCTCCACCGGGTCCATGGTGTCGTCATCTGCCGTACCAGTGACGTCATCCGCCGTACCAGCGACGTCATCGGCCGCTGCGTCACTGCCGTCGTCACCGCTGGTGGGCGTACCTTCCTCGCTGGTCGCCGGGGAGAACTTGGCCTCGATCGACTGCGTGGCGGTAATTGGGTGCAAATCACCTCTCGGGTTCACGCAATGAGCGGACCAGCGCAATTATGACTAATAATAGAACGGGACGATCGATGACCTATGCGTATGAGTCATATGTGATACCCCAGTGGGGAATCTTGAGGGTGCCTTTTTCGGATCCGGCACAAGTAACGGACAAATAATGCTCATTCTGCGAAAACTGCAGTCATTGATACGGAATCATATCGGCTCCACCGCGGTGGAGTACATATAACCCCATTCCAGGTACATAAACCAATTTACAACAAACTTCTCAGGTGCGAATGGCAAACGTCTTATGGCGTCAGCAGGGAAAGGAATCCGCTAATGGCAGAAAGAAAGGTCGTGGATCCAACTGAAAGAACGCGTGTAATTGATTTCATTCATTCCCCGTGGCTCTAAGCGGGACGCCGTTCACAATATGTGCCGACCCCTCCCCTGTCTACCCACCGGTCCCTCAGCGATACATACCTCCTCACTGATGCGTCTGAGGACGTCGGTGAGGGGCGGGCCGTCCTCGTCGCTCGAGTACCAGTGATCGTCGGCCGGAGGCGCGTCGTCGTCGGTCGGCTGTGGCGTCGGCTGTCGGGAAAGGACATCGCACCGGTTACGTCCGGTATGGGACGGATGGAGCCCAGTTGTGACACAGCCAGGCGGTACCCCGAGCAATCGAGCATAGTCATCATTCCTGACTGAAGGTGTGTCGGGGACGGTTACGTTTAAAATTTCTGTTCCATAGCTAGATAATTCTTCGAAGTTTCTTGCATTTCGGGCAGAACGTAACTGGCGTCCATGGAAATTTATAGCATGGTTACAGTTTACATACGACATCGCATAGACATCCCCTACCATTCTCACCTCTCTGGACCCGCTGAGCTGCTGCTGCTGGAGTCGGAGCTGCCGCAGCCGCCGGTCCACCGCCTGACCGAGCAGAACATCATCTGCTCCGGCCGCGCCTTCCACCGACACTCCCCCATCCAATACCGGGAGCTGCCCCGGCTGCCCCGGCTGCCCCTCTCCCCGCTCCCCGTCCACCTCCATGGGCTCCGCCGGCTCGCACACCGTCACTACCCGACGGTCTCGCGGACGGCGACGTTCGCCGTGACGCCGCCGACGCCGTCGCTCCGTGCCCCGGCCGCCCCGCTCGCCGTCGCCCGCCTCCGCCGCCGTGTCGCGCCGTGACCGCGACTCGCTCGATCGTCGCTCACGATGCGGCGGTGTCGCGGAACGCTTATCGGTGGCTGTGGAGGGAAGACAGAGGCGGGTTGATAATTATAACGACTATTCTGCACAGGGAGGCAGGTGATCGGTTCAGCCGGAATGAAAAGTTTGGAATGACGCGAAACGGGTTGGAACTGAGTGGGTATAAAATTGGCAGATAATAAAAGATATGCGTATTAAGGCCAACGACACTGCATTTTACGATAAAAATACTAATTTTGCGTTGGATTATCACTGAACAAAAATATGTAAATAGTGACACATCGTCTTGTCCAAACTCCATGACGTACAAAAAAGTCCTGTATTTTCCTGATGTAAGTACCGTCTGAAAACGAGCGTCATCCCGACAGTCGCGTTGAGCTTACCGATGTGCGTGAATCTGGTCCGCTCCAGGTTGGGGAAGGTGAAGTCCGGCTCCAGGCCCTTGCGCCGCTGGGCGAGCGCCACGTTGATGCGCCGCTGAGCCAGCGTGCGGTACATGCGAGGAAAGTCGCCCAGGATGTCCTCTGGCGCCGACTCGATGTGCTGTGCGAGAGGAAAAAGAGGCGAAACGTCAGCACCGAGAGGTGGAGTAGGTGTGCAGACAGTCACGGAACGGAAGAAGACGTACGAATGGCCGAATGTGCTGGATTTAGTGATTGCAACAACTTTGAAGTGATTGAATAGTGATTGAAAGGCGACTACAGAAGAAAGAACAAGTACATGCTTCAGCAATGGTGCAATGGTGCAAATAGGCAATGGTGCAAAGTCAAATGATGAAAGATAGGTTACGGAAAATAGCCTAATCGAGAAGTGTTGAGTGAAATAAATGCAACCATGCAGCTTGTCCCTGTTGTTAACTCTAGACGTAAAGAAGCCATAAATATGAAGTAATAAGTGGTTTACCTTCAGCAAGATGGACCGGGTGACGTCTGTGAGAGGTTCGTGGCTGAATTTGCACTCTGAGTCGGTCAAACACTGCGCTCCAGTGTGAAACAGTTTGCAGGGAAACGACTTGTGCAAGTAGGAGCAATGGTCGCGCTTGAAACAGCTCTCCCTGGCGTAAAATTTACATAGCTCCATCTTCTGGTATGGTGGAATAGCTTTGTGAGAGAAAAGACACTTCTTTCCCTGAAAGTAAATAGCACATGCTTATTGCTTACGCAGTATGTCATAGTGTCCTGCAAGAGTTTATGTTGCTTAAAGCAGTAAAAATGCAGTTGTGAAACAAAAATACAGGAGTAGAAGAAGCGTGGCAGCGTTAATCTGCAGTTAAGAAAAAGAAATGGACATGCATTAGAAAAAGAAGGTCGGACATGTTAACCAGTTTCCTAGAGCACTTCTATATCAGATGCGCCTACCTTGAAGCAGCTGCCTTGCATGAAGAAGCTGCAGATGGAGTCTGACTTGCGTTTGTGTTTGTCCAGGCGCCGTTTCTTGGGCCGATGTCCGGTGGCGCCGTAGCCCGGCTGGTACTGCTGGTAGTAGGTGCCGTAGTCCATTGTCACGACAGGGTCGTAGTCGGACCACTTCGGCCACTCGCACTGCACCGGCGAGGCGCCGCGCACGTATACACTGGAGTCGTCGTCCAGCAGCTCGGGCGAGCAGGGCCGCTGCGCAGACACCGGCCGCGGGGGTCAGCGACACAGCTCGGGTAACAAGGCAGACGGGTGACCTGCGTATACGGAATTCTGTTCTGACAGCTACCGCCACGGAACGTGAGAAATTAGCAAACGCCACGCGTGCGCCACGCGTTCAACAGCGGACCCGATGACTCTGAAAATGACCACCCTTTCCGGGTGCTGCGGCTGTCGCCCCAGGCGGTAACTGGTCTGCGTTGGCCGTTGGGGTCACGTTCACCTGCGCCCCGGACAATTCACTGACGCCACGGAATATTTACCGGTGATCGGTCAAACATGGGTCATATAAGAAAAACAAACGTGACAATTTGATGAGGTACGGGACAACTGAAGAAACAAACTTATGTATGCTTATGGTATGTACTGGTATGTTTGGCGTAAATCGTACTCACCTTTTCTGCATGTGCTTCTTTGGAGCGCCTTTGTCGCTTTTTGTCACTTCCGGTCTTTCTTGTCACTTTATTTGGACTGGCATCACGGCTATCTCCTCCACTGATAGCTTCCAGTTCTTCCAGTGCGGGAATTACATGCTTGGCGACCTCCAAAAACTCCTCTTCGATCACAGCGTCGTCATTATCGGCCGCCGTTTCGACGCTGCCGTCCTCTCCACCTGCCTCCAGTTCTCCGTCCTCCAGCTCGCCCTCCTCCAGCGGCCCCTCGCCCTCAGTATCAGCGCCGCTCGCCGGACTGGGCCCCGGTACATCGGCGTCCCCGGTGGGTGAGTCGCCGTCCAGACCAGACCACAGCACAGAGTCGTCCTCCCGGGAGCCGCCGTCACCGCCCCGGTCGGCGCAGAGATCCTCCTCCTGCGGAGTCCGGACAGGGCTGGAGGGCAGCAGAGCGGCCCGGCCCTGCCACGGCCCGCTCTCGGCACAGCGCAGACCCCAGTCGCCGCCGGCGCCGCCGTCGGCACAGCTCGGCTGCGACGATGGCCCGTTGGACATGTCGATCTCCAGTCTCTCATCGTCAGAGTCCATCGCCGTCAGACCCTGTCACAAGATGCAGACACCATAGGAATCCCCACATCGCTTAATAATGTCCAGGCACTACGAGTCAGCAACATTTTACCTAAATCCAGATTTTTCGTTTTCATGTAAAACCCTAAGCGATGTCTCTGTTTTTACAATAAATAACAAAAAAGAAACAATTGATGTGACGTCTTAACTGATGAATTGATAACAGGCAACGTGAAAACAAAAGCTTCAAGAAACAAGAAGTTTCGGCAAATAGTCTCTTGAAATTTTACTACGCATTGTGAGTAAACATATCATTTACCGTAAAGTGGGGCTATTTGAAACGGATTTTACAGTTTTTGGCCTCTCCCTTTAAGACGGTTCATCTTTCTTATAGCATGTAAATTGCAAAAATGTAGTTCTCTGTGAGCTCTTTCATATAGGTGCATTTTGGTTCAGCTAGTAATAATGATTAAGGTTATTTTTTATGTTAAAGCCTGTTTCAAATAGCCCCATAGGGTGGGGCTATTTGAGACAGTTTTAGTTGCAAAGAAATTTAAGAAAATCGGTCGCACTAGAGATAATTTTTTAAGCGCCATGCATTTGGAAATTGAATTTTGATCATTTTGGCAAAAATTGTTTTTTTTCAAAGACTGTTATATGACCTTTATATTCAATCTTTTCCTTTTTCGTAGGACACTTCATTTCGGTAGGGTATAAAATTGCATCAGTATATGCTAAGGCTATCATAATATGGTGTGACCCATAGCTTTCAAAATGACAGGATGATCATCAAGGACTATTTTAAAGTAATCGACACTAAAATTTTGAAAGTAAGTTTTTGTATATACCCCATAAAGTGACGTGAAAACAGATATACCGAAAGTCGGTGGGGCTATTTGAGACAGTCTCGCTACCTTATGAAGCACACTGTAATGAATCAAACAAGGCAAAAGTTTTCCGAAAACATTTGAGTGAATGGTCTGCATGATTGTATGTTCCATTGGACATCTCCATGCGAAGAAATAACAGAAAAATGTTAAACGGTTTTGATTTTATGCCAATTTTCCTCGATCGCTGCATGCTGTATCAATTGGCCGGTTACCCTACCACATCGAGTACTTGGATAGGCTCACCTAACAGTACGTTCATGCGTTAAGTAACAGTCAATGGTGTTTTTTGGTCAACCAAGGTAGACATATGTTGATTGTCGACTGAGTCAGTGACTGATGAAACACATTTTAAGCACATATTCATCAGAATAACTAGTTTGGTCACCAGCTAAAGGGTCATTATGTTACACTACGATCATGTAAATATTGCTTGCTGCTTGAAGTACCTACCATGAACCCACTGCACGTTTATGACCACGACCGATTCACCGGTGATGCTTATGTCGAACGTTCGATGCACTTCAGGTAGATGGCGGTAAGTCTTCTCGGGTGCATCGCATCACCGTTATCATCAGCTATTTGGCATATCCGTTGAGGTTTGACCAGGTGGGCATCATCGGGATTCTGAGACAATGGGTTACGCAATCGGCAGTACCGTTGACAATATATAATATTTTCATGAAAAATGTGCTTAGCCTATAAGCAAAAAGGTAGTAACGATGGATACAGTGGCGAAGCTGTTAAAATTTCAACTTTTTTAAGCTGCAGGTAGGGGTCCTTTTCGAACAGCTTAAATTGTGCGTTTTTCTGTATTTCGTATTTTATTGCAAATTTTTTCAGAACTTTTCGAAAGTTTCAAAAAGGTTATTCAGAGCATTCACTGTTCAATTCCACATTAGCCTAAGCAACAATGACGAAAAAACATCAAACGGTTTTCATTTTAAAGCGATTTTACTATACCATTACCTTACTGTCTCAAATAGCCCCACTGTCTCAAATAGCCCCACTTTACGGTACATTAAATGCGAACGACAATAAACCAACATTAGTCAATTTTAAAAACGATCATTCAGTTGACTTTTTTGCCAATAAGTAGCTATTCATGTTTTATTTTTTTCCGATGTAAGATACTTATCTATAGTTTTTTTTTTCGCCTATAACTTTTTACCTAGTAAAGATAGAGCAAAAATAAAAGCACGCGTGAACTCAGCACGTCCGTGCGCATCGAAAGATGTAGGCACTTTGTTACGAATCTAAGTGAACATAAAATTTTTCATGAAATTCAATTGAACTTCAAGTAATTAATTAAGTTTAACTTAATCAAAATGCATCATATCGCATATCATTCGAACTGCCTGATCACAAGGAACACAATTACAACATTTATGAAGCTCTAGCCTTATTGTGTGCCAAGTTATTAGTAAAAAATTAATTTGATCTTAGTTGACCTAAGTTGACCCGACCCTAACGTTTTTGCGCCTTGCAAACACTAACACCAAGTAGATGTAAATTAAGGTAGTACAACACTTTTAAAATAGAGCACAAATCCCTTATCTTTACACATTCGGACAAATTTCCTTTAAAATTGTCATGACCTCTAGATGACCTCAGGTCAACCGAATTTGAAAAACTGGGGTGCATATGATGGCACTCGGTGGCCTAAGCATATCCTGCAAGTTTGAATCAAATCGATGAAGAACTCTAACTTTCATGAATCATGAACAAAATAGTGCATTTTTAGTTGACAATGTACCGGTTTTTGTTACCTTGTGACCTGACCTCAAGTCACTGGAATCTAAAACTCCCAGGTCATGTGACAAATAGATGCCTTAAGTTGTGTCTGAAATTTGGTAGCACTACGTTCCATAACACCCACGCTAGCAACGAAGAACTCTGGCATTCAGTTGCCGCTAAACTAGTCCAATTTTCCCCTGACCTTGTACCGGTTTTTGTGACCTGGTGACCTGACCTGAAAAGACTGGGATCTGAAAGTTTCAGGATAGGTGCGGAAAGATTGCCCCTGAGGCTATGCCAAATTTGACGGCGCTACGCGCCGCCGTTTTTACTTTATTTGCGAAAAACCTTATGGGGGGGGGGGGGTTGCATCAACCCCCCTCGCCGGGCGAGGGTTACCACTTTATGTGGTTGCTACATTATTATTTACCTATTTATTGCCCTCGGTACGCCTCGGGCAATAAAGCAAGTTTCAGTCTTCACCCTCGGGCTACAGTGACGTCACATCGGTTAATAATTTTTACTATTGCCTGCTATCCCGTACAGCATTCCTATAATGTACAACAATGCCCGAATCTCGCGTGATAAAAAATAAAATAAACGGACTTTTTACTACGCGCTGGTTAATTCATACTGAATGTCACGCGGGTCGCTACATTCAGAAGAAAATCGAAACAATTTTTATCGAGACTTGAGCAGGGCTTGAGGCTGGTTTGCGGCTATATACGGCCTTGGTTTGCGGTCTATGACCGTGGTTTGAGGATTTGTATGTAGGGCCTTGGAGGTTTTGAGTCATTTGAGTTAATGAGAACTAATTGGCCTTTCTAAGTACCTAACGGTCAATGGTACCTATATCATTTGCGAGTCAAAAATTAATTCATTAAAAAAATCGGTCCATGGAGGACTTATGATCTTCGTTACCAAAAACATAATAGCCGTTTTCACGACAGTCGACAGGTTATCTGGTGATTTTCAAGACGAATCAAGTCATCCAAGATTGTTCTATTTACTTTGCGTAGATTTACTCGTACTGCAACCCATTTAGGCTGTAAAACAAATGAAGGCAGATAAGGACACCTGGGGCGTTCCACGACAAATCGACAAATAAAAAATTAAGTTTGCACCCTCATATTTTATTCTTCGTTGAAAACTGGTGTAAGGGGTTGTGATAGGCGGGGAAGCCAGCTGTGGCAAGGATTTTTTTCTTCGAACAACGGTTTCCGAGATATAGCCTCGGGCAATTCCTGGAGTTCGCGCTGCAGCCCTATGTTTGGCGGCCTATAACTCAGAAACTATTGTTTTCTACGATACAAACTTTATATGGTTCAACAGACAATCAACTAACAAACATTTTGGCTATCTCGGATTTTCAATTTTTGAAAATTTTGATCACGTGACCTTTTGTCCTATTTTTCGAAGAGTGACCTTGATATTTTCCCCACTGAAAGTTGCAATTTTGTCTGATGACGATTAAAGTCTTATCAAGTGTCATTCATATGCGATAATAAGAAAAGTGGTTATCGCCCTGCGTTGACCTCAGGTCAGGTCATTTTTATGACCTGTCCATTATTACGAGCGGGAGCGACAGCGAGATCTCGAGAATAAAGCAAGATAGCGACAAACGGTAAACGGTAAAGGGTACACACGGATAAGGTCTATAATTTTTACTGAGGTCATTTTCAGGTCAGGTCAAAGATGACGTCACAGGAGCTAAAAGGAAGTCAAAATAGCGGCACTATACATATATATGAAGTTTTTCTCGAATAACTTTCAAGGTATCCCAGCTAGGAACAAACTAATAGCACCATCGTGATCCTTTCGTCGATCCGCATCGAAACATAGGTATTTTGACCTCGAAAGGTCGAAAGATCAAAAGTTGACCTTAGGTCACGTGATCTAAGGTCAACTTTTGACCTTTCGACCTTTCGAGGTCAACATACATATGTTTCGATGCGGATCGACGAGAGGATCACGATGGTGCTATTAGTTTGTTCCTAGGTGGGATACCTTGAAAGTTATTTGAGAAAAAACTTCAGATATATGTATAGTGCCGCTATTTTGACTTCCTTTTAGCTCCTGTGACGTCATCTTTGACCTGACCTGAAAATGACCTCAGTAAAAATTATAGACCTTATCCGTGTGTACCCTTTACCGTTTACCCTTGTCGCTATCTAGCTTTATTCTCGAGATCTCGCTGTCGCTCCCGCTCGTAATAATGGACAGGTCATAAAAATGACCTGACCTGAGGTCAACGCAGGGCGATAACCACTTTTTTTAATATCGAATATGAATGACAATTGATAAGGCTGTAATCGTCATCAGACAAAATTGCAACTTTCAGTGGGAAAATATCAAGGTCACTCTTCGAAAAATAGGACAAATGGTCACGTGATCAAAATTTTCAAAAATTGAAAATCCGAGATAGCCAAAATGTTTGTTGGTTGATTGTGAGTTGAACCATATAAAGTTTTTATCGTAAAAACCAATAGTTTCTGAGTTATAGGCCGCCAAACATAGGGCTGCAGCGCCAACTCCAGGAATTGCCCGAGGCTATATCTCGGAAACCGTTGTTCGAAGAAAAAAATCATTGCCACAGCTGGCTTCCCCGCCCATCACAACCCATTAGACCAATTTTAAGCAAAAAATAAAATATGAGGGTGCAGGGCACTTGTCGATTTGTCGTGGAACGCCCCACCTGCGGGCGTTAGCATTTATCAGATACCATGTAAGCCTCTGTAGACGTTTCAGGGATGCGTCATGCGTCTGAGCCCTTCTCTGCGTTGCAAGTAGACGTCATATGCCTTCATGCCGGTCTCTCTTCGGAAGATATGTTTCATATGGAACCCGATTATTTGATGTTACATGTCGGCGTAATAAATCCCTAATTCTTCGTGTTTCTCTGGTCAATTACCTGATAAAGTGGCTTATCGTGCAGCATCCCCCAATTGATGTCAACGGGTTAGCACTTAGCAGCGGTTGCATACGATCGACAAAGCGACTACGATAACGTAACGCACCAGATGTAAAAGGCCTGCAATGTGGGCCGAGATGCAACAGAAAACAAAAAAATATTTAAATATAGGAAAAAGACGGGCAAATCTGACAGTGACAATCAGGGTCCGCAGCAAACACCTAGCGGGTGATCTGAAAATAGTCATATGCAGTCTCGGCTAAACTGAATATGATCACGAACACTTCAATAGAATATTCTATACAGCCCATTCTCGCATGGCGTGGTGCCGTACAACACTGGGAAGATTTCTTACTTAAATTATCCAAAGTCTTCGTTCGCTATATATACAAGTTGGATACAGATTTCTTTCTGTATAAAAGCTTCAGCAATCAGCAGTAAAGATAGAAGACTTTCGAAATGCAGCCAATTCTGTAGACAATTTTTAAGTGATGAGCGCGAGACTTTTCATCTCGAGTCTCTATACTAATAATACTTCTTGCTGGAGATAGCCAAGTAGATACATGAATTCAACATGAATTCAATCAACAAGAGATAACCCGGTATAAGAGCATGAACATTACTTTTCCATAGGGTAAATGTATTATCTATGAATCCTTGAAGTCGTAAGAACTAGAGGTGGCACAAGGTGAAAATTTTGGGAACCAGATTCGGACCAGACCCCACTGGACATTTCTGGAACCAGTCGGACCCGGTCTAAATTGGAATCGGAACCAGTTGGACCCGTTCCCCAAAAGTCATATTAGCCGTTTTCACGACGGGCTATCCAGCGAATGCACCTAATTTGACCAAATCTGCACCTAATCTCTTTCACAGCAAATATCTTCATTTTATGAATTTATTTCAATGTTTTAATCGATAATACTCTCTGATATGACAAAGCAAGCAGGCATATAAGCAATTAGTGCAACCCTAGCTGATAGCTTCTAAGAGACACACTGAACCTAACTTGACCAAATCTGCACCTAATCTGCACCAAATCTGCAACAAATGTGTACCAGATGGCCGTCGTGAAAACGGCTAATATAAACTATTTGTAGGTATCATAAGTTGCATCCTAAAACACCTTTTTCCCACTGGGAATACTCATGAGCCACAGTGTGCAAAGAAACATAGGTACACGAGTAAATGTTTTCTTTCCATTCACTTTATATTTTGCAATCATGTGTAGTGTGCAAGATCAAGATGTATGGTTTGTGGTAGGACCTGGTTGGACCCGTCAGAAAATTTCCAGGAACCGGTCTCGACCCATGTGGGTCCAGACTGCTTCTTTGGACTGAGTCCTCGGGTCCACATTTTGCCACCTCTAGTAAAAACATGTCATTCAGTTGAGTCCGATCCGAGTCCGATAAGTCCTATCAGAGTTCGATGGGTCCGATCAACCCTCGTATTTATAGGGGTGGGATGTACCTCCCCTCCCTCCAGGTTTTTCGCAAACAACTCGCGAAAAGAGCGACTATAATAGTCGCGACAACACATCACATTTAGTAGGTACCCTCGAGCTTAGCCATTTTACACATACCCTGAAGACTTAATGACATTGAATCAAATGACCTTTGACCTGTGATCCTTTTCTCGAGATTATGTCAGGCCGCATTTGCGATTCGGCGATTGTCGGTGCACATTATCAGTACGTTTCCAGACTTTTTTATTGTAATCCAGATTACAAACGCACCCCCCTCCCCCCAAGGTTTTTCGCGAATGACGTAAAAACGGCGGCGCGTAGCGTCGCCAAATTTGGCATGCCCTCTGGGGCAACCTTTTGGCACCTTCCCTGTAAATTTCAGGTCTCTTTCATTTCAGGTCAGGTCACCAGGTCACAAAAACCGGTACAATGTCACTTGCCAGGGTAAAATTGGAGTATATCAGCGGCAAAGGAATCGCTGAGTTTATCGTTAATACTTAATAGCGTAAGAACCGTAAAACATAGGACCACCAAATTTCAGACACAACTTAAGGCAGCCATTTGACACATGTATGAGTTTTGTGTTCCAGTGACCTCAGGTCAGGTCACAAGGTCACACAAACCAGTACATTGTCAAAATGACACTGAAAATACGCTATTTTGTCAATGAAATCTAAAGTTGTTCATCGATTTGATTCAAACTGGCAGGGTATGCTAAACTCACCGGGTTGTATACCCTACATCCAGTTTTTTTTTCAAGTTCGGTTGACCTGAGGTCATCTGGAGGTCACGACAAATTTTATGAAAATGTCGTGTCCGAATAGCTCAAATTGTAAAAGCATGCTCCCTTTCAACCTTTTTGTGTTATTTTAGCTACAATAAGGATAAATTCGGTGTTTGCTCGCTGAAAAAACCTTAGGTGTCATCTGAGGTCAAATGAGGTCAAACTACGTTTTTGCTAATACCTTCGCACACAATGAGGCTAGAGCTTCAAAAATAGTGTCATTGTGTTTCTTGTGATCAGCCGAATCGAATGATATGCGATATGAGGCAATTTGGTAAGTTGAACGAAGGAAAATTTTAAGTTCGCTTAAACTTGTAACAAAGTATACCATTCGATGCGCACAGACGTTCTGAGTTCACTGGTGCTTTTGTTTTAGCTCAATCTTAATTAGATCAAAAGTTATAAGCGAAAACTTTTGGCCTCTTTTAGCGAAATTTTTACACTTATTCCCCCTAAACCCCCTGAATATTGACCTACGTCCTACAGCAACTACGTAAATTTGCACAAGGGCGAGATCTACGGGCCCACCTACCCTGTAAATTTGGTGTTTTTAAGCGCCATAGGAGCCAATCGCCGGGGGGGGGGGGGGGCGTATCAACCCCACCTGGCCGTCCGCGTTATGAAAAAGGCCCTGGCCTGGCGAGGGTTAACATGTGAAATGAGGTTTGTTCCATGCATTATGGTGGGTGTCAAGGTCACTTGAAGGTCAGGTCAATGACATTGACCTTTGGCGACTTCGGGTGGCTTTTTCGAGTTTTAAATACTACTTTGTAAGGTATATTTTTTGCTTCTGAGTTCGAATTTGGGATCTGGAATATGGGATCAATTGAACATTTGAGGAGTTTTGGTGCCTGTGAAACATGTTACGAAGCACGAAGCAGTCAATGGTGGTTTCTGTGAAACATGTTACGAAGTACGAAGCAGTCAGTGGTGGTTCCCCTACAGCACGTAAGATATCGACGTTTGGTGGGAGGGTAGGGGCCAGGGGGCGAATCAGCCATAGGCAACACCGGCCACCTGCAGAGTTGTGTACTGGCCTTGGAGGGCGTCTTCCATGTAACAAGAACCATGTGACAAGAAATTGAGTTGACCGCCGAGCACTGATCAGTAGAACTGGAACCGAATACCGATGCACTGAGCAGTACAACCAACTCGGTCCCCACTCCACGCTACCCTCGCCCCTCCCTTCCCCACACACATACCCGTAACCCACAGGGAAAGGAGAAACACAGCGGCCTTGATGTTCGGCTGGTACAGAACATTTTCTGAAATGAGCGCGAAAACACATGAAAAGGGACACAAACATGTCACTGGTAAACAAAATCGCCACAAATGACAGTCAGTCTTGTTCTCAATTCTGGAAAAGGAAGGGCATCAGCATGCATCTGAATTCTGAGTTCCTGAGCTGAACCCTGTGGGAGATTGGTCAATACTCAATTTGGCATTGGCCAAACCGCAGTGCACATTCAGATATCGGTAGGTATCCGTTTCCTATTTACCATCCTCCATGCTGGATTCCTTGCTCCAAACTGCTCCAGCCTAGGACTGAAAAGTCACCCCACACGCAGTCAGCAGTCTTGCGGCCTCGTGACCTCGTGACGAGCGTGGTGAGGAGAGCTGCGCGGCCACGCCACACACGTGGCGCTCGGCGCTGTAAGCAAAGACACAGACTGCAGCCTATGTGACTGCCTATTATTGCTGGTCTAAAACCGTCGCTAAGTGCACATTGCACATTATTGTAAGCGAAGGAAAGATCCCCCAACCCCAACCCTTCACTCGAGAACTGCCACGCGCCGCGTCTCAAGAGTTCAGTCAAGACGGACACAATCAGCTGATTTGTTTACAGTAAAGATGAGCAAAGTCCTGTGGTGTAAAAAAAGCAATGTAAATGACCATGGTTATAATGGATCGTTTGAGAAATCCTTAATAGAATAATGGAATAAAAAAATATGTGATACATATTAAAATCATTGTATTCCTAATCCCCCGTAAATCCCATGTCGCATTTTTTTTTCTGGAAGACTTGATAAATTAGAGTGGCAACTTTTAGTGAAAATTTCAGACTCAAGACGATGAGCCTTCGAATCACGTCCGATGATCCATTCGATCACCGATGAAAGTATCCACGAGAGCTACATCTTGAGCTAATGAACTGAGCAAACAGCGACGCGTAGGTAGGGTGTGTGTGAGTCTTTCAAGAGTTGTCAGCGAAAAAGACGAATTTCGCCGTCTCAAGGTTCCGCGAGCGAGTGCTAATTTGCAGTTTTTCCCGCTCGATACTCAGCCATTTCTCAGAATGCGTCCTTACAGCATGAGCTTATGGTTGACTATCTAATCTAGCCACCCTAGCCACCCTACCATACCATTGCTTGGTGAGAGGCCTGGTGGATCCAATGGAGCATCTAGGCCATATGACTCCCCGCCGTGTCGGATAATGACATCACCGTTTCCTGCCACCTCTCACAAGATCTACTCATGAAATCCGTGGAATCCGTACCATTCGATAGGCTGAATATAGGATTACTGCACTAATATTCCAAAGCACAATCTGATACTGTATGTCCAGTTCACTGTTTCTTTCGTCGTGATCTCGCGGGCCCAGAGGACCGTGTTGACTTTCGAGACGAGTCTGTTAGCTCTCCATGATCCGACGCAACCACACCAATGCAGTCCGGTACTCGTGTATCGGCCACCACCCAGCCACCCCGTCAAACTCTCGGCGTATCAACACGTTACTTTATTGACGCCTCATACGGCGCGCGTCGGCCGCCCGCTGCGCCGACCCGACGCGCACCGCCGGACAAAGTTCGGGCGCCGGCGGGACGCGAACCCTCGACCTCTCAGTCGCCGCGCGCGTGCCGCCGCAGTCGGTAGGACGGCGCCGCACCTGCCAGCGTCTGCCATTGCACATCTACATCCGGTCGGCGCGCGTGGCGCCCGCGCGCACATGTATAATATGGATCCCTCCGCCACACGGGTGCTCACAATATCGCTAATTATGCACGCGATTTATCAACAGAACTAAGAACCGCCTCTGGCAGCGTAAATCATCACTTCCCGTCGGCCAGGTCCGATTTCACACACCCCAAACAGGACCGCGCGAGAGCGCGCGCGCCAGCACGCTTCTGATGAGAGGCCCGCGCCGCGCGGCCCGCCCGCCGCAGCCGCGCGCATCTTGAGCCACACCTATGATATAGCATGTGCGCGAGTCGAAAGGCTCGCCCGCGTCCGCGCAGAAGCAAGCACCGCGCCGCTAAGCCTAGATCAGCGACACAATCGCGTTAGTAGCACTGGGGATTTGCACGTGGCTATGCGTATATGCGTGTGTCCGTCCGTTTATCTCTCTCTGTCTCCTCCGGGGTGTGGGTATGCGGTGCAGCGATCTTGTATGTATCTACATCACCGGTCTCGCGGTGGCAGCGCTGGCTGTGACCCGGTCCTCCAGCCGCGGCTCCTCAAATCTTGTTGACCTTTTCGCCAACGATGACGGGGTTGTTTTTGCGGATCTCGTGTTGTCCGTGCACGCGGTAGTCGAACGAGCAGTCGTGTTTGTCGCTGTAGCGGTGCAGCGAACAGAACAGGCCGTCACAGCGGCACGTGAATCCTGCCGGAGGGGGGGGGGGCACGGGTCAGATTCAGTCACCGCTGGGTCAGCGGGCTCCACAGTCTAACGAGGCACGCGAGGACACCCCACACTGCACTCAGTGACTCACACAGCAGTAAACGGACGGCGCCGATCGCGTGGCAAGGGTGGGGTTATCTAGCGCACATCGGGGTCATCAGAGTCAGACTTCCAGGTCCAATGGAGTCACGGAAGTCACACAGGGTCATCAAGGTCCCAGGGATCACAAGGGATTATCAGGGGTCACCTGG
The DNA here is from genome assembly GCF_019059575.1 of Amphibalanus amphitrite. NCBI lineage: Eukaryota > Metazoa > Arthropoda > Thecostraca > Balanomorpha > Balanidae > Amphibalanus > Amphibalanus amphitrite. Next base: position 129,043 of record NW_024882090.1, read on the forward strand.
ACTCCACGGTGAAGGACGGGTCAGGCTGCACGGTGCAGCACGGGTCGCCTGGCCCATCTAGAGTCACACATCGGTGAACAATGGGTAGCCAGGCTCACCGGAGTGAATGGGACCACACGACAAGCAGTCACAGGGTCATACGGAGTCATGTGAGGTCAAGGGAATGGCACAGGATCAGACGTGGTTACTAGTCATGGGTGTCATACGGGATCAAACATCGGGATCTAACGGAACACCGGGATCACACGAGGTCACAAGTGGCTGTAATAATCACGAGTCAAACACTGAAATCTGCCGGGGTCAATGGGGTCCCGCGGGGTCAGCAGGTCCACGAGGGCCACCGGGCGACACTCTGGCGTGGTGCCAGCCGCCGGCGTCACCGACCGGCAGTGGCGGCGGCCCTCGTCAGCTGACGAAACAAACAGCGCCCACCGCCGCGCCGCCGGCCAGGGGTCAGAGGGAAGCTCCAGGCGCGCCGGCGAGACATTCCATCCCGGGGGCCGACCGGGGAGTCGGTGCGTCACAGACGGGTGAGGCCGCGCCGATCGACAGGTGGCTCGCACGTGACGAGGAGGCGGCTATCGTCACATTCCGAAATAACGACCCTAGTGCAAGAACCGACACGGAGCTGGATTACACTTCACCGAACAGACTCCCGGCCTGAACGGTAAATGGCCGCAGGCGTTACACTGGTTATATCTTGGAACAAAGACGTGCAGATCGATGGTCACGTGTAATCCACACCGAACAAAACTGAGAACCGTGTCGGAAACGGCCGATGGAGGGATGGGAGGGGTCACAGAATACCAGGCCGGCACGCTCGTAATGAATCACAGGAGCAGCTAATGGTTCCAGCTACCGGACACCCGACCTCGGGTGCAGTGATGACACCGCCCCGAGCGGTGCGCCTCAGGTCGGACTGGTGACCGGCCACGGCGAGCACAGCGCTGCTGTGGTTTTGGTGTTGGACTGTGTTCTTTCGGACGTCTATTGAGACCATTTCAAGGCCGTGAGATGAGAGGACTAGTAGGGGACATTGCCCTGAGTCGACCAATGACTGCTGTACTGTAGCGGTCGAGTACATCCCGTTAGAACGAGATCCTTGGAAGAACATGATTCCTTTCCGCTCAAACGGTCGCCTTTGTGATACGCTCTCATCCGCTAGTCTGATGGGGCTAGTCTGTAAAAGGGAAGTGTGATCAAAGATGATGAAGGTTATCTTGAAGAATCTTGATGAATGTTTAGTCCTGAGTATAACGAATTACATCCAACTCACAGCCGGTGACTGAGGTTGCCCCAACTGCACCGTGCACCCACACATACATTTGTGAGCCGTTTCGGGACACGTCAGCAGGGGCAGGCCAGGGACCCCACCCCATGCCCCTGCCTCTCCGCGGGTGACTAGGGGCATGGGGGGGGAGGAGGCACGCCCGCCGAATGGTGGGGATTACCGTGCATGTGCTAGAATAACAGGGCGATCACAATCCCCTTCCCAATTCAGGATGATATGGCACCATGATACAGGGGCTGACGTACCCACTGTTCCAAGGACACCAACAAAGGATACAGACGAGATGAAACAACAGGAAATGACAACACAATACACTTCACCAGTGTGTTTGGCTCCTGACTCAGTGACCCACAAACAAACATGACTCAGCACTCGCACCTGTAGCTGATTATCACTAAAACCACGGATGTCCTACGCAGTAAGCCATCAAACACCATAGAACAACACAGCTCCAGAAGACATCACAACGTTACACTTCCGCACCCCCTGCCACCCAGTAGCCAAGAAGTACAGCGCGTCGGCACGTTCACTTACCGGTGAGGCCGACCTTCTTCCTGCAGACGTCGCAGCGGCTCTTCTTCTTCTTGGCAGCCGGGTCAGCGGGCGAGGCGGCCGCAGAATCGAGGCCCGACTCCGCCTGTGTAGGGACCTGACGGCGAGACACGAGCGGACACGGAGTCAGTGAGAGCAGCCCAGCGGATGCACGTCATGGGGGGGGAGGGGCACAGGAGGATACGAAGCATTTTGAAGCATGATCAAGATAGAGGATGACATAGTGTCAAGTCAGTGACAGACAGTGGCATAAACCGAGTCACAACAATGGTAAATGCGCCATTGACCTCAGTTATTTCAGGTGACAGATCACGTGACAGGGCGGGGGGGGGGGGGCAGAAGGCTATAGGTTAACACGTAACTGCGCGGCAGGCGGTGTCACCACAAGCTGCTAGCTACGGTATGTCATCAGCCGGAACAACGAAGCCAGCTTGCATGCCTAGCTTAGCCATGTTTGGCTCTGCTCTTGTAAAAGAATATACCAAAACAGCATGAGAAACACACTGCACCGCTAAAAGCATCGCATTATTAGGTTGTGTGATGTTTAGCTAAAACTAGTTACATACCTCAGTGACAAGTGACAAAACTGACACTCATGAACTGCGTCTCTAAAACTCAAGGCACATGAACCGCGCAGCCCACTGGTGGGCCCGTCACAAAGACAGTTCTCTCCTCGTCTCAGTGTTCGGCGTGCGTCTCACCTGTGCATCTGGCTGGGGCGAGGCGCTGGCGGCGGTGCTGGCCACGGCCGGCAGCACGGCCACCGTGGGCTGCGCCGTGCTGGTGCTACTGCTGGCCGCCAGCAGCGCGCTGGTCTCCTGCAGTACCTGGCTCAGCGGCGCGCCCGAGCCGGACGACTGGCCTGAGGAGAGGGGAGAGGTGTCATGGTGAGTAGCGCCCGAGCCGGACGACTGGCCTGAGGAGAGGGGGACAGGTGTCATGGTGAGTAGCGCCCAAGCCGGACGACTGACCTGAGGACAGGAGAGAGGTGTCATGGTAAGTGGCGCCTGAGCCGGACGACTGACCTGAGGACAGGGGAGAGGTGTCCTGGTAAGTGGCGCCTGAGCCGGGCGACTGGCCTGAGGATACACGGAGAGGTGTAATGATGAGTAGCGCCCGAGCCGGACGACTGGCCTGAGGAGAGGTGTCATGGTTGGTGCGCCCGAGCCGGACGACTGGCCTGCGGATAGGGGAGAGGTGTCATGGTGAGTAGCGCCCGGGCCGGACGACTGGCCTGAGGAGAGGGGGAGAGGTGTCATGGTAAGCGGCGCCCGAGCCGGACGACTGGCCTGAGGAGAGGGGGAGAGAGGTGTCATTGTAAGCGGTGCCCGAGCCGGACGACTGGCCTGAGGAGAGGGGGAGAGAGGTGTCATGGTTGGTGCGCCCGAGCCGGACGACTGGCCTGAGGAGAGAAGGAGAGGTGTCATGGTTGGTGCGCCCGAACCGGACGACTGGCCTGCGGATAGGGGAGAGGTGTCATGGTGAGTAGCGCCCGGGCCGGACGACTGACCTAAGGATACAGAGAGATGTGTCCATTGTGTCATGGTCGGCGCGCCCGAACCAGACGACTGACCCGCGGATACACGGAGAGGTGTCATGGTCGGCGCGTCCAAGCCGGACGACTGGCCTGAGGAGAGGGGAGAGGTGTCATGGTGAGGACTGGCTGCACGGTGGCGCGAGTGATGATACATCCACAGTGAGACAGTTGTTATAGTGACAGACTGCCGGCAGTCAAACGGCTATACGGGGTCACACCACAGATACGGCAGACGGTAAGCGACTTGGGCGCACACAACAGTGGGCAAGTGATCTTCACGACATTCTGAGACACATAGACGGCGTCCACGACAGTCAGAAATCCACAAATGGGGAAAGGATCTTCATTCTCCACATCTATCAAGGACAAAGGCCAATCCAGGAAGATTCAGATTGTAGCTGTAGTAGCGGTACCCAAGTCGTGCAAGCCGCTTCAATCCTAAATGCAGTTTAACTAGCTTCGGAGTTCTTGGGTGTCTTTACTGATATGAATGTAGCTGAACGCCGTCCTAGCCTCGATCTAAATGAAAATAAACGAAATAAATGATAAACCAGTGACGAAATCCCCTCTCCGTTATGTATCGGAGACCGGCCACGCAGCTCCCCGCTCGAGTAATCCACACCATCCCACACGCCGCATCTCGCCGCCATACCGCTTCAGTTTGAGCCCACGCCGGACGGCCGCGCCAACAAAAACGCACATTCCGCCGCGGCGCATTCACAATCAGCTGCGGACCCCTCCGGCCGGCCCAAATGGCAGGGGAGGAGGGAAGAACGGTGTGATGAATGGCACCAGCCATCCGGCTCCCCTCCGCCGGCACTTGACGCCCCAACGCCGACCGCAGTGGCGGGCGGGAGCGGGGCTGATCGCTGCATTCAGAGGCTGGGAGGACCAGAACAAACCAGCCAGCAACAGCCAGAACACGCGGAGGCATTGGCTAATGCAAAGTATCAAGCCTACATAAAAATAAAATATGCCAATTATCAAACCGTTACTCTTATCACCCTATCACAACCTTCAACCGTGCTTTCAATCACCCCCCGGTCACTTTTCGTGTCCGCACTGCGCTCACGCCAAGGTCCCCTGTGTTTGAAGAACAGATAAAGCCACCAACCATTGCACGAACAAAGGCCAACGACCGTTTCTTCGCAAGGTAGCCAAGTCCAATGTGGTAACCATGGCAACGCTGCACGCGCCGCACAAAGCGCCTAGCTTCCGAGCAATTCCAGCTCAGTGGGGAGGGGTAGATGAATGAAGCCAGCCCGGTCCAGTGTCTGGTGGCGGCCGACTGCGCAGCGGACAGACCCCCCCCCCCCCCGCTCCGCCCTCCCTCCCCGGCCGAGCCGCCCGACAGTGGGAGCTCGTGTTCCGTAACACGGGCCACGGCAGACCCTCAGTGAGGCAATGACTGTGCACAGTGTAATGGTCTCCCCGCAACAGTACACCAGCGTGTCCTCTCACGGGAGCCTGTCGCCATACTGTGACGTCACATCGTCCATGTATGACGTAAGCGATCGCAGTGGACTCGGCCAGCTGCGCACGGTCCCAAGCTGAACTCAGCAAAAACGGCGACAGGACCCGCAGCAGTTCACATTTCCTCAATAACAGCCAGTCAAGGACAGGGGGTGTTTTCACCGCAGGAAAATCGCCTGCAGTCCGCACCGACTGCGGTGCAGCTGATCAATTATTCTCACCCTTACCAAGATGACTCATCCCGAGAAATGGCATCAACCCGTAGTTTAGAACAATGTGGTCGTCCACAGTGATTCAAACGATCTCAACAGGTATCCCAAGTTCCTTCGAGGTGGAAAATTATTTCCAACATGGCCGACCTTCTAGATCCGTGTCGTTCATTACACACGTACGGATGAAGCCGCTCGATCTGCCACTCAACGTGCCAAACATAATACGAACAATCACGTGGCCACACGTCGAGGTAATGACATTTCTCACGTGATGCAGCGTTTTGCCAATATCGCGGCGGCGCACTCGGGCGCCGACACGAGACGGTTGGCCGGTCAGAGTTCAGCAGGCGCCGCCAGCTTCATCGGCTGTTTACACAATCAGTCGCGCAGTAGTCAGGCCCTACCGCAGCCATCACGCCACACTCGCCGGGTGACGTCACGCGCCGTGTATGACGTCACACCACACGCGCCGTCCGCTCTCCGCGCACGCACCGGGCGAGTGGCGACCCACATATGGCCGGCATCGGGAACGTCGCTGCCAGCGCACTGCGACCTTCACAAACAGAGCCGGGGGTCGCCAGTTGGACCACGGCCGCCACGAGCGGCGCCAGCTCACGGCGCCGTCGGAGCCTCTCGTCTGGCTGACGCGGCCCGCTGGCCCTCAGGGGCCTCCCGGCAGAGTGCGTGCCGACTCCCGACAGAGTGCGCGCCGCCCCCTCTCTCACCAGAGGTCTACGCACGAACCCACGAGCGAGCGGGCGACCGGGCGGGCAGCTACTGATTTCACAACGCCCAGTCAAGGTCGGGTAAGGCGGGCGCTGAGCGAGGCAAGGCCGGCAGACGCGGCACCGACCCACCGGCCGACACGCAGACGAACAATGGCCGGCCGCCGAGCGGTGTCGCACCGACCGCTGCCCCCCCCCCCCCCAGGGAGGAGAGGGGGGGGGGCGACACGTGCCGAGCTGAGCAACCCGGGCAGCGGTGGCGGAGCAATGACCTTGTCCTGGCAGCTGTTCGGAGGGAAGAGGCGAGAAACCGGAAACCCGAGCCTTCACTTTGTGCCGACTTCGCTGGTGTTCTATTCCACACGCCGGCGGATATTTCTTTACAATGTATCCAAGAAAAACGTCTTATCTATCGTTGTCACTCAACACAGGCAGATCAGTAAGTTAGTTGAAAAGAAAGGGGAATTGACTGACTAGGATCCTGCCTGTTCACACAATAGACCAAGAAGACACAAGGAACAATCACAAGTACACATTGTCCCAGCCCTGTGGAATCGTTAAAAAAACGCTCTGTCATACACACATACAGTACGCACGGTACAAGGAGCTCAAAGAACTTCGACACACATGAGTGGAGAGCAGCTGATAACATCCACGGGAAAAGTGGACACTCATATCCTTCCCAGCATCATGTTCAGTAAACATCAAATCCTCGCTATCAGCACCTGGCCACTGCAGATGCGCCAGCCGGCGGTGGCACCAGGCTGCCGCGGCAGCTGCACTTACCCTGCTGCGCCTTATCCGCCTGGTTCTTGGCGATGTCCTTGTGGCACTTGGAGCAGAGTCCGTCGAAGGACGGGCTGCCGTAGAAGCCGCAGCCGTTGCCGCACAGCTGCGGTGCCGAGTGCATCTGGTTCTGCTCCTGGTCCATGGCTGTGGCTCGCGCCGGCCGGTGGCCTCTCTCTCAGGGTCCGCGCGCCGCCTCTCCGGGCCCGCTCAGACGCGCTGCTGCTGCTGCTGCTGCTGCTGCTGGTGCTGCTGCTGCTGCTGCTGCTGGTGCTGGTTACTGGAGCACAGGCCGCCACTGGCGAGGCCGCTGACGCGGTCGCCGGTGCGCCGCTGCAACATCCAGAACACACACTGTTAGAATGTGGGCATGTAAACACTACACAGCAGTGCGGCTCCATCGGCTGCACCATTTTGATAAGTCCAGCATGGCTGTGACTCTCAAGTCAAAACCCAGCCTGGCATTGACTGTTTGCCATGAGTAAGAGCTTTTAGCTGTCAAGGATGATGATAAAATGAAAGTAGAACTACAAATGTGTAATCAGATATATTGATAATCACTGAGAGGAGACAGATAATAAGCTTCAAAAAGTCTTTTCTACCTGCCCTACCATCACATTTGAGGTCCATTGGATGCTTTAGCAGATGTAGAGGGAGGAAAAATATTTAGTCAGTTTTACCAATGCATAGGCACATTCCTATATTGCAGACATTGGCTAGTTGGAACAACTTGCATAATGCTCCTGATGGTAGTTCCTTGCCTCCCTAATGCTGACACACCTTTAGGTATAACATTCATTGGGTACTGCAGTTTTAGGTCACACTTTTGTATCTCCTAACTTCAGACAAGATCAGAAATTTCTTATGCATGATGATAACTGACAGGAAGGTACCTGTCAGTCCTTTCAAAATGGAAAATCCTATGATTTGCAGTGGAGGAATAGCATCATTATAGCAGTTTTTGGCCAAAGTAAAGAGAAGACACCTTAAGACAGCATCAGCTAACTACCCTGAATAGTGAAATATGATAACAATGCCAGGATCAGGATCAGGATAGGTTTACACCAAAGCAGCAGTACACCACTAGGCAGCATCATTTGAGATGAGCTTCACCATCCAGCTAGTGGATTATAGGAACCAGTTAATTATGTGATTCTCAAACAATGGAGATGCTTACAACAGATGGGTCTGCTATAGAAGCTGTCAACAACACCCTTGAAGAACTGCAGGAATTGAAAAATAAAACATAAAAGGAAAGACACCTCTTTCTTACCCTGAAAAGGAACACAACACATCAATATACAATATTTTTACACAACATATTTATGAATTACACTCAACTACCCACAAAGTCGGGTAAGGTTAGGTTGCATTAGGTAAGGTAAGGTAGGTAAGGTATGGTATGGTATGGTAAGGCAAGGGTGAGTTAGGTTAGGTTATGTTTTAGCATTTCTGCTTTTAATGCACCTGTTTTTAGTGGTAAATGATATGCATGGACAATTTTCCAAATGGTTTGTGACAATATGGTCTGCTATTATCTAATTTTTAGCACGATTTAGCAAAAGGTGATTCACATTTCACACCAATCGGTGGGAAACTCAAATCATCAAGGGAAAATCAAAATGTATTAAGACATGGTTAAATCATCAAAATGTAACAATTACAATAGGCCAAAACAAAGTACACAGCACAACTTAACTGCCACGAGGAAAACAGTGTATATGAGAAACATTAGAACCATTTTAGCTGTAAATTTAGATAGGTTTCGCAAACAATACATTGTTGGGACAAAGAGCTGATATTTGAAGGTCACTCAGGTCTACATGAACACCTCATTGTTCTGTTTTTTTTTTTACTAGTCAGTTCATTCATCTTAAACAGTACCTGCAACAGACCATAGTGCCAGTATTCAAGATCATTTGAAGTTAGTTACAGTCGACAGAAAAATGTGCAATACAGCCAGAAAACAGGACTGAGGAACATGGCCGTCGCTTACCTGGCACTGTGGACGATTATAGACGTAGGACGGAGAAAACAGCCGTCACCGACTTCTGAGAACAAATTGAGGCAGCATGGAATTTCGCATGAGCGTTGCCGATGTCAAGTGAACATTAAAACAATTTATCTATCAGCCTAGCAGCTTTCACCGTTTCGCCAGAGGCAGTACACACACACTTCCTCTCTCGCATACCACAGCTTCACTGATGCAGGCCCATGTCGTCCCCTATCTCTCTGCGTGTCCACTAACACGAATGACGTCACGCATGTGGGCGGAGCTATGGGCGGAGCCTAACGCACGCGGCAGTCCAAGCCGCCATATTTGAATTTATATTTTAATAGAATCTTGCCGATATTTTGGGTGAAGTCAATTTATATGGATAGCTTGGTGACAGTTTAGCTATACGAATAATAATTTATTATGGATGTGCGTATATTCAGCTTGGAATTGCAATTAAAGTTCCGCACCGCATAGATTCGAACTCGGGACCTTTGGAATACTGCGCGGGTACGCTAACCACTACACTACCGCGACCGCGCGGCGGCCGGCGGCAGGGAGGCTGCGGAGACATGGGGGACATTTTACGCTTTTGTGAAAAAAGCAAAAGATTTAGCGAAAAACACGTAATAGATAACTTGCAGAAAATTGTCTGCTCTTTTAGATAAGATACTTAAGTTTGATATATCTTGTGCAGACTTCATTCTACAGTGCTTCGAAAATCGCTCATTTACATGGGGATTGAACGGGGCTTCGAGACTTGACTCCAAATGACGTCACGAGCTGACGTCACGAAAAGGTAGAATCGCCGGACGACCCTACCTGGTATATAGGGCCTTGCACTGATGAGATCCCACAAATGACGAAAGAGATGTAACGCAAGTACCAGTGCTGGCACTCTCTTGAAGTACTTGCGTACTCCTTTGCCTTTCCAGAAGTTTAAATTTCACAAACTTGGCACCAAATTCACAATTTTTTAGATCGAAAGAATTAGAAATTTTGTTTTAAAGCTCGTTATAAGATTTATATACCAGCGGTCAACGAACATCATAGAAATAAATGAAGCTCTTAGTACTTGAGCGAGCGAACAGCTGATAAATGGAAATGAGTAGCCAGGAATATTGTCCATCACTATGCTAACAAGTAAACAAAGGCAGATGTAGCGCAGCACACAATTATATATACGTATTGCATGTGGTTTGATGCCATTTGTGTCAAATTTGGTTGGCGTATGGTCGTCATGATACACCCTGCTTTACAACTAAAAAATTGTGATGTACGCTCCAAAATACTAAATCGAAGTTTGGGTTTGCCAATCCTTTACCTAAATCGTTGATTTCAACCAGCTTCTTGGTCGCTGTCCCTAAAATGTTTTTATGCATAGCTGACATTGATGGTTTGATATTTTGATTTAGTCACTCATCACTATCCCTGAGGGATACGTTCTCCTCTGACACTTGCAAAGCTAATGCTAGGATGTATTGGGAAGTCAAAGCTCACCTTTAAAACTATGGGCTGAAACAACCAATCTATTTTGCTCGCATCAATACCAAGACAAACAAAAGATTGTATTCTTAAACTTAGATGCAAGTTACATCTAACAGAAATTGTCACCTGCGCTCAGCATGTCACATTCTGCAGACAAGTGCTTGTAATTGCACCCACAGCTTTACTACGAGGTACTGAAGATAAGCGCCTTCCCCAACACTTTCACTGGCCAGCTATTGACCCACAGCTCTTGGCTGTTTCTTCGCAAACAACACCTTGCATATGTCCACTTCTTTGCACAAATTAAGCATGTTGTTGGCCAACGGATGTTAGGCCCCAAAGCACTGTCTAGCAAAGTAGAGCCTCAAACGCAGGGCGTCGTTTAGCAGACGTCTAGCCCCGGAGCACGGGGAGATCGTCGCAGACGTCGAGCCCCACATGCACCGTCTAGCAGACCTCCAGCTGCGGACAGGTGACGAGCACGGCGGCGCCGGCCGAGCCCACAGAGACCACCGTCAGATCCAGCACCAGCTCCTCCCCGCAGCCATCACCCCGCAGCACCTCTTCGGCGCGCTGCCGCTGCTCGGCCGACCACCGCTCGCTCCCTGTCAGAGACGAGGCAGCAGTCAGGGTCGGTGCGGTGTTCTGACGGTCAACGATGTCGCACGGCCGGACAGCGGCCTCACGGTGGTAATGGGAAATATGGGGTATCGCGACAGCGCTGCAGCCGCGTCTGCGGATCAACGATCAGCTAAAACAAACAAATGATGAATACGCTTCACAGTGAATTTTTACGCGCTTTACGCATATTAGACACGTAAGTCCCCGCAAAAAGTTCCTTTACATCGATCATATCTCTGATCTCTCCCGTTCACCGGCCCGACTCCGCTCCCTCCATCCCTCCTGTCCACACCACAAACCTCTGAAGGCGAGTAGCAGGGAGGTGGGTGGCAGCCGGGACACCTGATCGGGCAGCTGGTACAGCCGGTCCAGCGCCACGCGCTCCTGGCGTCCCAGGTCGAGCAGACGGACCAGCGCCTGCGGGCCGAACGGGTCCGCCACGGCGCCGCGCGCCCAGCCAGCGGCACCTGACAGAGATGTCAGGAAGTCATGTCAGCTGAGGTCGGCAGTTGCTACATCCGGCTAGATCGACGAGCGACTTCGTCACGAAACGAAATAGCGGACTAACCGATCGGCGCAGCTCAGTTATTACGCAATTGCACTTCACAACTCTTATTTTGGATAGTTTGACATTTGAGCATCAATACAGGGTGCGGACGATAAATTAGGACAGCTTTCAGAACGCAATTTGACCGATAAAATGAAGTGCGAGTGGATATTTGAAGGTGTACACTTCAATAACTGTTCTTTCCTGGCTTTCACACTGAATTTTGAATTGATCGCTGTGTTTTCAAGCATGGAGGAAGAGAAAAGGGCCGCCATTGTCGTTGGGCTCCGCGCCGGGAGGACCGCTGGCGAGATAGCAGAGTTCAACAAGTTGCCCAGGAGCCTGTGCTATCGAATTAAGAAGGAGTTTGATGAAAGGGTGGCGGGTGGAGAGAACCGCGATGAAGTTTCGGTACAAAGGAAGACCCACAAGAGGAGGCGAGATTCCACCAGGACTCCGGAGTTCGTCGAGCAGCTTCAGAACGCGATTGATGAAGATCCTGGCAAATCAATGCGGTGTCTGGCTCGGGAGCTGAACGTGGATGAGAAGACTGTTCGGAAGTGCGTTCATGAAGACATAAGGTACAAGTCCTACGCACTCAAGAGGCATAGCAAGACCTAGCAAGGACGAAGCGTGAAAAATTTGAAGTCATTACATTGATTTTCGCAGAAGTTATGCCGTTTTTTTTTTGTAACACATGCAAGTTTGTCCTAATTTATCGTCCGCACCCTGTAGATGAAAACATGCAACATACGTAACTTTGTAAACATGGCTGTAAGTAATATGCATCGGCGGCTATGCCCCATGACTCAACACTCAACAGTGCCCAGTTAACCGCTCAGGGACCGCCCGTTGACCGGCCCCCGCCGACGCGCCTCCCACGCCACCTACCGGCGTCCTCTACACCTCTCACGGCCACCAGCTGTCCGGCCTGCGGCGGCTGTCGGATAGGCAGCGGCGCCGTCTGTCCGGTCATGGCCTCTCTGAGCTCCTCCTCCAGTCGATCTACGGCCGCTGTGTTCTCATCGGTCAGCGGACCACCCAGGAACCGGCCCGGCCCGAGCACCTGGCCCAGCAGGAACTGCGGAGGGAGGGAGAACGGGGCGTCAGGGATACTGTATCACGGGTGGGCGTCAGTGCACTCAAGGCTCGTGTGGGTATCGATATTCGATTCGCTGATTGTGGAGATTGTGTACCATGAGAGTTGAGACCACGTCAGACACGCGGGGTAAACATTACACATCACGGCTCACGCGCTAGCTCCATGACTTATGTCACCCCGCACAGACCTCTGTATACACCCTGCAACCCTGCAACTAAATAAACCGACTTTCAGTTATACCCGATACGGTTGATTATATATCTACTCTCGATGCATGATGCACCTAGTTTGCACACCCAACAAAACATGATGTTTCACATACGTAGGGTAAGGGCGGGTAAGAGTACGCGGGCGATAAGAGTACGCATCAGCTGTTTCGGTTGCTTAGCAACGCGGGTTTGTCGAGTTCATGAAGTGACATGAAGCCGCCAGTGCGTGCTTGTCACCAACGGAACGTGGGCGTTGAGCGGCGACGCTGTTGAGTTTAAGGCGATGAATATTATTTTCGAGCGTTATGATATTATTATGGTATGGTACAATAATGTTGATACTTGGCAGTTCAGATAAGGTACATTTCCGCGATTGTTGTGGGAAACTTGTGAGGTTATCTGGGGAAATACTGTGCAGTGCAATATTCTGTTTGCGAAGTTTTGCACAACGTTTCGGGGTTGTTTTGTGCGCGAATTGCATGTACGGTAAGAGGACGCACTGTTCAGGAGGGTAAGAGTACGCAGAATTATACATTAAATCGAATATACAGAAATATACAATTATTAATCTATCGCTCAATGACGTTTGTTTTGTAGGTATATCATCAATGGAGCACTGTGATGCAGATGCGTACCCGAAATTCTTCCAAATACGAGTTATTCTCCCTTTTGATTGTGCATGTTTTTAAAGAAACACACGACATGATTTATAGACTTGAAAGATTTATTTTATATTTTTCTTTTTGGATACTAGAATTAACTTAAATGCCCTCTGAGTTTGAAGTTAAGCATTTGGACAGTACAAGCTACATAGGTGTGTGTTCATATGCTTGCGTACTCCACCCGCCTGGCGTGCGTACTCTTACACACCCCATATGGTAAGAGTACGCAACTGCAGCGGTTCAGAAAATGTCAGTTTTAGACTACTTCCATTTACGCTGAAGGATCGTTGCCCCATGGGATGATGGCTAATTCAATGAACTTTAATATTCCCTATTTGCGATTTCTTTCTTTCAAATATTAAATAAATGAGAGCAAGAAATCCACTAAGTGCGTACTCTTATACGACTTCACCCTACACCACATTCACGATACATCGAACGTATACAGACACCCAATATTCATACTGCCCCCCCCCCCCGTCCACGTGTCACCGGGTGCACACTGTCCACCGCCCTCCACCTGTCCACCACCTACCCACATATCCACCTGTCCACCTCCCCTCACCGGGTGTGTGTCTCCGGGCCGCAGGCTGGGGTTGGCCAGGTCGCTGAGCAGCGGCGGCCGGCTGGCGTTGCTCTCAGACCCCAGTCGACACCGCTTCTGAGGACTGGCCACCGTCGGAGGGGAGACCGCTGAGACGGCAGACAGGGCGGCGGGTCGGGCGGCGCGGGCTGTCGACGGAGGGGGGGGGGGGGCAAGTCGGAGTCAGATTTAGTCCAACGCGGTCAACGCACTGGGGGCGTGCTCAATGAAGTCAAAAAAGGACATTTGTACGACAAGCAGCAGGTCATAGCTCGGGTAGATTACCAACACTATCAGAGGGTCACTGCAGGCTGCGGTCATAGGACGCAGCACGCAACCGCGCAAGCAGAAACAAGTGTTTTAACTTGTAGGCACTCCAAAGGTCGTACCGGACACCGTGGCACCTTATCGTAGGGTCCTCAGAAATGAAACATTTTAAGTCCTTTTAGACAAACCCAGCAGCGAGCAGTCGGAAACGCACCGGTGTCCGACACAGCGCCTATCCACCATCACAACATATAACCAGCGCCAGACTAGGCAAATTTCCCCACCTACCGGCGTCCGAGACTCGGCCCAGCATCTTGTCGTTGAAACAGAACGAGTTGGTGTCACTCAGCAGATGAAGCCGCGCCTGCGTCCGCGCATCAGACGATTCTACCTGAAAACGAACAATTACTCGTCTTCAGATTGATCAACCTAAGAAGTAACGGGTCACCGGTGCGTTCAGAGTGGCTCAGTTAAACAAAGCAACAATGATAAGAATCACACTAGCCAGTAGACATGGGCTCACCCATTTGTGTCATCCCGCACGTGATGTGATATTGATCTTTGCCCTATTTTTTTTTATCGCACGTTATACACGATCCACATTCTGTGAATCGCTGACGAAATTATTTCTGTATCTCGTAGTCCCAGGCCGACCCCTACTGACCCGCTCCAGAAGGAACTCCTTTCCAACCAGCTTCTCTCTGAAGAAGCGCAGCTGGTCCTCGGGACAGGCCGACTCCGGGACTCCGAACAGCCCGAACTGGACACCGATCGACGGGGTCTGCCGGTCAGGGGTCATAGGTCAGGTCACAGGCCGACTCCGGGACTCCGAACAGCCCGAACTGGACGCCCACTGAGGGCGTCTGTAGGTCACGGGTCACAGGGGTCAGACGAGAGGTGTGGCCACAGGTCAGAGGCAGCAGTAAAGTAGCCGTTCAGAGGTGGAATGCGGTCCACTGGTCACAGGTCTATACGAGGTCAAGCGGCAAGAGGTCACGGTGAAGTTATGAGACCTCGTTTGATACTTCATTCACGAAATTGCAAGTCTGACACATAGCAAAACCCAACAGCGAAAGTTAACGCCGATATGAACAGGGAATGAAAAGCCACAATACCAAATTCCCCGCCCCCTGCTAAGTCCAGCCTGCTGCCCCCTCTCACCTCACAGAGATGCGGCGGCAGTCGTCTTAGCTGCGCCAGTCCAGCCGTCTCCAGCCGGCCCCAGTCGAGGAGACGCACCACGGCCCGGTCGCCGTGCCTCCCTTGGACCACGGCACGTCGCCAGGCGGGGCCGTCCCCCAGCGGTCCGGGGCAGTTCACCAGAACCGGACAGCCCTCAGGAGGGACGGCGCTCAGCGGCGACTCTGAAGGAGACGGGGAGCGTTAAACATCAGTCGTAGAGGGACGGTGGAAGCAGGCAGGACGATAGACTTGCTGCACGGCGAGAAAAGCCAAGCAAGAGTTGGCTTTGATCACTCAAAATGCCCATCAAACCTTCAGCCAGCTGTCAAAAACAGCATCCAGTCGTAGTATGACAACGTCCTTCCCGACTGCTTGCAGCTGCGGCATAGAATTAGCGAAAGCTACCACCTTAGCGGGTGGTACCGATTTCACCCTAAAGCGGTGCCTACCTGCGTTGGCTGCTGTCTGCAGCTGCTCCACGATCGCCTGGTAGGCCCGGTACAGCGCCAGGTCCCGCACCTGTGCCGAGACCAACTGCGGGTGTACCATCGCACACGGCACCACCACGTGCTTACGGTCCACTTCCAGCTGCAGAGAATGACAAGGGTCAGTTCCAGACACCAGCTGCGGGTGTACCATCGCGCACGGCACCACCACGTGCTTACGGTCCACTTCCAGCTGCAGAAAGGGACAAGGGTCAGTTCCAGACACCAACTGAGGGTGTACTGGCGCACGGCACCACCACGTGCTTACGGTCCACCTCCAGCTGAGGAGAGGGGAAGGAAATTAGGTGAGTTCCCACACAAAGGGGCTGCATGGTAGGGAAGGACCAATCCATCGCACACGGCTCCTTCAGCTACAGAGGGCAGCAAGCGTCAGCTCTGGATGAAGGTTATCTGGTGAGCCACCATTTAGCTACACCGTGCCTCCCCGAGCCGGCCCTGCCCCAATCCCCACGTACCTCGACCTGTGGCGGCACGGTCCACTCCTGCGTCTGCGTCTGTGTCTCCGGGCCGCCGGCCGTCCGCACGCTGTCGGCCATCACACTCAGCACGCTCTTCCCGTCCGCATTGAACAGAGCCACTCGAACAGAGGGCTCCGCGCCGGTCACACTGGCCGTCAGCGGCTGGCCGTTCAGCGCCGCCAAACCCTCCCACTGTGCGTCACTCCAGTCACCGCCGGGGCCGGCCGGCCGCCACGGCAGCACGGCCAGCACGGCCTGGGGCGGCACGTCCTGCAGGCTGGCCGGCAGCTGCGTCACGCCCGTCGGCGGCACGCGCTCCGAGTTACCCCAGTCGATGAAGTGGATGACGTAGTGGGAGTCCTCGACGGTCCGCACGTCTCCTCGGTACCTGGATCGAGAGAGAGGTGGTGTCACGGGCGGGGTGGCAGCTAAAGCAACATGACATAAATGGTCATGGCCATACCTATACTTATGGATAAACCGAGATATGAAGAAGACGACCAAACGATGTAAAGGTTAAAAAAAAATAGGCAGACAACAGCTCTGATGTACTTCTTTTTTAAATATTTTTGGTGCCCGACCCGGGCATTTTGTCGTTAGTAGCACATATTCATACTGGGTTAATACGCTATATACACGGCAGTGGTACGAATCGTTTTCGGCACCCGCTACGCGGGACAGCCTTGACCGCACGCTTCCTGTCACGCACCCCAGGTGGCACCGCACTGGTGCGCACGCTGGGGCTATCCCGATTTCTCGGGCCCGGCAGGTCAGAGGGCTGCTCCGGGACATGAAGCGAGGCCGTGCCCTCGGGACATGTCACCGGACCGAAGGATCTGTTTAAACGCGGATCAGGCCCGTGTACCTGCGGCCGGGGGCGCTGGCTGGCACAGCGGTAATCCCCACGACCGAGCGAACACTCCCCAGTTACTGCCATCTCCTGGGTAGGAGCCGGCCGAGGAAAACGCTGCCAGAGGTCAGCTTTGATCTAAGGACCTCCCACACCAATCGTGGACGCACTTGCCAACTGCGCCACAGGGGTGGTAACTCTGATGTACTGACTAAAACTTCAGTGGGACATATGATATACGCCAGCATGCCACATAGTCTTATCCACATGTAACTGAACACTGAGCAACCCTAGTCCGTGACTTGTCACGCATCCCCCCCCCCCCCCACCCCACCCGCGGCACGCTAGTTGTCTCACCAGCGGCCTTCGAAGAGCGCGGCGCACAGCTGTCCCGTTTCCAGCCCGCGGAAGCCGGCGGGCGTGGCTGGCGACACGACCGACTTGTTCAACTCCTCCTCCATCCTCTGTACCAGCTCGTACTGGTCCGTGAGCCGCAGGTAGACCGCGCTCGGGTCCGCGGCGTAGCTCACCATTACCTGTGGGGGATATACATTGGTGAGGTGAGTGGAATAGAACACCATATGAGTATGCGTACCTATAACACACGACACACGCCTTCATCTGAGAGAAGGGAGTAGACAGTGATGAGTTCATCGGAGCCCACCTGAACCAATCGGAACACATATATAGGCGGAGCCTAAACCACAGCGCACCACCCCACTAAGCGAAGGCAAATTACAAGAGGTAAGCTGCTTACCTCTTGTAATTCGCCTTCGCTTACCGTAAGCACCGACAAAATAAGAGTGTAGAGTAAAGTCAAATCGACCTTCATCCCATTCACTCCAACCCATCATAATCAGCGCCTGCTTTGAGCTCAGCATGACGTCCGCTCGCCGCGGCTCACCTGGTAGTGCTGTCCAGGCCGCAGGCTGACAGGACCCAGCTGTGGCTCCCGCTGCTGCTGCTGCTGCTGTCGTTGTTTCTGTCGCTTCAGTAGCAGTAGCTGCTGCTGCCTGAGACGCCGCCGCCTCTCCTCAGCCCCCGGCTCCTGTCCCTGCTGCTGCTGCTGCTGCTGTGCCTGAGGTATCTGCTGCTGCTGCTGCTGCTGCTGCTGCTGCTGCTGCTGCTGCTGCTGCTGCTGCGGGGACTGCTGCTGCTGCTGCTGCGGGGACTGCTGATGCAGTGGTGACGGATGCGACTGCTGCTGCTGCTGCTGCGGGGACTGCTGATGCAGCGGTGACGGATGCGACTGCTGCTGCTGCTGCTGCAGTGGCGATCGCTGCTGCTGCTGCTGCTGCTGCTGCTGCTGGTGGTATAACTGCCGTCCCCGCTGCTGTGGTGATCCCTGCTGCACTTGCTGTCGGGGCGGAGGGTTGGCCACCAGTGTCCTCTCGTCTCCCGAGCCGCGGCCGGCGGCCCTGGCCTGTCCGGTGGTAGCGCGCGGACGGCGCAGGGGCGCCGGCGCTCTGTCTGAGGCGGGCTGGTCGCCGCGCGCCAGACGAACCGAGCGGACCTGCTCCTCTTCACTGCTGCTGTCCACTGACACCACCAGGTCAGGGCTGGGGGAGGGGAGGGAAGGGGTCAGGGGTGAGGGGACAGGGTGACAGGTCATAACCATAGACCTACACTAGTCACCAGGTCAGGCCGGCTGGGCAGGTAAAAAAGAGTGGCGAAGACGACACAAGAGAGTGAAGGGTTGCGTGCCCACACTCCCCAGTACTCAACCCAGTCAACGTTTAAGCTTTCAAGCATGCACTCACAGCCACAAGCTTACTCGTATACAATGCAGCATAGCAAATATGTTTTATAGTTGCGCATTAAAGGGACACTCCCACCTTAACATTAGTTTTGAGTTGAGATAGCCAAATTGGTGGCCATGGCCTGCAAATACCGGTTTGGGCACTCACAACATCGACAAATGCTTTAATTCGAAAATATGGAATTTCAAACTTGCAGTTTTCGGATTCTAAGGGGCTAGTGCATTGGTATGCCCCCTTAGAATTTGTGACGTCAGCGGAGATCTAACGATTTTTAAATCTTTTACTAAAACGTTTGGTAGCACGCGGTGGTATATGCTGCTTTGCGCGCAACAAATGCCGCACTTTCAAATAAAGTCGCTAGGAACAGCGGAGATCCCAAAAAGTAAACAAAAGTAAAAGTCTAATATCTTGAAAACCGGTGAATATTTTTCGATGAAATTTGGTAGATATTCGTTTTCGCTCTTTCTGAACCGAGCGACATCACTTTCGTGCCAATTCATTAACTTTTTTGAAGGTGGGAGGGTCCCTTTAACAAAGTAATTGTGTCATGTTCAGAGGAAAAATGGAAAATAAGGACCTCGGAGAGCGGTTCGTATCATACCGGCAGCGTGGCTTGTGTGCCTCCCAGTCCATCCGCTGGCAGGCCGCCGAGCAGTAGGGCTGCCGGCAGTGGGAGCAGTAGCCGGCCGTGACGGCGCCACACACCGAGCAGAGCGCCAGACCCTGCTGGGCCAGGTGGCTGGTGGTCGGCGCCGCGCCGGGGCCCGTCTGTGAGACAGAGACAGGGGGAGGGTCATTCAGCAGCGCCAGACCTGCTCGGCTGGGTGGCTGGCGGTCGGCGCCGCACCGGGGCCGGTCTATCAGAGAGAGACAGGGGGATGGGGTCAGACGGCACCACCAGACCCTGCTCGGCTAGATGGCTGGCGGTGGGCGCCGCGCCGGGGCCGGTCTGCGAGACAGGGAGACAGGGGGGGGGGGGGTCATTCAGCAGCGCCAGACCCTTCTACGCTGGCGGTCGGCGCGCATCGTCCCCACCGGCGCCGTTCTAACAGATAGATACAGACAGAGTCAGACAGCTGACTACAGCTCCAGATGGAAAACACGACTTTCCCGCTGGCACCGTTCTGTCACATATAAACACAGAGGGAGTCGACCATCGCACCCCGTCCCTACGGCGCCCTTTCGTCGTGCACTGACGAGTGACGAGGTCATATACATAGACAAAGTCACAGTTCAGACTGCAGCCCCTCACCGGAGCAGCGCCGCTACAATAATACACAGAGACTGGATCGGACAGACCGCCGTGGCTGCAGGCAGAAGGTCAGTTCGGGCAAGGGGGAAAAAGGAAGACAAATTATGAGAAATGAAAAGCAATACAAGCTCTACTCGAAATGGTTAAACAATAATGGACAGTCGCGGGGCAGTGGAATCAGAAAATGATTGTGTATAATTCTACGCCATTTACGAAACCGATATTGAAAAGATTATTTTCAAGGTAGTGAAGAGGGAGGCCTGGGACCGCGGCTGCAAGACAAGAAGCGATAAATATTATAAAAAAAACGAGCACTTGCATTTCACCAAGGGGCATTAAAAATTTCCGTCGTCCATAATTTACGCAGTAACATGGAAAGGATCAGCGCTTCAAAAGGAGCGCCGGGACAAGCGCTCAGCGCAACGACCGGGTTCCACCTCCTCTGCCATCAGCCAAAGCGGCGCCGGTCTCACTAATCTCTCACCGTGGGAGGGGTGTGCTGCTGCTCGGTGCGCTCCGGCGCCTGTCCCTGCTGCTCCGAGCCGACCTCCAGGGTGTCGCAAAACTCCTGACTGTGGGATACGGGCGACTCACTGCTGAGGGTGACACGTGACATATCTACGTGACAAATTGCAGATTGTGTGACACAGGCGACTCACTACCTACTGACGGGTATCACGTGACATGGATGACACACTACTGAGCATGACACACTGCTGACACAAGCAGACACACCGCCGATCGTGGGGCACAGACAACTCATCACAGACAATATCCCAGAGTGCAAAGGCTGACAGTAACATATTTCACAGTCGATACACTGCTAGCATTGACAGAGAAGACACGAGCGGCCCTTGGCCTTGACCCGTGATGACACGGACAATGAGCGAGGGTGTCGAGCCCGGTGCTTCTATTGACTGTCTATATACTGAAAATGACACATGACAAAGGGGACCCTTGTCCTTCGATACTTATAACATTATCAAGAACATATTATCATTCCACCAAAGCTAGGCTTTTCAGCTATTTAGTTAGGGAGTTCAGAAAAAAACGGCGAATACCAAATGGTCAGTTCAGCAAAGAGACGTCCACCGAGAGACTAAACAAATGATGACGACTGATACGGAGAGAGGACTTACGTGAGCTGCAGCATCTTCTGGCGCACCTTTTCCATTTCGCGCAGACATGCCTCCGTCTGTGGCTGAGTCTGTGGACGAAGAGTCGGTGGATATCAACAGGCAACAGTTGATTCGGAGGTAAAAGCGGCTACGAATGATATACACTAGTTATCGTTATTGTCTCCAATCTCTACCAGGGGGTGGGGCGGGATGTGGTAACCACGCTAACTGGGTGATCACGCTAGGTACTGGGACTGGGATCGTACTCTTGCTCCTTAGGTATCTCATTAAACTTACGCGCATGCACCGCATGTCTCAGTATAATGGCCGAAAAAGTATGACGGACTCGGGAACGTTTTTTTTCTTTCTTTTTTACTGAACCTCGCTGTGCATCACTGTCAGCTAGTACCTGTAATGTATGACTACCTGTGTGAAAAGTTTTTTCCTTATGCATCTGGTAATTGTTAGCAATGTTTTTTTATAACATTCCCGGACAATAACAGGAGGTCCAATACCGCCCACACCGTGCCACGACAGTCCATCGGCGAGCGACTCGCTCTGCACCGCGCACATACCTCCAGCTCGAAGCGGCGCGCCTCGTCCCGACGCTGTCGCTGTTTCTGTCTCTCGGCCGGCGGCAGACCCATCTTCACCGTCCAGTGGAGCGGCGCGCGGCCGTTTAGACCTGCGATCGCTCGGGCACACTCGCTGAAAACGGGGCGAGAACAGGGGGGCGGATAATTTATACCTCGCTGGAGGCAGGGAGAGCATTCAACGGAGCGGACAACTCAGTCACACCGACGGGGAACGGTACACCGCGGTCACGTCAGATATTTGCGATGATTTTCAAATTCACAGGATGAGGTGCGCATATTTGTCAAATAAAGGTATGCAGAGGGTTGTACCCTTGTTGTTCTCACTTCTCAGATTATCTTGATGTAAGCAATCGACTGACACTGGCGAACAAGGTCGGCGATGGATTCCGAGGATCACACTGCAATGTTTAATGCTTTCAACCAGTGAACCTCTCTGTGAGTGAACCTCAGTCCTCATTCAGTATGATAGCTGTACAAGTTAGAAATCCGATCTCCTCCCCAGCGGAGCTCCGGCAGCGGACTTACCCGGCGGATCGCATCCTGACAAACCCCACCGGGTGTCCGCGACTATTGGTGGTCACGTTGGAGCTCTCGACATATCCGAATCGCAGGAACTGGCTCCTCAGCCCTTGCTGCAGAGGGGAGGAGGCGCAAGATAAGTGCATAAGGTCAGTACTTGAATTGCTATAGATTGCACTAATCGTAGACCTCTGTATACCGAGGTATGTATACCGAGGTCTATGTCCTCATAAAATCATAAGTTGTAAAATATAGCACACTATGTAGGTACCTTGTTCTGAAAAAACACCACATGACAGTGGGCATTCTGGCAAAAGTAAAAATTGATACGAACGTTAGTTACATTTGTCGCGTTTATCTTCAGAAAACAGCAAGGCTTAGTAAAGATAAAAGAATAAAAAGCCAAAAAATATGAATGGATAAGACTGTGGTAATACAACAAAGTATGGCGATGCTAGTTTCATTTCGCTTCCCTGACACACACACCTTGGTGAGTGATGGATGAAAGTTGTGCACGATGAGCTCGGTGTTGTACTCGTCGTCTTCAACTCCGACATCCCAGCTACGTGTTCCGTCCATTTCGATCCTGCAAGCCACACCACGTTCAATATAAAGGGATACCTATGTAATGGAGCTGCCATTAGAATCGGTGGGAATAGCTCGGTCCATTCATGGCCCACACTAACAAATGGGAAGGCAATCGTTGATATCTAGGAATGAGTTTTTCTATAAATCCAGATTTTTGAAAATGCTTACTAGTCTTCACCAGCATGACAAACTTTTCACCGACTATGTAGCGGTGCAGATCAATAATCGCTCTCAATAACCACTCAGATCATGATCCGAGTGGATCTCACCATGTGCACAACATTTGAAACCAAAGTAGGTATCTACGCATGTCAATAAGTGCTACAAAACTATGAACTATGAGTTATGACATGCAATCACACTATCATATCCTTCCTACCACCTCCACCGATAGCGCCATCCATATGCCTATTCTCGTTCGTTATACCGAACCAGGCACCATGGCTGTTGCCCCAGACTGAAGCGTTTAAATGCACTTCATGTGTACTCGTTAAATAATAAACCGCCGGTGGACTCCGGTGAAAGGAAAAAAAAAACTACTAAAATAGAGCTTTGGAGTCACAGCAAGCGAGCCTTTAAGTGAGGATCTTTGATTTCACTGGATCTCAAGTAAAACAAAAACCGGATCTATGATCCCAAAGGTTCTAGTTATCAATAAGTAAAAGAGCTGAATCTATGATCCCGTCAGATCCGAGATCAGAATCCGTGGGATCAGATCCCAGATCCATTTTCTCGGATCCATGCACTAGGGTAGACCACTTTGAAAACAATTGTGGGATTCGTTAGGCCTGGTCAGAGTTCTTGCGAACACTATGGAGTATGGCACAAGGGTGTGTGCATTTTTTTTTCTATTGGATCAATTCATCCGTCCCACGGCGCAAAGCGAGCAAAGTTTTCCCTATGAAAACAATGGCGGGGTGCGCGACAATACAGATTCTCCAACTTATGTACTATGTAGTTCATATTTCTTTGCTCAATATGCGCCTGTAAACACTAGAATAAAAAACAACGGAGGAGAGAAGGGCGCCGACGTAGCCGAGAGTCGTCACTCTCCGACCACTCAGCCGGATCGACGTTGAGGAAATCGTGACCGGCACAGAGGGCGGTGCCTAGACCAACAGAGCTGGTCATCGCAAACGACGCCAGCGAGCGCTGCCCCACTGCGTCGAGGGCGACGTTGGCGCGGCAAAACAAGTTCTTCTCTTTCAGCCGCTGAGCACTCCATGCATGGGGTGACGATCGCCCGCTTCTCCTCGACCGTCGTCACCTCGTCGAAGAGGGAGAGTCCGATGAGCTCCTTGGAGGGATACCACAGGTGCCGGCCGCCGGGCCATCACCTTGCCCGATTGCCGTCCCAAATCCTTGTGATAGGCAGTGAGGGCTTTGAGAAGGGCGAGGTGAATTACCGATGCTAGGGTCGAACAGTGGGCGGACAGCCACGCTGCTACGCACGTTGTGACGAAGGTCGTTGACCGGCTTAGCGCCATCTTCTTGTGCTCGGTGAGCGCGAGCTGTTCACAGAAGAGTATGATCTTGACAGTGTGTATCAACTTTTGTCATTCAGCGAGTAAAGGGCAAGGCTCCTGGCTTTCGGATGTCAGTCTAAAGAACACCGTCCAACACAACGACAGTTCCATGAGTTCCATTTCATGAGACAGAACGAATGACACTCGTTCCATGAGTTGCCACCACTTCAACAAACCGCTTGAACAACAGGATATTAGGGCCGGAAGACAGGCCAAAGCAGACGTTGAGTGTCGCGTCCACCAGACCACTAGCTCAAGCATGTGGTGCCGGCATGCGAGGTGAAGCAGCTTCTCCTGTTATTTATTGTTCTTTTGACATTCAGCTAACACTGGAGTTTGAAAAAGAAAGCCTATGATTTCAAGAATGTCGAGGACAGCCCATTGAGCAAAGGTTGTAGCTTTAATGAAAAAAATAAAAGGTAATCTCCAATCCCAATGGCAACAATGTCAATGAAAACTACATTTCTGAAATCATCTCACTGCTTTGAGTGACATCTTCCACCTATTTCGAAGATGAAATGACTTTCCAACAAACCGTGCCAGGTGAAAAGAAATGCAAATCAAATGATGTCAGAATTCCAATTCTGCTCAAGTCAACATACATAGGAACCTAGCTAAATAGAATTGACTTCCATCCACCCTCATAACGATTGATAAAATGAGGGATATTGGTAAAAGGGAAGAGTTAAAGGGACTATCCCACCTTTAACATGGGGTTTGAGTTGAGATAGCCAAGATTGCGGCGAGGTTCAGAAACCACTAGGTACCTACCAATCTATCTAGGTTGCAACCCCCGCGGGCTCTTGGTGTTGAAGAAATTCGTTCCCTTCATTTGAAAATGGGCCTTGCGCAAGGCCCTATCTTCAACATGGAGCGACCATTAGTGTGACGTCACCTCGTTTAGCCATTCTGATTTAATTGGGTTTGTGCGTTGAAAATCGCTTAAAACTTGGTCTGAACTTTGTTGTGGTGGACGCCGGTGAAAACAGGGCGCCGGAGGGCATATTAGTCACGTGACATTTGGAACTTCTCCTGCTCCATGGGCCTTCTATATCCCAAACGTCACGTGTAAATTTAACGAACCTTGATCAAATCGCCCCAGGCGCCGTTTTCACCGTCGTCCGTTGTGGTGCCTACAGAGTAAAAAGAATCAGCTTTATGACAGTAATGTGGCCTGGGGAAGGAGGTAATTTTGGGCTGTGACTTCACATATTTGAAAGTTTGTGTTTGGAATATGGGAAGCCTAACATGTTTAATGAAAAATAAATGCCAGAACCGTGTTCCTGGTCATCCAATCTATAAAGTCGGGCACAATTTAACTGGTTTTAACAACATTTTAGAAGGTGGGATAGGTGGGATTTAGAAGGTGGGAACCTTCCCACTTGCCTTCCTGTAACAGATCACACAAAATACACAGAAATACTCACAATACTTTCAGAATACTGTGTTGGCGTACCACGTGAGCATATGCTATTTTACAAACATTGGACTTTCTTGTGATAAAAATGTAAAATCGGTTCTATTACGTCACCAAAGTTTATCTAAAATTTCCTCTAATATGTATTTTTTTTTACAAAACTAGATTTCATACAAAATTCAAAAGACTAGAAATACTCCAGTTACGCTGTAAAACAATAGAGTCATGATATGAAGCACCTAAATGGATCAGAGTGAAAATAAAGTAATGATAAAATCATTTTTTTATGACGAGATTTATCAGCTCATAATAAAGACATTTTGTAGCGCAGCAGGCATATTTACGTCTGGACAACGAGTTGCGTTGGAGAGGCCGGAAATAGTGGCGATTTCAGGACCGCAAGAATGGACCGTCATTGGAATGATTCTTTCTTAAACCGTGCACTGTTTTCGGCCGAAATTTAATAGTTACTACAAAATATTTTGTAATTACGTTTCCACCAAGAATGAATGACAGCAGGGCAAATTTTTTACTACTTTTGCATTTTGTCAAGAAGCATATAGTGCTGTTATATTGCAGTTTTAGCGTGTTTGTTACAAAATATGAAGCGAATAAGCGTCAGTGTAATTCTCATCAGTGCCAGAAGTTAACTTGGGGAAAGCTATGGTAATTGCGCTTGTCCATCCACTAGAAGTTATTAAATATTTTGCTTTGTGTATTCCAAAAGGAGAGGGAACTATTTTATTTGTGCCTTCATGTCAGAATTGAAGGTGGATCATAAAATTTTCAAGGCAGTTTACAAAGAAGCATTTGGTCTAAGCAGTGGCTAAGAAGAAAAGGTTGATCAATCCGGAAGTTCAGTCATTGTACCTTAACTTGGCAGCAAGATTCCCTAGGACAGAGGATATATTGTATACCTGTCCTGTAAATCAAAGCATTTTTGTGCCTGCAAAGGCTTAAGTTCTTTGTGGTGTGTTCGGAGACCGGAGTGAGGCTGGCCGTTTTTGTTGTATGTTTATGTGGAGATTGAATATAACTGTGACCCTGTGCTTGTTTGTATACTTACTATGGTCAAACAGGGAACAGCACATTCACATAACATACTCACCTAGCATTTAACTCATAGCTGTACCCTGCAAGTGCAGGATCTGTACTTGTTCATGTCCGAGCATTAACAAAGCACTAAAGTAGCTTAGTAATCATTTCCCACATTTTCTGAGCATCTAACATGACATACAGCAGTGCAGAGCAGCTTCAGAGAAGAAACACTTTAAATGCACAGACTCACACCAGCCACCCAATGAGCCAGTTCCTCAGTTGACTGTTTCCCTGGATGCAGCTTGGCAAGGTGAGCTAACTATTGGCAAGTAGAAGGTTAGCAAGTAAGATTGAGTTAGGGTGAGTACCTACCTATAACTGGGTGCTACTGCTATGCAGGTCTTGGGTAGGCTGCAAATATGTGTGATGATTGAGGTTAGGTCAGCTGTCAGGTTGTTCAGGTATGCTCATTGCTCAGGTCACATTTTTATGGACACTTGGCAAATTAAAAAACTAACAACCTAATATAAGCTAACCTGACTAAACCTACACAACTGCTGACTAAAGGAACTAAGCACCTACCTACTTGTGGCTACATCTCATAACATGTCAAATTAGAGTTCCCTGGTGGAAGATTATACCCAGTACTTTTTATCCCAGCCTTGTGAGGAAAACTAATACTTCTAAGCTCTGAGTCACTGCTGGCCATCCACAGGAAGAAATGCTGAAACTGAGAGCTTTGCCATTGTATATTGGACCAACAATCACTATCACGAATGACTATGAACACATTATATGATCACATTGTTGCATGGTTTGTCACATTGACAATTTTATAGCAATCCTTTTTTCAAGAAATACAGTAATGATTAACATCAAAATCAACATAAAGTGGATTTAGTGATCCAAGCTTTCTCCTCCAGTAGCAATGGAATGATCGCACGTTTCATTTGCCAGACACTGAGTACCTGATGCTGGTGATGCACATTACAATCTGCATAGCATCTAAGCATAGTAAAGCTGCCAAAGTCCATTCATTCTAGATTTTTAACTTGATAGTTAGCACTAATTTATCTTGCTGTTGTAAGTTATCATTCAATATTCATACCAATACATCAATATGCGCTCATCAGTCAACATTTTCTGGCATGATCCTGCTCAGCGCGCACTCCAGTATTGCTCAAAGATCTGCAATATTATAGCTTGTTTTCGGCCAATAAGCTCTTTTAATTTTACTTTTTCTTGCTGATATATGAGCCCGATCAACTTGCGTTTATCAACCAAAATTTCATAACTTCAAGTTCAACTTGAACTTGATATTGATAGGTATTGCTCAGGAGTCAGGACCTCTGTCAGCCTCCTGGATACTTCGGATTGTTTTCAGTCACATGCTTCTTTAATATGATATAAGTCATTCAAAACATCCAACAAAACGACGTACAAGAGTACGGAAACCACCAGATAAACTTTAAAAGCGTCTTGGATCAGAGCCAAGTGGTGCTCCATTTGTTTGTTTACAGTGATTGTAGTGCTGATGTATTTTTAGGACTCTGAAGGTCGGCTTATAAAAAATGAAACGTTTTTACAAAAGTTGTAAGGCAAGTAATATTTATCTGAAAGAACTAAAATATTCAAAAGCCAAACACTATGAAATACAGCATATTTACGTCTGGACAACGAGTTGCGGGGAAAAGTGCCGATTGTGTTGCAGTTTTAGGAGCCGGTGATTAGGCTGGATTTTTGGGTTACTTTTTCGTTCCGATTCATGTATTTCATAGTGTTTGGCTTTTGAATATTTTAGTTCTTTCAGATAAATATTACTTGCCTTACAACTTTTGTAAAAACGTTTCATTTTTTTATAAGCCGACGTTCAGAGTCCTAAAAATACATCAGCACTACAATCAATGTAAACAAACAAATGGAGCACCACTTGGCTCTGTTCCAAGGCCATTTTTTAGTTTATCTGGTGGTTTTCTTGCTCTTGTACGTCGTTTTGTTGGATGTTTTGAATCCCTTAAGATTGACTTATATCATATTTAAGAAGCATGTTGACTGAAAACAATCTGAAGTATCCAGGAGGCTGACAGAGGTCCTGACTACTGAGCAATATCAATATCAAGTTGAACAAATTATGAAATTTTGGTTGATAAACGCAAGTTGATCGGGCTCATATATCAGCAAGAAAAAGTAAAATTAAAAGAGCTTAGGTATTGTCCAAAAACAAGCTATAATATTGCAGACCTTGGAGCAATACTGAAGAGCACGCTGAGCAGGATCGTGCCAGAAAATGTTGACTGATGAGCGCATATTGATGTATTGGTATGAATATTGAATGATAACTTACAACAGCAAGATAAATTAGTGCTAACTGTCAAGTTAAAATCTAGAATGAATGGACTTGGGCAGTTTTACTATGCTTAAATGCTATGCAGATTGTAATGTGCATCAGGTACTCAGTGTCTGGCAAATGAAACAGGCGATCATTCCATTGCTACTGGAGGAGAAAGCTTGGATCACTAAATCCACTTTATGTTGATTTTGATGTTAATCATCATAACTGTATTTCTTGAAAAAAGGATTGTAGTAAAATTGTCAATGTGACAATCCATGCAACAATGTGATCATATTATGTGTTCATAGTCATTCGTGATAGTCATTATTGGTCCAATATACAATGACAAAGCTCTCAGTCTCAGCGTTTCTTCCTGTGGATGGCCAGCAGTGACTCAAAGCTTAGAAGTATTAGTTTTCTTCACAGGGCTGGGATAAACAGTACTGAGGGTAATCTTCCACCAAGGAACTCCACTTTGACATGGTATGAGATGTAGGCACAACAAGTAGGTAGGTGCTCAGTTCCTACTTCCTATAGTCAGTAGTTGTGTATGTTTACCTAAGATCAGATTGTTAGTTTTTTAATTTGCCAAATGTCCATAAAAATGTGACCTGAGCAATGAGCATACCTGAACCTGACTAACCTGACAGCTGACCTAACCTCAATCATCACACATATTTGCAGCCTACCCAAGACCTGCATGGCAGTGGCACCCAGTTATAGGTAGGTACTCACCCTAACTCAATCGTACCTGCTAACCTCCAACTTGCCAAAAGTAAGCTCACATTGCCACGCTGTGTCCAGGGAAACAGTCAACTGAGGAACTGGCTCATTGGGTGGCTGGTGTGAGACTGTGCATTTAAAGTGTTTCTTCTCTGAAGCTGCTCTGCACTGCTGTATGTCATGTTAGATGCTCAGAAAATGTGGGAAATGATTACTAAGCTACTTTAGTGCTTTGTTAATGCTCGAGACATGAACAAGTACAGATCCTGCAGGGTACAGCTATGAGTTAGGTGCTAACTGCTAGGTGAGTATGTTATGTGAATGTGCTGTTCCCTGTTTGACCGTAAGTATGCAAACAAGCACAGGGTCACAGTTATATTCAATCTCCACATAAACATACAACAAAAACGGCCATATAGCCTTACTCCGAACACACCACAGATAACTTAAGCCTTTGAAGGCACAAAAATGTTTTGATTAACAGGACAGGTTTACAATATATCCTCTGTCCTTGGGGGATCTTGCTGCCAAGTTGAGGTATGATGACTGAACTTCAGGATTGATCAACCTTTTCTTAGCCACTGCTTAGGTATATACGAGAAAGACCAAATGCTTGTTTGGTTTGATTTACAGGACATGTATACAATATATCCTCTGTCCTTGGGGGATCTTGCTGCCAAGTTGAGGTACGATGACTGAACTTCAGGATTGATCAACCTTTTCTTTGCCACTGCTTATAAACGAGAAAGACCAAATGCTTGTTTGTAAACTGCGTTGAAAATTTAATGATCCACCTTCAATTCTGACATGAAGGCACAAATGAAATAGTTCCCTCTTCCTTTGGAATACACAAAGCAAAATATTTAATAAATTTTAGTGGATGGACAAGAGCAATTAGTATAGCTTAGTAGCTGGCACTGTTGATGAATTACACTGACGCTTATTCGCTTCATATTTTGTAACAAACGCGCTAAAACTGCAATATAACAGCACTATATGCTTCTTGACAAAATGCAATAGTATTAAAAATTTAGCCCTGATGGCATTCATTCTTGGTGGAAACGTAATTACAAAATATTTTGTAGTAACTATTAAATTCCGGCCGAAAACAGTGCACGATTTAAAAAAGAATCATTCCAATGGCGGTCCATTCTTGCGGTCCTGAAATCGCCACTATTTCCGGCCTCTCCAACGCAACTCGTTGTCCAGACGTAAATATGCTGAAATACATGAATCAGAACGAAAAAGTAACCAAAAAATCCAGCCTAATCACCGGCTCCTAAAACTGCAACAAAATCAGCACTTTTCCCCGCAACTCGTTGTCCAGACGTAAATATGCGCGCAGCAGAGACTATTTTTTGTTCCGCTGTTTTTTCCATACGATTACTAAGGGTGACGTCTACGGTTTTGACAAATTTGATATTGATTTAGGAATTATAAAACTAATGTCTTGGCTTCTGTTCAAATGAAAAGCACTAATCCCTCTATATTTTATTTGCTTTTTGTAAATATATTGAATTTCAGCAGCTAAAAAGAAATAAAACGTTTGATGGAGAACGAATTTTAGGTGTTTTAATGACGTCATATTTTGGTTAAAAGTTGGTTAAAAGAGTAGTAGATAGTATAATTCATTAAACATAGAACTATTGTATTCGATTTTTTTAACATTTCTCTGCTGGGCTCAGAGTTCAGTGGCTGGGCTACACGACGATTACTCCCGAAGCCGCCTCAATCTATTACTCATAGCTGATAGATATATAGAATAATTTAAAATAAAGATTTTAACTGAGACATCAAGGTTCTCACAGAAACATACTTGCTGACCCCAGTGTCAAAAGAACGGGTAAGGAAGATGCAAACCTTCACAAAGAGTCTGAGTGAAATTTGTTTGGCAAATTTGCTCTGGGGACTGGGCCACTGGTTCAGGCTCGAGCCGGGGGAGGTAAATTCTAAATAGTGGGCATGTATTTTGAGATAGCAATGCAAATTTTGGCACTTCTCAATAAAATTATTTAAAATTATTGTAGGTCGTAAATCATTAGATTCTGTACCTAAGCTATACGTTTTAAAACTTGCATTGCTAATTTTTCTGGTAATTCAGGAACGATTACTGCTGCATGCCCTGCGGCCACCTCTCCAGAACAGACACCCCTTGACTCCTTAGTCCTTCAGCCACCATGTTTGCTTGCCTGAACCTTTCATTCATTTATTCGTTTATTGGGTGAACAGTAAGAACGGAGCCTGGGGCGATTTGGTCAAAGCTTGTGAAATTTGCTTGCATAAAGCATAGGTATGACAATTAGCCTGTTGAAGGCAGGCTAATTAGAAGGGGGCTCTTTAGAAGCAGTGTTTCATTTTTCAGCCTTTTTGGTGGCAAATCACACCTAATGGGGAAAATATTTTTCATCCCTAAAATATGAATGACCAACTTTACTTCATCTCTGAAAAGAGTTTCATGTATTCCCAACAACCAGTTCACTTGTCACTTGACAGTTGATGCACCCACATCCTTTTGTTCCACACCCTGTCAAGATCCTGACATGAAATCCTGGTTTATCAGTTAGCATAAAAATTGGCATTACACCATTTTACAAAAATACTGCAGTTATTTTCTTTCTTTTCATCCTAGGATTTTTTCTTCATCGGCACACCCAACCAATATCCAATTTTAGAACACTGTTTAGAAGTCACGGGACTGAATATGCCCTCAGGTGCCCCGTTTTCATTGTCCACTGTTAAAGGGACCCTCCCACCTTCAAAAAAGTTAATGAATTGGCATGAAAGTGATGTCGCTCGGTTCAGAAAGAGCAAAAACGAATATCTACCAAATTTCATCGAAAAATATTCACCGGTTTTCAAGATATTAGACTTTTAGTTTTGTTTACTTTTTGGGATCTCCGCTGTTCCTAGCGACTTTATCTGAAAGTGCGGCATTTGTTGCGCGCAAAGCAGCATATACCACCGCGTGCTACAAAACGTTTTAGTCAAATATTTAACGGACGTTCGGAAGCCTGATGACGTCATCAGATTCCCGTAATGGTTAAGAGATAGGGACCACGCTGGTCCCACCCTGCAAGTAAAGGGAAGAAATTTCTTGAACACCATAAAGCTGCGGGGGTTGCGACCAGGATAAATGGTGGTTTCTGAGCCTGGCCGCAAACTTGGCTATCTCAACTCAAAACTAATGTTAAGGTGGGAGGGTCCCTTTAACCCGCGAGTTGCTGGGGGGGGGGGGGGCGTTAAACGCCCCCACTTTTTTCGCCGGGCCATAGCATAAAAACGGCGCGCCGCAGGCGCGCCAAATTTTGGGTACCTGTAGGGAATTGATTGAAGTCTATTGTGACAAAATTTCAAAAAAATCAGTCGGAAAAATTTTGAGATATCGAGGTTTTAGTGACGTCATGATTTCTGAGTTTTCGACCAAAAACGGCATATGTTCAAAAAATTATACAAAATCACAGAATAGACATACAGACATGCCGTAAACGGCATTAGACTGCCAATACCATGAACAATCAAATGGCTATCTTCGATTATTGATTATCGTTTCGCATTTGCCAAAATCTTGATCTGAATCTTGGCAATTTCTCGTGACTACTTCACGACCATAATAATTAGACGCGTTTACATAGGGTTTGTTGCAAGCTTATATCTCCGTCCGTGATGTTGCAAAAGATGCCAATGGTGCTGAACAATTTACAAAATGATCCCCTCTAAATATTTGAAGACCACTGTATCGAAATTATCGCCAAATTAACGAGCTAGAGCCTCGTCAAATATGCTATGTAAACCGGGTTATTGATACATACATTTCTTAAATTGAACTTTTTGAGCCAAACACGTACACATATGATAATATGAATGTTACCATCGTGTTCTACGCCCCAAATTACCCATGAAACGGGGACTAATACTTTGGCAGACCAAAACCGGGGTTTCTACACCAAATCTGTGATTGCTGTCTCACCAAATATCGGTATGTCTTGCACCAAATAAATTACAGGTTATTTGAACCAAAACCGGAATTTCTGCACCAATCTAGTCTTTTCTACTAAATTCTGGAAGGTTGCCAGGTATTTACGTTTGTGTGTGGATATCTGTGTAAGGGCAAAATTGAGCGCGTCAGAGAGTGTGTGGAGCGGCGGGCCGGAGAACCAGAGTGCGCGTTAGGCCAGTCCGCCGTATGTTTGCCTCCGGCGGGAAAGGCGTGCCCGCCGGGTGAAAGGCAGCGGCTGGCCGGCACCTGGGACTCGCGGGCCCGTCTCTCGAGGCATTTGCCAGTGCGGTGTCGTCGGGGCAACATCTTTCGGTAAGCGAACTTTTCCCTCCCCCCTAAATTAATGCCGCAGCGCCCAGGCGCTGCGGAAGTCCCCGACAAATGTCCTGGATTTCATTTGGCTTTCCGACCCGCCGCAAATAGCGGTGGGCGTTCCCGTTTTATATCCAGGACAGTCCCATCTAAATTATAATAATTCGGCGCGGCGCGTGGCGTATATGAGTGAGCGATTGTAAGTGTGATGTATATAGTGTGCGTGAGGAAAATGATCCGAGAGAATGACACTTCGTCCCGCGAGACCAAAATACAATGTAATGGGAATGTGAGCCAAATCTTTGAATTGGGTAAAGGCAGATGCCGGGCTGATACACGGTGGACGTGAACGAACAATCATACGGGCCGCTTAGTTTAATACACCCGGGTGGCAGGCGGGCATTGTAGAGTAACTTTGATTAACGTAAAGTCTGTACATGGGGGGAACCAATAAAAGGTTGCAGGTTCCGATGCGAGAAACCCCTACATAAAAATGGTGCACCGCGGCCGGGAAATCTTTCCCATCGGAGGTCCGGACGCCCGAAGTGCACCTCCCGCCGCAATCTGTGATACTCGATGGTAATAATTCCGCTCCCGACATTGGTGTACATCGGCGCCCGGGTGGTAATTGCCGCCTCCGGGCCTTCGTTGCCGGTGTTCAGCACAACGGAGGGCCTGGCTCCCCGGGGGAACCCGCCGCATCCCTCCTCCTTTGTCGTAGTGTAGGTCGATGGGAGGTCTGGACAATACCCGGTATTGCAGAGGCGCGGGGTCAAAGGGCAACGAGGTGGGCGGCTATTTCCGCTCCCTTGGAGGTGGTTACCGGTCGTGCTGTTCTTACTTTTGGCTTCAATATCTTGTGTAAATCATTGTTTCCGTACTTTTCGTCACGTTCACACGCGTGAATCAGCCCAATTAAAGGGGGGCATGGGGGGACAATTTGCTATACCGCACAGTATCTGAGGAAGATACGCACTCCGCAGGCGCAGGAGCGATAACGTCGGCGATTACGGCGATAACACAGCGATAAGGTCGGCGGTGCGGAAGAGTTCGCTCGGGCGGAATGGAGTCCGCTTGTACGCGAGATGAGTGCTCGCGTCGCCGTCGGTCGCGCGCGAGCGTGCAGGTTCGCCCGGTCGGCGGAATCATAGAGTCCGGTGACGAGCCGTCACCGCTGGGAGTGATGGCGACGAGAAGGTCGTCACCGGTGAGTACCGAGGGCCGCGAAATACCCCGGTATTTCAGTGTTACATGTGTGGGCGTATGATTGGATCGTTTGGTGTACAGGTATGTTACGGTTGGTGTGATTGAGTTAGTGCGAACAAGGTCATGTGTGGTCACGAAAAGATGCGGAAAATTGAATTTTACTTATTTGTCATCAATTTGCTTTCATGATTAGTACCTAATCAATTTGCTTTCATTCATACACCTGATTTAAATAGGTAGCAAATTGCTTGTGTCGTCTGCCATTCACGCCTCATAATGAGACCATAGAGGCTTTAGACATTTCCTGCGATTGCCTGAACAATCGTTTAGACCATAGTGCATTAAGTATATCTGTAGTCTTAAGTGCGGTGCATCTTTGCTGTGCATATTAATTGTATCTTAAGATATTAACTGGAATGCCCATGGTTTTTTACGGGATATATAGGCATAATCGGTGCAGTGGATCGGGGAAATTACGGTTGGGTGTTTTTAGGCGGAGTTTTTAAGCGGGGGTGACGATCCATCCCGTAAAGCCGTGCACCTATAGTGCACCTTGTGGCGCTGACGAGTTGCCAGTAGGACGACATCTAGGTTGTGCGTAGCTTAACGCGGGCAAGCTTAGCTCGGCCGCAAAGCCCTAATCAATTATTATCTTCACCTCGCGCCGAAAGGAGCCTTGCATTCAGGCAGCAACCTTTGAGATCTTCCATGCAAGTTGTCACTTGCAAATTGCCGGGAAACTGTCATAAGTGTGGTCCGAAGGTTTTGCTCATAGCTGATGACCCTGGAACCGTTTCAATGGATTCGTGTGATCCCCATTCATCAGCTAACTTTATATGGTACGCAAAGGCAGTGCAAGAATGAATATAAAATCAAGACGTCTGCAGGTCCAAGAGCACGGCTCATCCCAAAATTCCCCTTTTCAGGAGGTTAGTGGGCCGAGTGGTGTACGTTACGGAATGAGTCGCATTTAATCGAAAAATCCGTCGAGCTTCGTCAATGTTTCCGTCTTATATATTCAGGGGAGTGATTAAATCTTACGGTTCATTGCAGTTTATTTTGACGCAAAAAGTACCTAAAACGTCTCGTCAAATCTTCAATATTATGTTCAAAGTAGTTAATTCCCTCGTTTAATCCATGCATTTTCGCGTTGTCATTTCCTTGCTTAAAACGTGGTAGCAATAACTCAACTAAATTCAGTCACGGGCCAGAAACAAGTTCTAAACAGCTTTGATTCCAGGTTTAATGGCAACACTTATTAAAGCAGAAATTCTTGAATGGAGCGCTGAGTGCTCATTTTAATGGGCCCGCATTTAAACACCGATGCACAAGTTGGTATTTTCAATATTAAAATTACTTTTATAAATTAAATTCATTTAGTAATAACGGAAGAACCCAGTGCCTCTGAACCATTTCATAGCAATTCAGTGAGACGGTATATCTTGAACTATTTTCGGTTTTGCATTGACAAATAATCCGAGGAAATTGATATCTCAGGATTTTCAATCCTCTGTAAAATCCTGTCACGCACAGATCATCACTTTGCCGTCAAGTGGAACCTAAATCATCGCTGAAGTAATTTAATTTGTTCTGTATAGACGAGCAAAACATGTGTTTATTGGCATTTGCGCTTCTCGAGAGAGGGCCTCTATGTAGTTGGATTTTAACGAGGATATTGGAAAGAGTACTTTAAAATGCACACTCGAGGCAAATACAATTAAAATCCAGGTGGCGCGCATTCTATCCGTCGCGACCGCACACGTCATATTCGAGCCTCCAACCGAAGCTGACGGTGATTTACGTTCAGTGGGGTCTAACGCATGATGAACGTCTTAATTCTTTCGGCAGTTAGGAAATGCAACGGTGAACGGAGCCCGAGCTGAGGCAAGCTTTGGTTTGTCCCGATCATTTGAGGAGAACAGGCGAGACGTAGGTATAGCGGCGCGCGGTGACACAAAGCCCTAGTTGTTGAGCCGACTCCGTTCGGGACTGCGCTCCAGCAAATTCAGCAGCACGGGCCCATCCAGTGACTTTCCTGGACGGTTTTGGTCTTGGCGCCGTCGTGCGCTGCCACACCAGTAACGGGTGAATTCATATGATGTAATAGAGCATGTGCCCATTGTCAGTTCTCGCGTGTTGTACAATGCATGTTGTTGTGTGTACAGCACGAGTTAATTTACTGTGAAGCACGTGTTGTATTTCATGTCATATCATATTCCTGAGCGGTGTGTGGGTGCCCGGCTTAGGCTTCACTATCATCGGCCCGAGGGCAGATCGGATCCGCCAGATTGCCGATATCCACCTGCTCAAGCAGACGGGTTGGGTCTGACCCCCGTGCTCCCACACCACGCGCACCTGTCAGCGCCCGGGCCGGCGCCGGACCGAGCAATTATGGTCAAGCCGCCGCGCCGCCCGCGCAAGGGGGTGGCAGGTCCGCGGCAGGGCCCTCCCCGACCGTTCCAGAGAAGGGACGCATTCCCATCGTGATGGGATCGCGCCGCCGGCCATGGGATCGAGCCGGTCGCCGCGGGTAGGCCACCCACTCGACCGAAGGCGAGAGCCGCCGCATTCACACGGCCGATCCTAAACGCCTCGGGGCGGGACGACCCGCGCCCCGCAGAGCGGAGGGCCGCCAAGGAGCAGCGGCGAACCGGGCCGATCCGCAATAACAACACCGGAGTCATTGGACTCGCCCGTCGCTGGCCGCCTGCTGCCGAGCACACCCCAGACGACGGTGGCTTTGTGTTGCCGATGCGATTCAAAACCAATGCGGTCATTTTGATGTCTGAACGCTCTTTGATATTGACTAGTACGTCGTCTTGCGGCGATACTCCATGACATCTATAATTTTGGAAGATGGGGTTATCGTTCCGAAAGTCGAAACGGACCAAACGAGACAATTAATCCCATAATCACTCAGTACGGCACCGAAACCTGATTAATCGACATACGGCGCAATGGCCGCCATAATTCCTTCCGGAAGGTTGACTGCAAAAAGCGCCTCTTACAGCAACAATTAGCGTAATAGAAAGGAGCACTCTTTATCCGAAATTGTTCGATTTCAGATTCTCAATAAGTGTCCCGGTTATGTTTAGCAAGTGAGCGACACGCAAAATGGGTGTCATTCTTAGAAATTCGCATTCGAACTGCGTGTGCCGTCTATAAGTTTCGAACATCATAATGCATAATTTTGTTCCAGGTTTATGAGTGACTATTTGTTTAACGGCAGCATCAGAGCTGAGGAACGTTTATTTAGGGGCGCTCTGCCACACGAGCATATATATCATATAAGCGCATGGAGTAGATGACATGAGTAATTAAACCGCGAGATAGAGCTTCCGGCGATCAAATCAAATCAGTCGAATCAATCAAATCAATCAATCAAATCGATCAAAAGCTTCTTCAAGTTATTCACCTTGTCAAAGGCAGGTGACGCCCCTTGAAACTTCGGCACCGATAATTTAAGTTACTCCGATCTTTTCGCGCACCGACACGGGAGTGAATGAATACTCAGCGCTGGCCGCCTGGGATCCGGGCGGGTCCCTGACTCAACCCAGTGGCAAACAGCCCTCCCCTCCGCCGTCCGGCTGATCACCCGCCGGAGGGGTGGCCTCTAAGGTGCTGGGAGTGAGGGAGGCACCTCGCCCCTGATCGTTGAGGCAGCGTGGGAATGCTGCCTTTGGTTATCCTCCCCCCGAGGGGAGGATGGCGCAATGGTACCTGACCACCGAGAAATGAATGTTGGATTGATCAGCCGAGTGTGGATGAATGAGTGTTGAAGTAGTGTTTTTGTTATATGTTCAAACTTCATATGCACATGTAGTTATTAGTATACGCCGCGTGCGCCGCGAGGAAATTGCGCGAAGGAGTCGCGCAGTCGTGCGGGAAAGAGATGTTTCGCGCGTCAGGAAATGAGCATGGTTCGCGTGAGAGAGAGTCGCGCGAGTAAGGTTCGCGTGAGATAGAGTCGCGCGAGTAAGCTTCGCGTGAGAGAGTCGCGCGAGTAAGGTTCGCGTGAGAGAGGGTCGCGCGAGTAAGGTTCGCGGGAGAGAGAGTCGCGCGAGTATGGTTCGCGCGAGTAAGGATCGCGCGAGAGGAAGAGACGCGCGAGAGAAGAGACGCGCGCGAGGAAGAGAGTCGCGCGACAAGGAGCGAAAGCAAGGAGGCTCGCGACCAGCGGGTGGCGTCGAGAGAGGGGCGCGCCGGCGCCTCGCAGGCGCTACTGACCGGCGCTCGGGGCGGAAGTTCCGCTGCGCTGCCGTGCCGGTCGGCATGGGAGCCGGGCAGCCGCAGGCCGTGCCGGCGCTCCAAGGGAGGGATGGGATTCGGACTGGGGAGGGGTGGGATTCGGGCAGGGGAGGGAATGTGTTTGTGCGGGTTTGGGACTGGGGGTAATGACCGGCGGTGGGGAATTTAAATGGCGAGGGAGGACAGACGACGGACGATGCGGCGGGGAAAGGAGACGTGAGGGGAGCGAATGGACTGACGAGACCATGACTGGGGTGAATGAGCGTATGGGGATGGGGAGACATGATTGAGGTGAAGGAGCAATGGATTGTGAGTGAGTGAATGAATGGGGGGACATGGCCGAGGGAACGACAGAAGCGGATTGCCTGAGTGAAATAGAATAGAGAGATGTGTTGGGAAAACAAATGCAACAAAAGGGAAGGGACAAGAAGACATTGGCCTCGAATTCCTGAGCTAGCAAGGGCGTGTCAGGAGCGGACTTTCCAACCGCCCAACCTAGACATTCAACGCATTTGCCCCGTACCCTCAGGTATTCTCGGTCAATGTCTTTGACGCATGGACGGACATATGCATGAGAGTGGAGAGGCAAGGTGGAGGAGCCGGGAAATGGAGGAGCAGAATGAGTGAATGAGTGAGATGGAGAGAGAGAGAGAGAGAGAGAGAGAGAGAGAGAGAGAGAGAGAGAGAGAGAGAGACCACCAATTAACATACCTAAGTGGTGGATAGTCGGGCATTGGGCCCGATTTGGGTTATGCCTGTTCTTTCGACTATGGGTAGATCAGTTCCTACAAGGTGGCGGACTGGTTCGAGGTTTCGCTATCACTAATAAAAAAACCCACATTCCATTCAAAATTTATCGGACGGTGATTAAGTTATGAAAGTAGTTCCCACAGTATCGTGATGTTACGAACATAAAAAGGTTAAATAATCATGTTTCATGAGCACCTGGGAGTTAAATTTGTCGATTATCGTAACCATGTGTGCTGCTGAGTGCCGCGATGTATGTGTGTGTATGCCGCGATGTATGTGTATTGTGTATGTATGTGTATCGTAAGGGCGGAATGATGAGGGGAGGGGAGGACCCTGCCCAGTGCCCGCCCACAGCCACGTCGCCCAATTCGCCAGCGCCCAGCCGCCAGCCTGGAGCCACCGGCGAACAGCTGACCTCGGCGGTACGACCGGGCGGTGGTGCTCCGCTGTCCAGCTCGCCGCGCGGGCCATCAGCCACTCCGCCGCGCTCGGTCGCCGCCCCGCCATTCCAGCCGTCTGCCCAGCTGCCCGGACCCCGCGGCGTTCAAGAGCCGCGGCAGTACGGGCGGCTGCGCTCGGTCGCCGCCCCGCCATTCCAGCCGTCTGCCCAGCTGCCCGGACCCCGCGGCGTTCAAGAGCCGCGGCAGTACGGGCGGCTGCGCTCGGTCGCCGCCCCGCCATTCCAGCCGTCTGCCCAGTTGCCCGGACCCCGCGGCGTTCAAGAGCCGCGGCAGTACGGGCGGCTGCGCTCGGTCGCCGCCCCGCCATTCCAGCCGTCTGCCCAGTTGCCCGGACCCCGCGGCGTTCAAGAGCCGCGGCAGTACGGGCGGCTGCGCTCGGTCGCCGCCCCGCCGCGCCATCTGCTAGCAGTCCCATCCAGCCCGCGGCAGTGCGTTAGACGGTGGTGCTCGGTCCGTCCCTCTTGAGTCTTGATGCGCCAGCTAGCAGCCTCCAGGCGCCCAATGCACTGGTAGCCGCGGCGCCTTTGGCCACGGCGGTACGGTGCGCGGCGGTGAACGGGGCTAGCTGACCTGACGGCGCCCGCTAGCTCTGCATTGGCTGGGCCGCTGATTCTGCGGCCCGCTCTGCAAAGAAGCTGCAGGGCAGCTCCCGGTGGTCAGCGCCACCCACCAGCAGCTTACCGGGCTGGCGGCAGCGTGACAGGCGACGGGCACGGCGCACCACCCGCGCACAAGAACCGCCGCCGTCGCCGCCGCCACCGCCACCTGGTGGCGCGACCCCGGGACGCCTAGCGGGAGCCGTCCAAATCTGAGGTGGGTCGGGCCGGAGAAGACACCATAGACGCCTGGCCATGTAGCTGGAAACGATCG
The DNA here is from genome assembly GCF_019059575.1 of Amphibalanus amphitrite. NCBI lineage: Eukaryota > Metazoa > Arthropoda > Thecostraca > Balanomorpha > Balanidae > Amphibalanus > Amphibalanus amphitrite. The sequence goes on from NW_024882090.1 coordinate 170,803, forward strand.
ACAACGCCTGGCCGCATGCGAACATTAACCTTACAACAAGTGGGAGGCACCAGCTGCCGACCGAGGAGTCCCGGTCTGCGGCGGTGGCGCTGGTAAAGAGCACGCCAAGAGCTCACCAAGGTGTCTACCGCCCGCGGACACCGGCTATAGGCGGCAGCGGGCGCCCCCGGCTGAGTATCGTTTGCTGTCAGTCCAGACGACCACCATCAAGGACCAGTACATGGCGGGTGGCGAGAGCGAGACGGGGCGGAGGCGGCACAGGCGAGAGGAGCAGGGCTGGTAACGGATCGGCGCAGCGAAAAATGCGAGCAGCAGGAGGGTGGCAGGCGGAAGGAACAATGGGACGATATGAGCGGGAGCGTGGGCAGGGCGACCGTGCATGTAAGGCGTGGGGCTAGTGTCTGTGGAATGTATGTAGGATGTCTGTAGAATGTATGTCGCATGTGTTGTGTAGGTATGATTGTCAAGCGCGATTGAGATGGCTGAAAGGTTCTCACCCGGGGGAGTAAGGGGACCCTTTTTCACCGTCCGTGGGAGGGAGAATTATTATGTAAGGGCAAAATTGAGCGCGTCAGAGAGTGTGTGGAGCGGCGGGCCGGAGAACCAGAGTGCGCGTTAGGCCAGTCCGCCGTATGTTTGCCTCCGGCGGGAAAGGCGTGCCCGCCGGGTGAAAGGCAGCGGCTGGCCGGCACCTGGGACTCGCGGGCCCGTCTCTCGAGGCATTTGCCAGTGCGGTGTCGTCGGGGCAACATCTTTCGGTAAGCGAACTTTTCCCTCCCCCCTAAATTAATGCCGCAGCGCCCAGGCGCTGCGGAAGTCCCCGACAAATGTCCTGGATTTCATTTGGCTTTCCGACCCGCCGCAAATAGCGGTGGGCGTTCCCGTTTTATATCCAGGACAGTCCCATCTAAATTATAATAATTCGGCGCGGCGCGTGGCGTATATGAGTGAGCGATTGTAAGTGTGATGTATATAGTGTGCGTGAGGAAAATGATCCGAGAGAATGACACTTCGTCCCGCGAGACCAAAATACAATGTAATGGGAATGTGAGCCAAATCTTTGAATTGGGTAAAGGCAGATGCCGGGCTGATACACGGTGGACGTGAACGAACAATCATACGGGCCGCTTAGTTTAATACACCCGGGTGGCAGGCGGGCATTGTAGAGTAACTTTGATTAACGTAAAGTCTGTACATGGGGGGAACCAATAAAAGGTTGCAGGTTCCGATGCGAGAAACCCCTACATCTGCACCAAAAAGCGTAACAATGCACCAAATGTAATTTCGCCGCACTAATTGATTAAATGATTAGGTAATACACGTCTTTGCATATGAGTTCGGCAGAGCCGCCATCCCGCATCACCTTCTTGCCCAGAGTTCATCATGGCAAGAGCAGCTCGTTGATCAGCCAGATCAATCCAGATGGTCTTCCAGGCAATCAGGGTTGGCAGAGGGTGGCAAAAACTGGTTTTTGCCAGTGGTTTTAACCGGTTTAAACCGGCTGGCAGAAACCATGGTGGCAAAAACTGGCAGAAACTGGCAAAAACTCAAGTGGCCAAAACTGCGTTGTTTGCCTAAAAAGCAATCGGTTGAAATGTACAAAGTCATGTCTGTCATTGGGACCCAGTAAGCATTGTCTCGCTAGTTTACCGCTGCTTAAAATGTCTGTCGGTAGTCGATAGATGTCCACCAGGAAGTGCACTTTCATGCATCGCTGTTGGTGTGCTTCTGCACATGAGCATATGCAGGAGTCGTTTCCGACCAGACCTCGAGAATGGCTGGGTCGATTGCGCTCAAATTGGGACACCGTTAGGGACCGATTAGTAGGGTGTCGTGCATAGTCGGTCGGGGTCCATTTTGCACGTGCGCACGTGCGGGGTGACGCTTCCAGATTGGGAGAACGGCTACGTCGACTAAGCACAAATTTGGCACTGACACTGTTAGGAACCGGTTCGTAGGGTCCGGTGCACAAGTCAGTGGCAGATGCCCTTTCCCACTTCTTCAATACTCGCCGCCCGCCGGCGCACTTTCTCATTTGTCTCACCAAAAAGGCGCCTTATTGGTTAATTATAGAGGACTCACGGAACTATTTAACACTAAAATGGTCAAGATACCACTTCTGTTTGAAAGCATATTGTATTGACTGAATCCTACCTAAAACGTGTCCTGCTCAAACGCATGTAGAGGCATAGCGTTTTGACTGTTTTAGTTTTTGCCAGTTTTTGCCACTTTATGCCGGTTAAAACCGGTTTAAACCGGCAAATGGCAAAAACTAGTTTTTGCCGGCAAAAATGCCAACCCTGCAGGCAATGCCTTGGCCTCGATGCTTTTTGGCACTTGGTAGCACTCTGCCATCCTGACCCTGACCACTACCAACGCGAAACTGAGCGGAGGGGTGTTCACGGGCACCGCACACTGCTGCGTCCGGTGTGTGCGGTGCGTCCAGCAGGCGTGGGGGTAGGGGATGGGAAGGCGGGCGGCTCTGACGTCACGGCTGCGTGCGGTGGACGGTCCGCTGTGGCCAGTCCCGACCGGCCACAGCGGTCGCTGTGTGCGGTCATAGGTGCGGTGACGGAAGGCTGACGTAGGGACGCAGTGGGCGGAGCTTGGAGGCTGTGTGCGGTCCGACCGCACACAGGGTCCGTGAATGCAGCCCTCGGGAGTGGTCTCGGATTGAAACTCGCTCAAGGAGTCATCCGATTCCTCCATTGCTGGCTTTCCTCTACAAGACAACTGCAAAGCTAGAGGATCTGTAGGAGAATTGATTTGATTATACACGGGTTTGCACTATTCCCCGAATTTCGAAAAAGTCCGCGCTGGGAGACACAACTCAACGAACGACGCGACACTCAACGACCAAAGGACCGAAGCAAAGGTTAGGGGACGCTACCGAACCGAGGACGCTCCATTTCGAAGCGTCGCGGCACGCCGAGTCGCTGCCAGCGCTGCCAGAAATTCTACTGAAATTATACCATTTGATCCAGTAGATAAAACATTCCTACTAAAATTGGTGCATTCTTGCATGTATTTGGTGGAAGGAATTCACTTTTTGGTAAATTTGTACTTCATTTGGTAGGGTTTTCCCTAAAAATGGAGTTGCCTGAAAATTCCTATTTTGGTGATAAATTTTTCTTATTTTGGTAAAACAAATTCCTGGTTTGGTGCTAACTTACCAATATTGGTTTAAGATGTCACATTTGATGAATATTTACAAGATTTGGTGCATTTTTACACTTTTTGGATCTGACAAAAAATGGAAGCCCCATAAAACATGTGTGACAGGCTGCGAATATCAGTTTTGATTTTCGGGGATATGTGCCTACCCGGTTGACCTGACCTTGACCCTGACCTATGCTTGACTGACCCCTACATGGGGCTGACACTCTTGTAGGTCTTATACGATGGATTGTGCACCGTTTTGACAGAGTTTATGACGAGAGGCGCTCATTGCGAAGTCCTGAAGTCCATGCTACTGAAAGCCCGATTTCAGAAGTTTGACCTGACCTTGACCCGACCTGTGACCTCAAAATTCAACTTTAAAGTACTCATCTGAAGCGTCTCGTCGCGTTCTTTCATTTGCCGCCTCGTGCGTTTCGCTGCGCCTATTGGTTCTCGAGTTATTGGCTGGGGGCATTTAACGCCCCCCCCCCCCCAGCAAACGGTGGGTGGCGAAATACCCCAGCAACTGCCGGGTTAATTGGCCATAGGTATGGCCCATGGTATTTAAAAATAATTTGAATTGCAATACAGAATAGAACACAAAAGCATCCCTCAATCCATCTGCAATTGACTCACTAGTGATTTGGCTGTGCTAACTGATCTTCATCAAGTGTTTCACATTTCAATTTCTATGTGGCCAGTGCTTTTGCGATAATGAATTTTCGGACCTGCGATAACAATAAAACGATAAGAAATGTTTGCAATAATGATAAACGAGAAAATTTTCAAAAAATTTACAGCAATAGCGATAAAACGATAAAACAATAACGATAATTGTTTTTAACAGCGATAACGAAATGATAAAGGATAAAACGATAACGATAATTGTTTTTTTAACAGCGATAACGAAACGATAAACGATAAAATGATAACGATAATTGTTTTTTTAACAGCAATAACAAAAGCGATCAGAAATACAGCTTAAATAAGTGTACTTAAAGTTTATTTGGACCCCCCTGTGACCAGGGTTACCAACGGGAATTTTTCTAAATCCCAAGATCGCCGCGCGAATTTCCCAAAATCGAGCTCCATATCCCAAGGTCGACAGGATCAACGCCCAATGTGCATCCCAAGGTCTATAGAAACCAAATATAGAGCAAATTAAGTGTATTTGACGTATTTTCAAATCTTTGGTTGACTAAATAAATCAATATCAATATTTTACCCTCGGCGAATGTGTGTTTAATGGTATGTGAAATGAATGATATTTAAATTTGATTAGGAAACAAAATCTGGAAGGTGTACCGTTCCCTTTAATCAAACACATACATGATACATCTACGGTTTTTGATCGTAAGAAGAATGTAGCTATCACCACGCACTACATTTAAGAAGGTAATATTTGATGAAGAGTTTAGGAGAAGAAAACCGCGATTCACAAGCACTATTGCTGTAAAAGGCACTTACAGAGCTACGAAGGCCGCAGTCGCTCCCTTGCACGTTCCCTCACAGACGACACTGAGTTCTGACTTCTGACCTTCTGAGCCTGCACCCTCCACTCTCCAGAAAGACGAGCCGAACTCGAGACGGGTCGAGGGCGTCGCCGCCGCCCGCCGGCCGCAATACGATACGAGTTGAAGCATGATCCGTCGCAGTGGCGGATCCAGGGGGAGGGGGGCAAAATGGGCATTTGCCCCCCCCCCAAACGGCATAATTTTAACATTACACCTATGGACGATGCATGGAAAAAATCGATAAATTTTATGGTTTGCCCCCCCCCCAAAAAAACTCTGAGCTGGATCCGCCTCCGATCCGTCGGGCGTCGCAATTCGCAAACAGGCGGCCAGGCCGGGTGTTACGACGCGGAAGCCACTGGGTATTTCGCTAACTGCCTCACTTGAGAGCTGAGACGGGAGAAACAAAGTGAAGACGCGTCAAAGAAGGATAACTTATTCGTGCTTCGTTGGTTGCTTGGTAAGGTACGGCCCTCCAGCAAAAGAGTGGTTGGTTAGCCTATGTGCTTTTGGTGCAATAACTTTGAATGACAGAGACACTCCTGTAAAATGACTCAATAGAAATGACAAGAGGGTTCGTGCACACACTTCGGCAATGGTTTTCAACAGCCATTAGACGTATTCATCAATGCAGATCGATTATTGTGATGATGGCAACCAACCACTTAATACCTGGAGGGCCGTACAGTGAAACCAAACGAAAGAACGCTCGGTTGTGTTCGTCCAAAAAGACGGTTTACAAAAAAAAAACAATTAAGTTGTGTTAGATGTGTTCCTGATTCCTTTGTTTGGTCTTTATTAATACTTTTCCTTTTTCCAATGATTAAAAAATGTGCTAAAATTAGCGGGAGTCGTAAGCTCGGGACAAATCCCAAGGTTTGCTGTTGAATCCCAAGGTCCCAAGGTCGGGTTCAATATCCCAAGATCTTGGGACAAATCCCAAGCTTTGGTAACCCTGCCTGTGACTGACCTCTGCGTCTGCCCGGTCCGCAGCGCAAATTTATACCACCCGTCGGCCGTCTGACAGATCTGTACACTAACAGATGGGAATGGTTGGTAGAATGGTAACAGATGGGATGGGAACTAGCAGATGGGAACAGGTTGTGCACACATAAGTACTGTCGCGCGGCATACAGTGTCGATCATCTTCCATTTTTCCATCATCCCGTTTTACATTTTATCGTTTATCGTTCATAATTTTTGTAACTAGCGATAAATGGATGAGCGATAATTTTGAAAATTTAGCGATAAACGATAACGATAACCGATTTACTTAACAGCGATAATTATCGTTTATCGTTTATCGCTCATCCTATCGCATGCGGAAACCACTGTGTATGGCATTGGCTTTTCTTGTATTTTGGGCTTTAATTGGACAGTCATAGTGTAGGTCCGACGTACCATAGTTAAGGCGGCTGACTGGGAGGAGGGGAGGCTCTACACTAGTCTACAGAGCCCCTCCTATCTCCAAAACTACTAGGCCGATTATCAAATTTCAACCGGCTTCTGATAAGTGATAACCCTGCACAAACTTTTGAGCAAAGCTTAATTTCATTGACTTGATGTCACCGATGGCATTACAGGTCAGGTCACGCTTAAAATTATCAACATTTGTCAACAAGTTGGTCTCTGGCCACCAGTACCGGCTAACAAGTCCAATCAGGCTCATTTTTTGTTTACACACTCATTTATATATGCCTAAGATACCCTTTGGTTACCAAACTTGTACTTCAAATTTTTCAGATCAAGGCTGCTAGGTCATCCTAGGTTACATAAATTTTATATCATGTATGGTACATGTAATGGTGAATGGTACATGTTGTATGGTTCATTTCAGCCATATATTTTGAAAGCATTTTCGTCTGTGTCATTTGAGGCCATTTTCAGCTGAATATAGCTGAGGTCAGGTCACAAAAAGGTCAAATTTCGATGTTGATTTTTCACAAAAAAGTGTCAATCAGATGCAGTTTGAGCTCAGAAACACGATGGTGCTATTTATTTTGGTGTCACTCTGACGTCATCTCCGGCCGGGATATGGTAGCTACGAAATTTTTATTTGACACAAGCTGGTGTCATTTGATGCAGCCAAAGGTATTTTAAGTTTCGTGTTGATGCGTCCAGCGGCTTACAAGATATTGCAGTAAAACGGGAAGGGGATCCGCCCATTCAAACATTCGAGCTAAATTTATAAAAGAAAGGACTGCTGGTATCGCGCCATTATGCAACAGTTAACTGAGCCAAAACACTAACAATGTAACACGATGTACGTACTGAGTTTGTCGGTCGTGCGGTAGCTAGTGTCTCATGATTCAGTGTAAGAAACACCTGAAGTTTTCAGGTATTGTGTCACTCTTCCAGCCTATCTGTTGTATTATTTCTTTTGATGCATTTATTTTTGACTTCCTGCATCTCTCAGGGTGAGATGAGGACTAAGGGCTTACAAAACTGTTTATGTCTCCACCTAGTCAGAAAACTCGAAACATGTTCTTTTAGCCAAGTAACTTCATCTTGGAATATTCAGTAAATAATGTGTGCATTGTGCGTTACTCCGTTGTAGTCATAGGCGACTGTATGTTTCAGCCGTGTGTGAGCTGAGCACTGTCGTGTGACCGGACTGCTCCGACCTGGGCGGACGCCGCCGGACGGCACCGGCTGCGGCAGGATGTCGGCGATGGAGGCGCTGATCCCGGTGCTGAACAAGCTGCAGGACGTGTTCAGCACGGTGGGCTCCGACGCCATCCAGCTGCCGCAGATTGTGGTGGTCGGCTCGCAGAGCTCCGGCAAGAGCTCTGTGCTGGAGAGCCTGGTGGGCCGCTCGTTCCTGCCGCGCGGCACGGGCATCGTCACCCGGTGTCCGCTGGTGCTGCAGCTCGTGCACACGCCTCTCGATGACCGCGAGCACCGGACTGCCGAGGAGGGAACGCTAGACGCCCCAGAGTTCGGCAAGTTCCTTCACAGCAAGAAGGTGTTCAAAGACCTGGACGATGTGCGAGCGGAGATCGAGTTGGAAACGGACAAACGGGCCGGCACCAATAAGGGCATCTGCCCCGAGCCCATCAACCTGAAGATCTTCTCGCCAAAGGTGGTGAACCTGACCCTAGTGGACCTGCCGGGGCTGACCAAGGTGCCTGTCGGCGACCAGCCCGATGACATCGACCGTCAGATTGAGGAGCTGATCGTCAAATACATCACCAACCCCAACAGCATCATCCTGGCGGTGACGGCGGCCAACATCGACATGTCAACGGCCGAGAGTCTCAAGTTCGCGCGCGACGTGGACCCGGACGGTCGGCGCACGCTGGCGGTCATCACCAAACTGGACCTGATGGACGCGGGCACGGACGCCATCGACATGCTGTGCGGCAAGGTGATCCCCGTCAAACTGGGCATCATCGGCGTGGTCAACCGCTCCCAGCAGGATATCCAGAAGAACAAGAGCATCGAGGACGCACTGCGAGACGAGGCCGCCTTCCTGCAGCGGAAATACCCGTCACTGGCGGCACGGAACGGCTCCCAGTACCTGGGCAAGACACTGAACCGGCTGCTGATGCACCACATCCGCGACTGCCTGCCCGACCTGAAGACGCGCGTCAATATGATGGCGGCGCAGTTCCAGTCGCTGCTGAACTCCTACGGCGAGGACGTGTCCGACAAGGCCCGTACCCTCCTGCAGATCATCACCAAGTTCGCGTCGGCCTACTGTCAGACCATCGAGGGCACGGCGCGTAACATTGAGACCACCGAGCTGTGCGGCGGCGCGCGCATCTGCTACATCTTCCACGAGACGTTCGGCCGCGTGCTGGACTCGATCCACCCGCTGACCGGGCTCACCTCCATGGACATTCTGACTGCCATCCGGAACGCCACCGGGCCGCGGCCGGCGCTCTTTATACCCGAGGTGGGTTGTATGTAATGGCAGCTCTTCATACCCGAGGTGGGTTATATGTAATGGCAGCTCTTCATACCCGAGGTGGGTTATATGTAATGGCAGCTCTTCATACCCGAGGTGGGTTATATGTAACGGCAGCTCTTCATACCCGAGGTGGGTTATATGTAATGGCAGCTCTTCATACCCGAGGTGGGTTATATGTAATGGCAGCTCTTCATACCCGGGGTGGGTTACATGTGCTGGCAGCTCTTCATACCCGAGGTGGGTTACATGTAACGGCAGCTCTTCATACCCAAGGTGGGTGACAGTGTGTAACTTCTCATAGTTCATACCTTCCCGAGTTGGGTGTTAGTGTTAACTTTTCGCACCGGGGGGCGGATGACGGGTGACGACCTTTTCAGCGACGATGGTAGTGCGTTTGTACGTTGTCTCCGCTATTTCTCCATCCAGTTTTTGCATTAGGCTCACCCCACCGCCCGTTTTCTTTTTCCGTCGCCCTGGTTCTCGGTTGCCGTTTAGCCTTCAAATCGGGCTTGGTTTCAGGCATGATGTGTGACGCTGGTTAGCCCGTGGTTAATGACGTGCATCCTATTTGCGGTGTGTTACACTTGTTTTTGTCTAATGTAGCGGGGGAAATGTTTTATGCATCACCTGTCCGCTTATTGCGTTCTGAAGGCTAATGCAGCACCTTCTCCTGTGACTGAGTAAAACTGGTCCTTAAGCGAACCATATTTAATTATTTCAGCGCATTTGCTTACCTTTATTTATTTTAGAGGTATTTGGTTTCTAATATTCCAATAAGCTGCTGCTGACACGGCATCTGCTGCCGTGTAATAGCGATTCTCGCTAGTTGGGTGCTGCGATGCTCCCCTTCCAAAGGCGGGCGGGCGTCACTAACAGTTTGTTTTTCCACCGGCAGGTGTCGTTTGAGCTGCTGGTGAAGCGTCAGATCCGCCGGTTGGAGGAGCCGTCGCTGCGCTGCGTGGAGCTGGCGCACGAGGAGATGCAGCGCATCATCCAGCACTGCGGCACCGAGGTGCAGCAGGAGATGCTGCGCTTCCCCAAGCTGCACGAGCGGATCGTGGACGTGGTGACGCAGCTGCTGCGCGTGCGGCTGCCGCCCACCAACCAGATGGTGGAGAACCTGGTGCAGATCGAGCTCTCCTACATCAACACCAAGCACCCGGACTTCCACAAAGACGCCGCGCTCGTCTCCAGCCTGATCAAGAACGCCGAGGAGGACCACGGTCGGCTGGCGTCGGGCCGGCACCGGGGCCAGCGCCCGCCGCCCCCGCCCGGCGCCCAGGTGCCCATGATAAAGTCGGCAGAGGACGAGCTGCAGCCCAGGAATCGGATAGTCAAGTACAACAGCGACTCGCAGATGGCCAACTCCAACTGGCTGGCGCAGCTGCTGCCCTCGCGCGGTGAGGAGAGTGGGGCGGCCTCGGCAGAGAACACCCCGCCCGTGACGCCGGCGCACCAGGGCCGCGGAGACGGCGCCACCACCGCCAACGGTGCAGCGCCCTCCACCCCGGCTGGAACGCCCGGCAAGCCCGTGAACCTGCTGCCGGAGGTACCCTCCCAACCGGGCCGCAAACTCTCGGAGCGGGAACAGCGGGACTGTGAGGTGATCGAACGGCTCATCAAATCGTACTTCTACATCGTGCGGAAGTCCATCCAGGACACGGTGCCTAAGGCGATCATGCACTTCCTGGTCAATTATGTCAAGGACAACGTGCAGTCAGAGCTGGTCTCTAAGCTGTACAGTCCCAGTGAGATCGACACACTGCTGTCGGAGTCTCCTCACATCGCGCAGCGGCGTAGGGAGAGTGCTGAGATGCTGCGCGCCCTGCAGCGCGCCAGCACCATCATTAGCGAGGTGCGCGAGACACACGTATGGTAGCCCGGCTCGCCGACTCGCGAGCCAGTGTAGGTGGTCTAGTCTTTGGTGTGCAGTAGTCGTGGCCAGGGATGGCAGTTTGCATCTCCAAACGGGCGGCGACAGCCGGGCGACTTACGATGAAGCTGTTGTCGCCAAGCCCGTCGGTGGAGAAATTAGAGGTGCAAATGTGTCGCCGGAATGTCGCCCCAGTGACCTGATAATCGCAATGTGTCTGTTACGGTGCTGCACAGGGGCGGGGTGGGTCCGAACCCCGCCAGCTTGATCTGGCCAGAGCACACTCAGTGACTGGGGAGCGGGGAGGGTCCTCTGCTCGGACGGGGAGGGTCCTCTGCACGGACCGGGGAGGGTCCTCTGCACGGATCGGGGAGGGGAGGACGCCATTGTGATTATGTCACGCGCACTCGGACCCAGTTGTGGGTGTCGTCACTGTTCTGTTTCGCCGGTTAACGGATGAATTTCGGATCTATGATCGTGCTGAGCGGATGGTGCCGCGCTGACCACACTTGTCGCAGTATTGTGGTCAGGGCGCAGCGAGACGGGTTGTGAGGGAGAGTGTGAGTGGGAGAGAGCGGTCAGTCGCGCGCGGTCGCCGTCTTTACCGGTGGTGTCGGCTGGATGGCCTAGTGGCACAATATATGGTCAACTGATGTACGTGATTGGAGTTTTTGCACAGGCGTCGTATGATCCGTCTGTTCGGTTTGTTGACTGGTATGCTAAATGATAGCCGTCTTTGGCTTGCACGCTCGTGTTGCGTGACGAATTTTCCCGACGGCAAACAGGTAAAACGTGATCGCTGGGTAGGAATAATGACGGTTAAGTCTGCAGCTTTCGTGACAGCCGGATGATGCCTGGATGACAACGGACCGTCTCATTAGGTTTTTCCGCGAACCCCCGTGCCAGCGGCGCCGGGTCTTGAGACTAGTGAGAATCGCAGTCGAGGCTGGCTGGCGCTAAAGCCCTTGTTACACTGCCGAATTTTGGTACACGAATGTGCACGAATATGCAAGTCATCCTATGTCGCGGACCGATTCGGGATCTTTCTTCCAATGTCTTGGCATTTCGCAGACCAGTCGTTGTCCACCGCGCGACTTTTACGGTTCGTCACGACCGCCACGAATATTTCATGAAAAATGAAAATTTCGTGGCCGTTCGCCGAACTTATAATAAACGAACATGATCGCCAAACAGTCGCCGAGTCGCCGCCGACATGTCGCTGCGTGCGCCGACTTGTTGCCAAGGTATCGCCGACTATTCGCAACAGATTCGCCATTCATTCGCGATGTTCGCCGAATCATGGATCAGCTTCGACCCGCGCACGATTAGGGGGGCCCCCCACCCGTTTTCTGCAAATCGGGCTCTGTCGGCGAACTGTTCGCCTCTGTCGGTGAACTGTTCGCCGATTTCCTACACGACGTGATTCGGCGACAGGGTCTTGGCCAAAATTCGGCAGTGTAACACGGCCTTAAGTGCTCCGAGGACATGGCTATTTAAACCCGGCTGTCCTTGGGCATGCCGTGTTTGGGATGAAGTCCAAATCCATCAAAATCGTTAATACGGCTAAAGATTTATGCGTTTATATAAACGATGAAATAGTCACAAGCTCCATGCATAAACGAGCTGATAAAAGTAAGATCCGAGATAAGGAACGGGACTGTACATTTGAAAGATAAAATGTCGAGCGAGCAGAGAACCTCATCTGTGACATGCAATAAGTACGCGTTGGTATGTGAACTGTCGTATAAGAAATGATTGCGGTTGCCTGGTGTGAGCGTACACTTATACCTACAACTGGTAAGTTGTCGCATTCATCTCACAAAGCGGTTGCAGCTGAATGACATCACTGTAAGTTGTCATTCTCATTTCTCGAACCGTCTGAGCTGGCATAACCCGACGCCGTGCGAAATGTGTAGATGACCGAATTCCCGGAAAGGCCTTTATCGCTTGCGTGCGGGTCTTGTGCAACCGATTTGTTTCGCAACCGCGAGTACCTACTTGGCTCGGTAGTTAAAAGGCGGATTCCAGGGCACCGCGGTATTCGACAACCGTTCCGTCAGGGCCATACAGTGTAGGGCACTTGACGTAATTAAGCTGCAAGCGTTACATCGCGGCAGTGGTAGATGTTGCCTTGTAGGACCTTACCTAGCCTCAGCTAGGAGCTCGCGTATCCAGTCACCTTCCACTGGCACTGACCGGGGTGCTTCTTATATTTCCCCCGTTTACTCCCGGGACGTGTATACCGAGTACGGTGGCGGTCGACCGAGATAACTAGACGGACGATGTGTGTGAGGAGGGAGTTAACGTTCTCACAAAAAAAGTGATGATAATCAGCCAATTAGGTACGAGTCGCTGGGCGCTACATAAAGAATTATCATATATGTATAACGTCAACCTAGGCCATCGAGCAGTTCTAACCGACGGTCTTGCACTGAATCTCATAAACGGATACTCGACACGGACATGCTACATGCATCGCCCGTATCACGGTGATGCAGCGATTCAGTAGGTAATTTATGATGCACTGGCCGCCGTAATTTAGATTCATCGGTCTCACTAAATGACCTCTCTGGATTTGGCTGTGAGCGAACATAGCCGCCGTCGCTGAGACGGCGGCACACAGAGATCCTTGGCTTGTTCCCGGCTTTGGGCGGTGCCCGTCAACCTCCTGCCCGGCCACGCCCGGCGCCTGTCACCCCGCCCTCAGCACGCGCCGGCACGCCGCAGCACCAGCTGCATGACTCGCAGGTTCCGTTCGTTCGGCGGTTTCACCTTGGGCGTGCCCGCTGACTGACCTCGCGCCATGAATGCCGCACCGCGGGAGTCGCGCGCTGTTATTCATCTCCCCGACCTGGCGGCCCTGAGCTCCGACTTTTGAAACAGCAGACATGCCGAGGAAGTACGGGCTGAGCGCTGGCTTTGGTTTTAAAATGATTTTCCTGCAATGCACTGGCGCCTGATGGCCACAACGGGAGTCGTGAGACAGAGACTATGCCTACCCCGTTTAGGATACGATGCTCAGCATTACTCGGCTTATGCCCATGAGTGCATCGAAAGAAATCAATATCCGACAAGATCGGTTGCCCCAGCCCCTCACATTCGGCCCCGGCTGTGCTCGCCGGGCGATATTGGACGCTGCAAGAGTATAATATAAGAGAGCACCTATCATCCTTGGCAGACTAGTTATCTCAAATTTTCTCCCAAACACTCCAGTTGCTACTTGTACACGTTGCGGCGCATTTAAATTTTGTTGTTGGGCAGTGGACGCCGCGCGAGGTAGACTGCACCGGACGACACGTAGCGCCGCGCTAGGTAGGCTGTGCCGGACGGCATGTAACGCCGCGCTAGGTAGACTGCACCGGACGGCACGTAACGCCGCGCTAGGTAGGCTGTGCCGGACGGCATGTAACGCCGCGCTAGGTAGGCTGTGCCGGACAGCACGTAATGCCGCGCTAGGTAGACTGCACCGGACGGCATAAAACGCCGAGCCAGGTAGACTGTACCGGACGGCACAGAACGCCGCGCTAGGTAGACTGTACCGGACGGCACAAAAGTGAGACGGTCCCGTAGCTCAGTTGGTAGGGCATTGGACTCCGCGTGGTCAGAGCACGCATCCCGGTCACATTATAACAGTCCTCGAAGCGCGACGGGCGCTGGACATTTATGGGCCTCCTGACAGATATGGTTGCGGTTGGTGGCAGGCCGTAGCCAGGCGAAGTCAGTGAGGGTACCGGCCGTGCGTGGCAATGTGCGCACGTTAAACTTTGGACTCTAAATTCTGTCATAACTAGAACTGGAATTGCGCGACCGGAGGGTAGAGGGCAGGGTCACCGCAACAAACTTCACTTAGCGGTGGCTCTGTCCTTATGAATCCTTCCTATCAAAAGGTTCGGACTAAATTAAAAAAAAGCGCCGCGCCAGGTAGACTGTACCGGACGGCATAAAATGCCGCGCTAGGTAGACTGTACCGGAGGGCACAGAACGCCGCGCTAGGTAGACTGTAACGGACACCACGGAACACCGCGCTAGGTAGACTGCTTTGTAAGGTAATATGAATAGACTGAGCGTATCGGACGACATACATAGCTCGTCTGAGCCAGCTCGGAACGTTGTCCCAGTTAGAAGTCGTGTGGCCTGTGCTATACGGATCGAAAGATATGGATTATAAAGCCAATCGAATATCAGATACCTATTTAAATGAAATAACTTTTCTCTCCAGCGTTGTGCACTGTGCTCTTGGACATGAGCTTTGGTCAAGTTATGCAGAATAGATGATAGATCACGTCTTCTTGAGCTCCAATGGCAATGCAAACGTGCATTTGTCTGTGCCAATGGCCCATGCCGTTACTTACCACTTCTGATAGTTCACTGAGTGTTGTCAGCCACTCCTCGAGACCGGTTTATAGCCGTTGCATCAGACTCGTTCAGCCGATTTTGCAGGTGTCCCTGTCGTTAGGAGACTGGAAATGTTACCTTGTGGTCGATTCAGCAGCATGTGGCACTGGCGTATGGCGGAGGGACACGAAAGACAGAACAAGTAACAACCCTAAGACGGCAACCAATCCTCAGTTTCCTCAGGTATCAAATCCCCTCCATTTCGCGCCCCAACCATTTCCTCTCCGCTCGACGTGCGGCTCGTCGCGCCGCTGTATTATTTAGCCGCCGCTAACCACCGCCGGTGTTTCCCAGCGCCCGGGGACCGGCACACAGAGGAAAATACATGTCGTCATCGGTGCCTGACGTCACTTGAACTGGAAAACACCGGACTGAACCGGCCGGCCGGGAAACTGTCGGGGTTTTTCTACGACAGCTGGCTGAGTGCTGAGAGAATAAAGGTGACCACGGCACCACCGCTTCACTCGGCCCTGGGGAGACAAATAAGGTCCATTAGCCGGCGGCCTTACTACAGCACTGTGTCTGCCGTACAGTGCAGTGTGGAGACTGGAACTAGACTGGACGGTGAATAGCTCTTGGCGAGAGAGTCTGTGCCCAAGTTTTCATCGTTACTCTCTTATCGGCTTGACCTACAGAGGTCAGATAAAGGTCATTGATCACTTGCCCTAAAGGCTAAAGCTGCACAACAGATTAGGTCCGACGCACGGTACCATTTTTTTTGTGCCTGAACTCCACGGGTGGGTTACAAGTTGCCGAAGGTATGAAGTTGGAATATGTGATCTAGATTGCTGACCTCTGTAGTCTGTACATAATAGCAGCTGCGTATAGTTGGAAGTGCCACCACATGACTTCGGTCACGGAGTCTACCTCCACAAGGGCTCTGTCAGAAAATAAAAAATCAAGTCTGTGTGTGAGCTGCCCGCGGAACAGTCGGTACCGATACTCATTGGCTACCAATAATAAGTTATGCCCATAACTTATTTCATACATTTCACTTATTTCAAAAATGTACCATGGTACATTATTAATGTACCATGCAACAACATAGGGCACAATGATGGTCAAAACACAATGTCGCCGATAGGAAAACTGATGCGACCAATTACATTGATATCTAACAGAACGTTGTAAAACATATAGTACGTATAAACTATATAGCGTCAGTCAAAAGCCAAAAATGTCAGTTTTTATACTTCTCAGGAAAGGTTTTCCATAGTTAATTGCTTAAAGAATGCCAATAAAGGTTCGATTCGAATCCCAATAAATAAATGTTTACGAGCGAGCGGTAAACGGACATAACACTTAATTCTATACCGAAGCTGCGCATGCTATGGTAGGTATATATATATTATATATGTATATAACCATTATATCTGCAGTTGCATAGTTCCGACATATACCTATTACTAGTGCATGGTTTCAATGCTGATGAAAAGATGGCCAAGCTAACTTATTTGGAACGGAAATAAGCATTGAAGGCGATTCTGAATGCTGTTGCAACTTGCAGGCAATGAATTCCAAGAAGCGACGAAAATAATTCATGCCCATGCATATGATATAGCTCAGCTGAGTCAGCTGCACTAAAGAAGTCGTTTCTGATATAGCAAATATGCTTATAAGAGCTATACAGTTATGTAGCCGATAACACTACAGTGGAAAAGCGATAGAGAGGTAATAAGACGACGCGTTCACGGACTATGCAGGCATAAATATCACTTAGCTTAGCGGAATAATAATTACCTAGACAGTGCGTAAGCTCACGTTATGAACCATCTCGAGCTTAATGTTAAAAACGGATACCGGTTGAATGCTGATGAAGCTCTGGGAGCTCTTTAACTTTCAAACCTTAACCCGCGCCGGGCCGGGGGGGGGGGGGTGTTTGAACACCACCTGCGGTTTTTCGCATATATCTCAAAAACGGCGGCGCGGAACGCCGCCGTTTTTGGCACACCTGTTTGTGCATCTTTTCCGCACATGTTGTGAAAATTTTAGATCCAGGTCACCTTAGGTCAGGTCACCAGGTCACGCCAAGTGACCTCACCTCAGAAAAAATAAGAATGCTCGTCATAGCTACACCGATTGATCGATTGCCTTGGAACTTTCAGCGATTGATTAGAGCAGCATTATCTATAAAATGTATATCTCGGAATTTTGATAACAGTGACCTAAGGTCAGGTCAATTTTGCGACCTCTCCATTATAAGTCAATTGGGAGAAAATTGAAAAGCGTCTGTTTTCCAGGAACGCTATTCTAGACACTCAAACATCGAGATGTAGGTAAAATTGACAGTTGACACACTGAACCGGAAAATGGCAACTGTGACCCCTCGTTATGTCCCCGAGGTCATCTCAGGTCACGAACAGAATCTAACAGTTGTTCGCTAATAACTTCTAATAGAGACGTGCTAGAGCGCTGAAAACGCCTTAGATGTGTTCGGCTCGACGTTGCGGATCGACTGATATGCAATATGACCTTTTCCGGTCAGGTCATGACCTTGACCTGAGGTCAAATTTTCAAGCTGACCTTTCAAGGTCAAATTATAGTTCATTCGACGCGTATCGACGAGAGGAACACGATGGTGGCAAAAGTAATGTCGTGGCTCTTTTGAGTCAAAATTTATTGCCGAAAAAACGTTTTTCGTAAAAACGGCTATTTTTGGAGTTTTTGCCCTCTGGAGGCTAAACCGTTGACCTGAGGTCAAATCTGAGCATATTACTCAGAAAGGTCTGTAAAAGGGCTATCGAATGCGCTTTTCCGCGGCGCTGTAGCTCTATCGGTTCCCGAGATAGCCGTTGGCAGTTTCCAAAATGTTGAAATAGTGGATATTTGACCTTTGGTAACCTCTGGTGACATGACCTTTGACCTGACCCAAAAAATGACCGAAGTGTTTTCTTCCTTATTTTGGACGTTCTTTCGATTGCCGCTTACCGCGTGTCGCTACGTGGCCCAGGAGCCGAGTTAGAAGAGGGGGGGGGGTGTTCAGACACCCCCCCCCCCCCGGCCCGGCGCGGAATCTCAGAGCACCGGCCCGGCGCGGGTTGTAGATTTTGACTCTACACATCACAATCCACATTGAATCCGGAATAGATAATACCTAATTGTAAGGTCTGATGCTAACCTTTTGAAGACAATCGGATCATCCAGTCATTATCACTCGATCTAATCGGATTCATTATCGCCTATCATTCGGATTCGTTATCGCCTATCCGCTGTGCAGTCGATCCTGCGACCACCGGCCCAGGCAGCTGCCGGCCAGGGACACGGCTGACGTCATCCGCAGCCGCCGCCGCCTCCTCGGCCGCCGCCGCCGCCGCCATCCGCCCAGTCGCCGGTGATCGGTCTTCAGTGAAAGTCACTCCGCTAGAGCCGCGGTCGGTTATCCAGCGTCGAACAGCCCAACCAGCGGCACGGACCGGTGTTTTACAATGCTCAGAGGTGAGTGGCCCGGGGTGGTGCGCGGACCCGACTGACCTGTCTGGCACCGACGGCACGCGACTGGTGACGTCACCGGGCACGTGCCGGTGGAAATAGATTGACGGCGGTATCTGTCGCTCGCACGGGTGGAGGCTGAGTGGTCACGTTTCCGAGCAGTGGGTGGGTACTGTGAGGGAAGATACACGGCTTCAGTTGCCACGTCTTCGGTCGGGCTGGAAGGGACTGTTGGCAGTGTCTCTCAACGCGTATAAATAACGGCAAAGGTAGGTGACGTGTTGTGGTGTGCTAACGTGCTGGAATGATTCTTACCTTATTGTTAATTATCCGTTTACCTACCTTCGGTATATTCAATTGTTCTGAAAAGCTCACTCATCGACTCGGGCTGCACGGTGATTTCAATATTCACGTTGATAATGTTGCGGTACCGATATAATGCGATTTACGTAAGGATGCAAGTATGTATCATGCGGTCAATGGAGGCTAACTATAAGTCAGTTTACAGAATGCGTCTCTCTGGTGTGCGTATATTCATTTGGTAGTCACTAGCCGAAAATGTGTTAGGCAATATTTCGTCCGATTGGTTATTTGCGATCCACTCTGCTTTTAACCCGCGACCGCCTGGGGGGGGTCGGATCCGACCCCCCCCCCCTCCGTTTTTCTTGAATAACTCATGAACCGCTTGAGCTATCAACTTGAAACTTTGCATACCTTCTCCCCCATCAATTTGACGTCTCCCGTGCAATTTTTAAGAAAAAATTTTCAATTTTTTTTTAGATATATCGATTTTAGTGATGTAACTACATGGCGTTTTCAGTCAAAAAGTGGTAAATGTTTAAAAAATCGCCAAAAATCGAGGTTTTAAGCCAATTGCAAATTAAGGACATGAAAAGATGCAGCTCAACGAGTTCTTTAAAATGGCTATCTCGGATTTTCCATAAAACGCGTTTTTCACCCCTAAAAATTCAAAAAACTATATTTTTTGGAAAACAGCTAATAAAATCCAAAATTTGGAGAATTTCCAAAAACCGGAATATATGTTATAGAGCTCTATTAGAACATTAGATGTCCCAAATTTCAACTTTCTATCTTGATTTTTGACCCCCAAATTGTAAAAAATAGCTCCAACATGCATAGGGCATGGTGACGTAATAAACATTTTCGCGAATTAGAGGCACTTCTGAACATCGCATGTGAAAACAAATGGCACCACTAGATTCCTGGGGCAAAGCTCGTCTAGAAAAGTGCATTTTTATGTCAAAAATAAAAAGTTGAAAAATTGACTTTTTTCTTAGCCCTCGTTTAGTTATGTATGGTATAAACGATTTTCTATGCTTTCAATGCACACTTATCACCAGCACAGTGACTTGGGGTCACATATAACCATTACCATCGGATTTGGCGTGAAAAATAAGCCATAAAACATGTGTCGCACGCCCATGTTGCAGAAAGTGAAAACCGTGACCTTTCGTGACCTGACCTGACCTTGACCCGTACTTAGTATGACCCCTATACGCACATGGTACCTTCACTAGGTCTTTGAGGTCATTTGTGGTGAGTTTCGAGCAGTAGCTATCGATTCCGCTGTCCGTAAGCCTAATCATGCAAAACCCCTGAATTTGACCTTTGACCTGACCTTGACCCGAAAGTTGACCTCAATCTTAAAATCTTAAGAGTGCTTTGGGAAGGTCTCGTAGAGACCTTTCGAACGCCGCCTCGCGGGGCTCGATACGACCATTGGTTCTCGAGATAACAGGGGGGGGGGTCGGATCCGACCCCCCCCCCCAGGCTGATGTGGGTACGGAAATAGCCCAGGCGGTGCCGGGTTAAACGCCGTTAAAATTCATTGTGGTCGTATCGAGTCAGAACAATTTATATGCTTCTCTTCACTTCAATTCGTAGGTTTGGTTTGGCACTGCATTGATATAGTCTTACCATAGTGTAATAAACAACGTTATAATAACGTTTATATAATAACGCTAATAACGTTAAATAAAATTGTTCATTACACTATAGTCTTACGTGGCTTATTGTTTTTTTGTTTTGTTTTTTATTGCTTTTAAATGATATTTATGTCCCGTCGGCGCAGCGCTAGAGATTTCATTACGTAATTGAGAGCCGCCATTCAACGTAGACTTGGCAACCGGCTCGAACGGCGGCGGGATCCTGCATCGGATATCGATACAATTTAACTGGTCTGTCTGCTACTGGCTTAATTGATACGAAAGATACATTAGGTTTTAAATATATAGCAATAGGAGTTAACAACCGCTTAGTATTTATATTTAACACAAGCATTTATTTTAGACCTTTGCTACTTGTTTCGCGACGTTGCGTTCTTATATGCTGCTTTAAAATGGACCTATTTTATTTGAAAATATAATGCAGAGGTAACTGCTTCCGTTCCGACCATTCCACATTTTATGCAACAATGATCCCGTTTCGATTTTAAAAATAAGAGCATCTCCCAGGTGAAAACAAATTATGATTCCTCGCCGGCTGAGGCTTCAATGAAGCATGCTCTTAATGGAGCGAATTTGAACGGGGAAGACGACGCTTTCACTTTCTCAGCGTACTGCATGACCTTATTTTGGGCACCGAAGGCATGCCCGTGTCGTTTTTTGTCGGAGCTGGGCGTGCCCGGTCACGCCGACAAGGATAATGCGTTTGTTTGCCGGCTCTGATAAGCGGGTCAAGTTCAGCCACGGGGCAGGGCCGGTCCGCCGCCGGCCGCTGCTGGCCTTCTGAATAACGCATGAGGTCGTCCAGTTCAGGGCTTTTCCCGTACCGAGAGCCCAACTGCCTCGGAGCGCTTAGCTATAGCTTATATATACGGGCACTTCGGCCCCTCCCATGCAGAGACGTGAGGATTGGACACTGGTAGGCCCATTTTGGCATTTTGGCTGTTGACTGGCTGCACAGCTGCACTGCTGCAAGTTGAGCTGCAAGTCAGACTGCAACATGCAGAGAAGCAGTTTTAGACTGCATATGTTGCACGTGTGATTGACTGCTCGGTGGCATTTCTCGCTAAAGCATGCACCTCCTCTAAAAAAAAAAAAAACGTTATACCTGTGTGGTCCGCGTCGCATGTGAGTGTTGCATGATGAGTACATCTAACCTATCGCTGCATAGTAGGCATGGTCACCGTTTATTTGCTGGGGTTCTGTTATATCTATTATCTATATACACTATATTGTAAATCCTGCCTAAACTACATACTATCTGAATCAAATGTGAAAAATATTTGGACATCTTTTTGACTTGACGCGATGGCACTCACTCAGGTAGACCTAAGAGAGAGCGAGAGTGTTTACTAAGATAATTCACTAAGGTAGGTATGTTTTTTTTTTGGTCAGGTAGAAATACCTAATTCAACCTTATGTGTACTTCTAGAAGTTCGTTTCTAAAAAAGCATCTTATATGAACAGTTATAATCTTGTACCTAAATGTCACCACGACAGCGGTACCTAAGTACCTATAATTTCTAAAGTCAGTTCCAGAACTATCCGGCTTTAGCCAGCGCGGGCGACTGGGCAAAGAACCGACCGCATTTTTGCCGTTTTCGACTGCCGTCTCAGGCCCGACAGGATAATACCTAAACCAGTCGGCAATCATCCGACCCACCGTTGTACACTACACCGTTGTATAACCATAGCAGCACAGCCAGGCCAATCCCAGGCACTAAAAGGCACCGTTACCGGAACAGTGATATTTTGGCTCGCTTATTTGAAAGCAATGCCCAAGCCATAGCTATACCACAACGTTTCGTTTAAAACATTTGTTGACACCCGAGAGGAGCTGAGGCGAGCGGCGACTTGTCACTTGTCAGCGCTGTGGCAGTGGACCGATCGGGACATATTCAGGTTCGGTCTTTAGCGTTCGTTGGGTACCTAAATTATGTCAAAATAGACGTTTCTTTTGAAACGTCTTTTTTGTAAATGTTTTCTGAAATTATTGCTATGCAAAGGTTGGGCAACATTGATTTATAATCAAAACGTTTATATCATCGCGACCAATCAAATTTTCATAATTGAACCTTTTCAGGTCAACTATTGAGCATTTGACCTAAGGTCAACGTCATGACGTGACCGAAAGGGTCATGCTGTTTATCAGTCGATTCGTTTTTTTTTTTTGTCTAGGTAGGTAAAGACTAGCCAGTTTCGTCTTCATGGATATGTTCATCTCTTGACTCTTCGTCGGCGGATGCCTGAATGAGATGTCGACCTCATGAGCGTCTCAGCTCTCAAGCCGGTTTGCCCTGTCGACTTAAATCGGGCCGTCTGACCAGTGACCAGCCTCAGCCTGACTGGCGGACCGATTCCAGCAGGGAACCAAATCTGGCAGGGTGCTGTCGGATCGACTTTATCCGATTGTTAGGCCAGCTCCTGACTGTTGGACTCTTGGGACCGGGACCGATTCGGATGCCGGTGGTGGGCTGGCGTCAGCCGGTCACGGTTGACTGCTTTTCATTGGCGTCAGCTGTTGCGTCAGCCGAGAGTTGAGCCAGCCGGTGAGAGAGTTCGAGCCACGCTGATTGGGAGAATGCCTGTCGCTCATATTGGCTGGCACCGAGCATGGTGCACAATGTCACTGTTGGGCACGAACACGAAGAGGTGATAGCTTCGCGAATGTGGCATCAGCTTTGAGCTTTCAACGGCTTTTGCTCCCGTTCGGCCAAGAGACCATTGCCGAGTTTGAGAAATGATAGGACTTTGGGGAGACATTGGTCTGGGCGGCCACTGGTACCTATCTATAGGTACATCCAGGTCTGAACCTGTCACCCTGGACGGGTCACCCAATGCCCTGGCCCCTGGGTAGCCCCGCTAACGGGCAGTGGGCACTAGAGATGTCAATCGGATACCAACTTTTTGGTATACCTACCGATACCAAACCGATACCAACTTGGTAGTGGTATTTCAATCCTAATGTGTTTGGTATTTCAGGGGAGTCGTTTTATGAAAATGATTGGTAGGGCCCAAAACGGCGGACGGCCATTTATGACGTGCTTCCAAAGGTAGGGTAGGTACCCCCCAAATTTGCCTTTCTCATCGGATTTCGGCCACTTATATTTCCGCTTTGAATTTGAAATTTGAAAACTGAATTTAACAATCAAAACTAAAACACAAAAATTCTTGGAAATCTTGGTACTTCTGAACCAATGCACAAAGCGTGCGGCATTTATCGAGGCATTTGTGTCAGAGGACACGCTCGTTTTTTTCCGCGAAGCTCTACCTCGATCAGGGATCGAACGGTTCATAACTGCCCTTTTCATCAAGTGATATCTAACAAAAGATTGGTAGGGCTCACGGAACATTGATAGGGCCCATATAAACATTGGTAGGGCTCGGGCCCTACCATAACCAGACCTATACAAAACGACGTCCCTGTGGTATTTTGTTGGTATTATGAAACATTACTAATGTATAAAAGGCTAAGAAATTGGTTAAAAGTTGGTATTTCCCTCATGTTTCCAAGTTGGTTCGGTTTCGGTATTTTCCCACGGTTTTGGTTGGTATTTGGTTTGGTATCGGTATTCCGATCTTCTGTAGGTACAGGTCTCGCGGGTTTTAAGCGTAGGTTTTGCCTTTCCGGGTATATCTTTTTCGTCTTCAGTTTTGTAGGCTTGAAGATATGACCAATTTATTCGTATAACTCCCTTTCATGATCATGGAAAAAGGTTTGATCGTATGCCGGCTAGTTTCGGAGAAATTAAAAGAAAACCTCAAAATTCGCCGTTTGGGGCATTCTGACCGCGGCTTCCCTGCAGTCGCCTATGACTACAGTGGCGTTACCCGACGAGTAGGACACTGAAACACAGAGGCATGAATGAATCCAGCGCGTGGTGAACGTTGGATAGAGGCGGGACTTGGCAGAGGCTATCACTGCGGCCCGCGCAGGGCGTCCCTGGATGCAGCGGGCGGGCCTTCGGGCCGTGAGGCCAGAGGTCACGACAGCCAGGGTCTGTTTGGCATGAAGGGAGGGGAGGCGCTCGCCTCAGCCAACTCAGCCGGTTTGGTGGTAGTGGTGGTGGTGGTGTGGGGGTGGGCGGCAGGCGAGAGGGGCTAGAACGAACGGGATAAAATAGAATGGAAATGTCGTGCCGTAGTCAAGTTACAATATTTTTTATCTAATAAGCATTTATTGATATTACGAAAGAACCTAGGTACCATATTAAATTGAGAAATATACCTACAGGAAATATTATTTTTCGATGTTACCGTTTACTTTTAATGGAAACCCTACTTCTTATTAGGGGTGATAAAACGAACCCCTCTCCTCGGTTTTTCCTGAATAACTCGCGTAAATAGTGGCGGATAGCAGCGAAGCTTTCAGTGCCGTAATTTATTTTTCTCACCATAAGTAAATTAATACCCATGCGGTCAGGAGTCAGGATAAGTTCAGGCCATCTGCCATGAAAAGTTTACACACCCTGAAAATTTTATGACCCTGACCAAAATGACCTTTGGTCTGTGACCAGTTTTTAGAGCCTATTACAGGCCAGAATGGGCATTCGGCATGCCAGGTCTCATTAACCGTTCGTTTCTAGACTAATGATTAGAAACGTTCCAACATGTGAAATTGTGTTTGGTTCCTTGTGTCTTATTTGGCCGGGACCAGCGCAGGAACTTGGCCGGTGCCTTCCATAGTTGCCGATCTGTGGAGCGCATGGAGCCGATCTAGCCAGGTTCAAAACCACTAGGAATGACATTGCGGCACAGCTAATCTTCAAGGTTTCCGCGCCCCTAGAATATCTGCTGTTTAGCTGCCGGTTTCCGGTCAGATGGCCTAAAGGCGAGGTCACTAGCGATGGAAATGGAAACACGTTGAACAGGCTAGTGAGAAGGATTCACGTTCATTTTAAATCCGTGCATATGTCGCTGAATACCTATACCGACCGCTTTCTAAAAAGGCTAATCTCTCTCTCTCTCTCTCTCTCTCTCTCTCTCTCTCTCTCTCTCTCTCTCTCTCTCTCTCTCTCTCTCTCTCTCTCTCTCTCTCTCTCTCTCTCTCTCTCTCTCTCTCTCTCTCTCTCTCTCTCTCTCTCCCTCTCGCTCTCTCTCTCTCTCCCTCTCGCCCTCTCGCTCTCTCTCTGCCTCTGTTTCTGTCTCTGTCTCTGTCTGTCTCTGTCTCTGTCTCTGTCTCGTCGGGAGGCCAACTCTGGTCATACCATGGAGCACTTCGCATAATCTCCTCTCTCTCTCTCTCTCTCTCTCTCTCTCTCTCTCTCTCTCTCTCTCTCTCTCTCTCTCTCTCTCTCTCTCTCTATCTCTCTTCCTCTCTTCCTCTCTTCCTCTCTTCCTCTCTTTCTCTCTTTCTCTCTTTCTCTCTTTCTCTCTTTCTCTCTTTCTCTCTCGCTCTCTCTCTCTCTCTCTCTCTCTCTCTCTCTCTCTCTCTCTCTCTCTCTCTCTCTCTCTCTCTCTTCTCTTATACCGAAAGCTCCATAAAAGCTCACGACAAAAACTTCTAGGCAGGTCAAGACCCTTCCGACTATTGGGTCATTAAACTGATTTGGAAGGTCAACGTATGACCTATGGTCAACGAATGACCTATGATCTATAAATTGGATATCATCGGCTTCCTCTCGTCACGTGCAACAAGCTCCTTCTTTTCAAGGAGCTCTATTTTGATCAAGCCGATCAACTGTGGGGTCTGATCCATCCCCGCCCAAACGTTAGCGCCTGCGAAAACACCGATATGGGTGCGAGTTATGGCATATTCCAATATAAACAATGTTAGGTATGTTTTGCTTTTTTAGTGGCTCACTTTGATTTTGTTTTAAAAATAACGCAACAAATCAGCATACAGTGATGTTACTTAAACTTTTACGCCTGGGTTTCCTTTGAATAATACTGCAATTTCATTCATGCAACATATTTATTGGCCAGTTTTGTGGAAAAGTTTTGGAAATATAGTGCAGCAGAAAAAAAAAACTTTGTTGTGAAACGACCTCCAGCATCAGCAGGTCACGGTCAACCCTCACCCCGTTGGGGGGAAGGCAATATAGCCCCCCTGTGTATTTTCCTGAATAGCAAGAAAACGGCGGCGCGCAGCTCCGCTAAATTTTCAGTAGCTTGCCGGGGATTAGGGGAAGTTGGGGGAACGCCGAATACTTTTTTTCTGACGCCCGTAGCACGCAAGGTAGACAACATAAGCTATTCTTGTTGGCGTCATTCGAGAGGCCAGTCTTTTGCCTTTCAAACATACCAGGCGCATTTGATGAATTCGCATACCGTTAAGCGCACAAACTAAAAATATCAAAGAAGTGATTTTTTCGGCGTTGCCCCGGACTGCGGGGAAAGCCGAAAATGGGAGAAATGATCTACGGGGAATGCCGACATTGATGTTTTGCCACTTTATCTCAAACTTTATCCAGAATTTATCAAAGCTGACACGCGTTTTAAGAGCTTGAGGACGCTTGGTGCACACTGGAAGTTATAATTGTGTGATATAATAAGAAAATGCCAGGTAAATAATTCCTTATAGGTAACAGGCCGTTGTGTCGGTTGAAAGTGTAATTTGTGTGACTAAAAATTCGCGTTGCTATTCTACAGCAGTAAAGTCCACGTAGCGTGCTTTAACGTGCGTAATTGCACGTTTTCGGCATTACCCCAGCCAGCCATACTTTCATTTGCAGGCCCATAACTTTTCAACGTGCCGTATAAATTTCAAATAGGCAGCACACTTATGCAAAGACATGCTGAAGATTACTTGACCGAATTGGCCAGACAAACGGTAGGTTAATGAGTCAGAAATGCAGCTTCAAAGGCGCATGTAGTACAAGGAACGCGTACCTTGAAAACGCTCTTGGCGCCCTCACAGCCGAAGTATTCCGAATGACGACTCGTAACAAACATGCGATAATTGTAGTCACTTAAGCTTCAGAGCATCACTGACAGGTGGCATCCATGTCTTACGGTTTTCGAAATATCTCGAATTTCGGCTTTGCCCCAACTCCGGCATTGCCCCAACTTCCCCTAATTTGACACCTTCACACAAAACATCAAGTCTAAGGCTACCTTAGGTCAGGAGTTATTGAGGTCAAACTGAGTAGAGTTGCAAAATTTCCCTACCGCACTACCGGCATGCCGGTAATTTTTCACTACCGCAGTTTTTTTCGTGGTATCTGGCATGTCTTGCCGGTAGCATGCCGGTATTTTTGATTTTGCACACAAAAAAATATCAGCATATGATTCAAACTTTGGACACTAAGAGGCTATTGAATTGTAATAACAGCAATCTTAGCCACTGCAAAATACATTTTGTGGTAAAAGTTCCATATGCCGTATTAAAATTACCGCCAAATTACCGGTATGCCGGTAATTTGGCGGTTTTTTTTGCTTGGGGCGTGGTAGCATGCCGGTATCCCAGAAAATTGTTGTGGGGCGGGGCGGTGCCGGTAGCAGCCCATTGGGAAAACTTTGCAACTCTAAAACTGAGGTCATGTTCGAGCAAAAATGAGCAAAAAACATGAAATGTTGAAACGCTCATAAAACCAACAGTTAACAAGCAATAATTTCAAAGCTCTTTATCTGATCGTGTAGAGGAAAGACGGCGCTACAAAACTGCAATCTGGGATTTTCAAACTTTTCAGTTTTTGACCCCCCAAATAAAAAATTGGTCTGTTATAAAATAGCAAAAAACCCAAAAGTTTTTCCGAATTAAAAAAACGGAATCTATATAATAGTCCCTGCTTTCTTCGAGCTTCATAACAAATTGTAGATCGACACGCGTATTTACAAATTGCAACCGAGCTCCGCCGTAGGGTATTTTATTTCCGCCGTAGTGTATTTCACTTGGGGGATTTTCTACCATACATCTGCCTGAGCTTAGGGTAATTACAATTTGTCGGCGACGTTAAAAAATGATGCACCTTTTTTCGCAGTATAGGATATCGCATGTGCATATTTCTGCCTTTTTGGGTGCGCTTTATCGGTTTTTCGTGAGTAACTCGCGTAAAAATCGTCCGATCGCGACGAAACTTTCAATACCCCCGATTTTATCAATTTTACACTTACCCTGAAAATTTCATGACTCTGACCCAAATGACCTTTGACCTGTGACCTATTTCTCGAGACATTGTTTGGCCCGAATCGCGATTCGGCGTATGTCGGCTCGCATTAGCCGCGCGGTTGCAGTCTTCACGTGGTTTCAAGCGTTTAAACATGTGATATGATGCTGGTCCCATGCATTAGGGTGGGTGTCAAGGTCACCTAAAGGTCAGGTCAGCTCAATGACCTTTGATGACCTCGGTTCATTTTTTCGAGTTTTACATGTTTCTAGGCTAGTTTTTGGAGCTGATTTCGAATTTAGCAGCCATTTGAACATTACAGGGGGTGTAACGAAATTATCCGAACACCTTTCTTCCCGCTGTAATTAAAAAGCAAAACAATCTGGTACTTTTTCTTTTAACTGAGCTTGTAGCCACCTTTCATAAAAACAAAGTGGCGAATGTTCTGGAGCATTTCAGCCAATGGATTCTCCAGCACACTGGCTTTGATGCGGACCAACGCCGTCTAAACCTGTGCCTGCGGTTGAGCAAATGAGCAGTGCTTATGGCGGGTGGCTCTTCATACACCTCCTGCTGAACAAGAGCCCACAGGTTTTCGATTGAATTGGGATCGCGACTTTTTCCAAGTCATAAGCGTTAGCCCAGAATGATTGAAGGTTCTATCGGCATCACTTCCCGTTCTTTTAGGGACTTTTAAGTAGCGCGCCGCCCCGCATGAAGACAGCGTGGCTTGAATCAGGCATCAGTGCGCGTTCAGAAACCGTGCCCTCCTATGCCGTCTGGTTGAGCGCCTCCAATCATGCTCCACCAACTTCCCTGGAAAAGCTCCACCCTTGCCTATGGGGCAAAATATTAGGGACAGAAACACAAAACAAGACAGATAAAAACAAAGCAAAATTAACTCATTACCTAATGAAATTCAGGCTGGAGAAAAACATAGGTAATAGGTATCTATGTCAAATTAGAATGAAAGATTAAAATCAACCTGACCAGGCCTTACGGTCTGACCTGGTCCTAACCACCTTACTTCGCCTAACTTAACCCAATTCAACCTAGCCTTCCACAACACCTGCAGAGGTACCTTCCTGGAAAAATGACGCCCAGGGAGGTGACTGTCCAACTTATTGGAATTCGGAATACTACCATGATTGCTTGTCAAAATGTGTGTCATCATGCTCTTGGTTGACAAGTGATGTATAATAAATGTGATATTCAATAATTATTTTATTATTTATTTATTTTTCGGTTCACCCGACAACCACATACAAGTGGGTATATCTCCTGACTGTTGACTGTTGACTGTTGAGTGATCAAAATATTCAAATAATCAGGGTACAATGCTGTGCATAGTACACACTTATCATGTTGTTTTTGTGTAGGCCCTCTGCACATTGTTGTGTGCACTGCTATGTGCACCTTAAAGGAAAAGGGCCACCTTCGTGAAATATGAAGATATCGTTGTTTTTCATTTTGACATTATTATTTTTCATTTTCTTTTTAAAACTGGTGCCAGAAGTGCACAATTCGCGAAAAAGTATTTAAAACTATTTAACATATTGGTACTATGTTGATACTCTCTACGGCACCTACTGTATGATGGCATAGCGATGACGTCACACTCAAGCCAATCAGCGTTCAGAAGACAGACTCGTCGGATTGTGTCAGATAAGCTGATTGGTTAAAGCTGAGCTGGTTGGAGCTGATTGGTAAAAAACCAAAGCCTCGCCGCGGGTGGCTGTATTGTCGGATAAGAACGCATTCCTGGGATAAGAACGCATTCCTGGCGTATTTTCTTTTAAAATTGCCGATAACTACGAATGGAGGCCGAAATCGGCCGTAAGGAGGTAGACAGATATGTTTTCGGACACGGGCTACAAGATGGCTATCTCAGTTTCAATCCCCATGTTAAAGGTGGCCCTTTTCCTTTAAGTAAAAAAGTGACTGGTGGTACATGACAAAAGGTTGCTGCAACTGTGAAGTTCATGCCCTTGGTCTTGCTGGTGCCAAATGCCTATAGCTATAGCAGGATCAGTGAGGGTTGCAGACATGCTACATACATTGTGCATTGAAGATATTGGCACAAAGTTCATCTGTAATTACTATGCTAAACACCTAATGTAAGGAGCGACATAGCCCAGATGATAAAGCTCTCTGGTCAACATCACAAAAATTTATTGACAATACTTTGCAGGTACATATTTACATAATACATTCATCGCAAATACTTTCGATTTGATTCAGAAACTAGTTGCTAGTAAGCTTGCATTTTTGTAAGTACAACAACGACCATATATTAAATCATAAAAAAATCTTCTCATGGCTTTCATCACATACCTTTTTACCAAACAAGTACCTAGCTACCATGCAATGATTATAAAATTTGTCCGCAATCCATCTATATCTCAACTTGACACAATGAATTTGAAAAACCCTGACAAAACCTATAACTGTATATAAGAAGAATAAAATGCTACAAGAATTATGAATTACTGAAGATATTCTCACATGCTGGAATGTTGAAACTCTACTTTTGTCATCCATTTCCACGTTTGATTGAGCCCTCATATAGAACTGTTTTCGTTCTTCAGTCACAAGCTTTCACACAAATCTTGAATTTTTACACATCATCTTGAACCATGCTCCAGTCTTTCCAACAAGGTACTATGTAACATCAAAGCAATTTTGATTTGTTACAACAGCTTCAGATCATGACAGGCTTGAGGTTTGTTACACCATTTCACCATGATTTGCCAGACAAATCTCTACGAAATGTGTATCAATTCCCAAACTAAGTAATTGATCATATCAGTATTTGCAGTTTCCACTCACTGTTTCATAATACTATTCTATGTTTATATAAAGAAACTCAAATAATCCACAAATCGTTATTGAAACACTCCCAATAACAGGACAAGTTCAGAAGCAAACAAACATTGCGCCAGATTTCGTATGAAACGCGCCATCGTCCTGAAGTTTCTACCACAGACGGTAGTTCAACCGCAGCCGTAGTGCGAAAACCCCTGCCCACCTTACCCCACGGCGGAGCTCGGTTGCAATTTGTAAATACGCGATCGACACCTCCTTTTTTGGCCAAGTTGTAGCTTAAAAAACAGTTAAAATTGATGACGTTAATTTTAACTAAATTTTTAGCAATTCTAGACCACGCAGCGCCAAACAAAGACCACCATTAGCCTTCCCGTGACGAGCTGCATCGAACCGATACCCATTTTATGCAAAAATATCAAATCAGAAATTTGACCAAATTTGACCTGACCTTTACCTGACCTTCACCAGAACATAACCTTAACTAGCCCCAAAGGTTGCCTGACCCACATAATCGCATTTGTCATGTAAAATGGACCAGAAAACATGCATCACATAATAGTTATTTTCATATTGTGACCCTCAGTGACCTGACCTCTGCGACCTGATCTGGTATCAGTGACCCCAAATAGCAAAATATGTGTTTGACGAACAATTCATCATCGAAAATTGTCATTCATCGATTTCTTATCGATGAATGACATTCATTTTTCTCGATTTTACAACACATTTCTTGAAATGCGTGTAAACAGTGAAAATTCGACATTTGACCTGTCCTGTGACGTCATCGGTTTGACCGAGGTCAATGAATTTGAGCCAAAAGGTAATTCTTCGTTGGGGCTATCCAACACCGTTTGCTGCTTGTCGCTATGTTGCGTGCTTCTCGAGATCTTCGGGGGGGGGGCAAAATACCCCCCCTTCCCCATGGGACCGATCGGTAGCCTAACGAGGCGCGGGTTAAATGACAGGACTGTTCCCCAGAAATAGCATTACAGACCAGTCGTCTCCCGGCCTCAATGGTAAGCGGCTAAAACTTTGAACGACTACCTATGGATCGGCACGCTGCCGGCTCACTCCGCCCGCTGGCTACGGGTGGCCTTAACCGTCCAATGCCGATTGGCCAACGGCCGAGGTCGTGCGCTGGTCAGCACGCATAGAGGACGGGCCGCAGTACTGCACATTGTGAGTGACCTCTGACCTTTCCCCGTTCCCTGACCGCATGCCGTGTCGCCGGCCCAGACGATAGAAACCGGTTCTAGCCTCTACGCAGGCTGCCACTCTTTTTTTTTTGCGACCCTTCCCTCCCCAATTTACTTATGTGCCGTAGTACGCACTCGCGAGTAACTGGGCGGAGCAAATGGTCACCGCTACAGAGGCGGAACTGGTTGCCCTCCCGCTCGCCGAGCGACCTACCGCTAAAACCCGCGAGACCTGTACCTATACGTAGGTACCTGACATCATTAGTGGGCACCCAACCACCGTAAGCAATGAGCATGATCATTGATCTCGAGGAGCTACTCTCGCCAGATGAAGGTGAACGTTTCGGACTATGATCAGGGGGCTTGAGTAGTGGAGAAGGATTTGTGCATCTTGTAGATGGACCTTGGTCAAGCCGCCACGAAGTCGATCAATGGACAATGACGATAGAGCTACGCCAATCAATCACCATCGTCAGTCGTGGTTTGTGGCGTCATCTGGAATGAATGAAGCCAAGTACCGAGCCCTGTTCAAGTGCTCTGCGGCCACCGCGGCTCCCGCGGCCGGGAGGCGGAGCCTAATTTCGGTTAGGTTGAACACCCTCGCGGCTGCGGCCGCTGCGGCCGGCGACGAGAGTGGCACGTTTGTTTTGAAAGGAGATGCTGATCAAAATTTTGTGCGTAATTGCTTTATAATGGCTTTATTACTTCAATTAGTACCTTTTTGAAGCAATTATTCCTTAACAACATAATAAAATCAACCGAAACAAAGAGCGAAATCCGCAATGTTTTGTCTCACGCGCGCAGTTTATGTCGAAGTTTCCCTGCGGTCGCTCCCGAGCGACCGCGGGAGCCGCAGGAAGAGCTACGCATTACCCAGAATGCTGCTCTCACCTGATTGGCCGCCAGCTAAGCTCCGCCTTTTTGGCCGCGGGAGCCGCGGCGGCCGCAGACACTTGAACAGGGCCCAGTACTCCGTCAGCAGGGTATAGATTGCACTATAGCTACTGATAACTCCCGCTAGGTGGCAGCAGGTCGCAAAGTCAATTTTTCATTCATTCTTTTCAAGGCCGTGGTGGCGCCAGGTGGTGCACGTTCGACTTTCCAACGACTTTTTCTACCAGCTTTCTACCCCGACAAGGTGATTGAATGCTGATTGAATGTGTCATTGGTATTGAATTGAAAATGTGCTTTTCTGTCGTATCATTATATAACCACTATCACTATCATTCGTCTTGACAAAATCAATTTTTAAGTTTATCCCCCCATTTATGATCCAGCCATATATCTATAATCTGTTCAGTTTGCTCCACTTGAAATTACTTCCATGTCATTTTTGGTACCTTAAATAGTTCCAAAATTCTAGCCTGAGATACTGAAAGGTGAAATTGAAATGCTGTTTCCACTTTCCACGAATTGCCCTGGGGCCTGCCCCCCTCCCCCCATCAGCAGGTGGTGGAGATCTGCGGCCTATGGAGTTGGCATTTCGATTTTACCCTCTAGTCTAGCCGCAGGGCATATTTTAACAAATTTTTACTGCATCCCAAAGTTGAGCAGAGGGCACATGCTACGACTAAAGGCACAGGGCAAGGAACAGAGAAGGGCACTGAGGAGGGCAGAAATAGGGCACGGCAGGTTACAGGGCATGGCACAGGACATTTTAGAGGGAAGGCCGGGTACAGGTCAGGGCAGACAGCAGGGCACAGGTCAGGGAATCGGACAGGGCACAGGGCAGGGACGCAGTGGGTCAAATCAGCAGGGGCTACGTCCCAAGGCGAGGGGGCTGCGTCCCGCAGTAAGTGCCTTAAAACATGCCCTGTCTAGCCGACATCCGTTATGAATTTTTCTGTTTACCTCCCAGTAGAAGAAAACCTTACAAGTGTTATAAGAAAAAGTTTGGTTAAATACTTTTCAGGTTTCTTAGTGCCTGTGTGAGGGTCATATTTATCAGTTAGTTTTATGACCATATCCTCATAGCTTTAAAAGGCTTGAGCTGTGAGGGCCTGAAACTTGATAACCATTAATAAGGCAGTTCCTTGGTCTTCTGATGGAGAGGAATGGGCTGCTTTTAGGGAACCTTTTTTGCAGAATATGGTGAACCTTTTGCCTTTCGTAGCCAATGCCTGCCCCCAATGCGAATGTGACCTAAATTTTTGTCTTCAGATGTCAAGTTTTAACACAAGTTGTAACACAGGCCAAGGTAGTTCAAGCAGTAAAACCAGCTAGGTAAAAAAGTTTTTTAACTTACATCCTTACTACTTTTTCTTTAGATTTGAGATGTAAAATGTGAAAGTAGGTTAAGGTTTGCCTGCTGAGAGGATAAATGTGGTGTATTCTCTACAAATAAAACTTTACCCTCAGTTGCATTGTCCTGTCATCTCAAATCATCGCAAATTGAGCAGTAAACCCAAAGTTTGAGTGGACGTGTTCACGGGCCCTGTGTGCGGTCGGACCGCACACAGCCTCCAAGCTCCGCCCACTGCGTCCCTACGTCAGCCTTCCGTCACCGCACACAGCGATCGCTGTGGCCGGTCGGGACTGGCCACAGCGGACCGTCCACCGCACGCAGCCGTGACGTCAGAGCCGCCTACCCATCCCCTACCCCCACGCCTGCTGGACGCACCGCACACACCGCACGCAGCAGTGTGCGGTGCCCGTGAACACCCCTCTGGTCTCAGGATAGACCCATGCCCTCCTGAAATTAAGGAAAGGATCCATGTTGAAATGACAAGCATGTATGGGTAGAAGCAGAGGATGTACAGATTTAGCACATTTGCTATGCTTGTGATGGCAGTGAGTCTGCTGTAACAGTGAACTGATAATTCTACTATGTGAGGCCAGACTCTGACCTCACATAGTAGTTTTTTGCCTTTGCACTGCAGAATTCTTGCCAGATCTGAAATTCTGCCATTTTTCTGACACACTATACCTATTTATAGTCACCGTGACTAATACCTACCTACCATCTGGATCCGCAACACACGCCCACCACATATCTCACTGATGTATTCTGTTCCTACAGGTGCCGTTCAGCAACTGAGGATGCAGTCGCCGTGTCCGTTCCTGCGCATGTTCCCGGCCCGCTACCTGCAGTCGTACGGGGGCCGGCTGGCGGCCACCTACGGAGCCAACTGCCCAGTGCTAGCCCGTCATGTGTCCAGCGCCGCTACCGCTCCCGAGCACGGTAAGTTCACGGTTCGTGTAAATGTGCGTTATAGTTCCCACAGTCATTGTATCCTTTCTTAGCTATCATGTTGTTTTATGACGAAAGGACATTTATTGTTACCGTTTTATTTTAATCACGTCCTATCTATAGTAAGACAAACTCACGGTGCAAACTGCAAAGTAATTTTGTTCGGCTAGATTGCGTACCTGAAACCTTAAACTGGTTGTGTCAGAGGTGCTGACATGCACTCTGCTACACGGGTACATGCATGGTCAGCAGGTCATAGGGTGGGCGCAAGTATGGGTCAGAATGTTTCGTGCTGCACGAGCCTCACGGACTTGTACGGGTGTGGCAGGGTGCGGCCCATGCCACGCTGACTTGCCAAACTCTAACTGCCTATTGTATTTCAACAACAATGCATTTTTATGACTGTGCAGGAATTCATTGCGAAATTTGCCGTAACGGACGTTGCCGATGCCTAGTTAATTTTACCGTTATTATTTTCGATGCTCATTTTACCCAGTTACCCAACCACCTTGCACGATAACACGGCGTCAGTTACTGGCATATGTAATGAGTTGTTTCGTTTCTCTCTGAGTGTTGACATTGACAACGATATACCGCTTCCCTACTCACATACGCTGACCCTCGTAACATAGACAGCAGGACATTAGGTCGTATTTTCATTCAGCCAGTCCTCACCGTCGTACATGTAACTGGTTGTGTATCGTCGTACTGAATATGTTGTTCTTTCTCCACCCTCAGCGGCGGGCGCCATCTCAAAGTGTCCGTTCCTGAAGGACCAGACGGCGGCGGCGGCTCTGAAGGAGACCACTGTGGACGCCTACAGTGACACCATCTCCGTCTCTGAGCGTGAGTAACGCGGCCTCGGCCTGAGAAAACGGTGGAGGAGTGTTCTTCCGCTGCGGACAATTTTCGCTGCTCAGTGGGTGGATGATGATTGTAATGGGAGTTGCCGGGAGAGGAGGAACGATGGCGTGTGGAACTTTGATCGTGTCAGGTTGAGAGTTGGGATATATTGTTTGGAGCTTTGTTGATGGATTTGGGGTTTGGTGGTTTCATTGTGTATCGTGAGTGGGTATGGGCACGAATATGAGTGTATGCGTGCCTCTGCAGCTCCTACGGACATTGACACTGTGATGGATGTGCGACCATGATACACATTATACACTATATACAGGGTGCTAAGTTTGGGTGATGGATGCTTGTTGTATGACACAAAGTATGGCAGAACCACTCTGAGCCTGCCGCGCTGGGTAAGCTGCGTTGAACGGTGCGCTCACTGGATCTAACCTCCTCTCTGACAGCCCGCAAATGCCCGGTGGAGAAGCGCACCGACGCGACCGACCAGGAGAGCCTAGGTCAGGGTTTGGTGATCTCAGTATTTATCCGTCTTTCTAACAGTTGGCAGAGTAGTTACTTGTGTGCTTCATTACTGATCAGTGTAGCTGTTGTGCGCACCTTGCTTTTCAGTGTAGCTAGATTTGTGCCCGGCTTTTCCAGGAAACTCGTGTGTGTGCCTTGACGTCAACCAGTGCACTTTGTGCTCTGTTTTATAGTGATGCATGCACTGCAGTATGCACTGCCTGGAATGACGTTGCGGCTGTGCTACTTATTGCACTGTGTGGAGTGTTTTAGATTGTCATATTTCGAAGACGTTGATTGCTATTTCAAGCGACCCCGACCTAAATTGCAATAATGCACCCTTTTCCAGTTTTCCTATCAGGCTGTAGTTAGTGCGCATGCATTTGTGTGTGTACTCTTGTACTTTATAGTTTTAGGTGGTTCTTCTTCCACGATCTATTCTTATGTTGTGTGAATGACCGGCTAGCTATTGCCCTAACATGTTTCTATAGAATATTTCACGTGGAAGCATCCTAATTTCATTGAAACCTGAGGCTATTCACAACACAAAAATCACATATTTTTGTCGACATTTCAGGCATACAATCGTCTTATTTTTTGTTTCCTCACACTTCCAAGTGCTCGTCTTTTACTTTAAGTGGACATGTCATGCCGTTTCTGAGACGTGGTGCATCTCGCTTGTTCGGCAGCGTTCGACTATGAGGGCTTCTTCCGCGACCAGATCCGCAAGAAGAAGGAGGACCACTCGTACCGCATCTTCAAGAAGGTGGGTCTCGTACCCTTCTTGGATGAATTGAAACCAATGTCATTTGAAACTCTTCGGTTCTTCTGCTTTTGGTTTTCAGCAGACCCATGCATCATTCTTATGTGGGATATGTAAGGATTCCTCCATTGGTCGATTGTGGTACGTCTTCATGCGTGCGTACATATCGTCTCTTCATTTTTTCACTATCCTCTTAACGATTTCTTATCTTTGTCACGCACCACAGAAGTTCAACATTATTTGATTCACGGCTCAATCTATCCAGCACCAATAAAATCTACCTCCCGAGATCCAAGCCCTCTCAGAAATCTGTCCCCTGTTTCCCCCTTCATCGTGCCGTGACATTACTCGACTGGGAACGTAACACTTGTCCCGTGACCCGTGATGTGACCTGTGTCCCTCTGTCGATTCAGGTGCTGCGTAGCGCCGACCAGTTTCCGGCGGCCGCCGAGTTTTCCCGTGGCCGGCGCGATGTGACTGTGTGGTGCAGCAACGACTACCTGGGCATGTCGCGACACCCGGCCGTCATCGGAGCTGTGAGGTGAGAGCTGACCTGACCTGACCCTGACCTCTCCTGACACGACTTAAATTGGTGACATCATGGCAAAGCATACCTGTTTTACGGCTGATAAGTCGAAACAAGTACACAAGTTTTGTTGACATTAGTGTGTTCGATAGTTCGACCCTCTATGTCCCTCCACTAACCATCTCCTCCCTGTCTCCGTGCAGCCAGTCTCTGAAGGAGCACGGCGCCGGCGCCGGCGGCACCCGTAACATCTCCGGCAACACGCTCTTCCACGAGGAGCTGGAGGCAGAGCTGGCCGACCTCTACCAGAAGACGGGCGCGCTCCTCTTCACTTCGTGCTACGTGGCCAACGATACCACCCTCTTCACGCTGGCTCGGTCACTGCCTGGTGAGTAACTAGCCGGAGGGGTGTCAGTTGGAGTTTTCAGAGGGGGAGGGGGACAGTTGAGTTGTCAAGTTGGATGAGTCGGAGGGGGGTTGAGTATGAAAGTTTTGCAAGTCTCAGGTGGGGGACTCATGGAGTCAAGTCGAAATTGGCTGCTTCGATCAGACTTGGTCGGTAGTTGGAGCCGGATGGTTACTAAGTCGGGTCGCTCGATAAGGTCGAAGACTCGGCTCCCGCGCTGCTATTTTTGGCGTGATGATACGTCACGTACCTAAAGCCGATAACGTCAGATCTCGGAACGTTCCGTTAGTCCAATCATGATGATGTGTTTGTTTTATTACGGTGTTTGGGGTGCTTGTCATGCGCTATCTCGAAAGCTTGTCTCGTCATCGGGAAGTCCTGGCGCCGCAGTCACCATCAGTCGGTTAGAGGGTACATGAGTAATGTCGCCGACCCTGGGTCAAAGGTCAGTCTGATGACCTCAGTCAGTTACGTGCCCGGTGTCAGAGGTCAGATGGGTGACCTCGGCCGGTGAAACAATTGTCAAGCTCCGCTGTGTCGCCAATTTGCTGCGCTGTGTCAGCAACCGCCGCCCACCCAGCCGCTCGGCTGTCATTCATCGTGCATCGCAGCACATCCGGCACACTTGTCTAGGGACAGGATTTGGCTGTCTTTCATGCCTGTCTGTTGGGGAATGCAGGGGGAGGGGGGAGTGATGGTCGGCACATATGGCTTT
Organism: Amphibalanus amphitrite; assembly: GCF_019059575.1. Lineage (NCBI taxonomy): Eukaryota > Metazoa > Arthropoda > Thecostraca > Balanomorpha > Balanidae > Amphibalanus > Amphibalanus amphitrite. Next base: position 210,079 of record NW_024882090.1, read on the forward strand.
TTACATTTTAGATGGGACAGCCTGTCCTTTTAGTGATGAATAGGCGGCAGTTGAGTTCAGGTGTGCCTTTTCCTGGCCCCTCCCTATTAGCCATTCCCATGAGTGATATACGGATGACGGTTGAGGTCAGATCACAGGTGTACCCTCCCCTCTCCTCCCTATCTCGGCTCTTCCCATGAAGGATGACGGCTGAGGTCAGATCACAGGTGTGCCTTCCACTCGTATATTAGCCTGTCCCGCCGTTTGCAGGCACATATGTCATTATGAATTGATGACCTTCGCTACAACAAAGGATAAGGCCATTTTATTACGATGTTACCTTTGTTTACGACACTTGTGCTAATTGCTGGTCATGTAGGGGCCATTGTGAAACCGAATACGAAAATGGCATTGCTAGCAAGATAAAAAATAATATACAAACAAAACTGAAGCTCCACGCTGTAAACTTAACCCGCGCCCCAGTGGCAGTCTCAGCCAACTTCGCCCTAGTGGGGGGGGGGGGGGGGCATATGTTACCACCCACCTCTAACTCAAAAACTAAGAGGGCTAGAAAGACGCGGTAAAAAGCAGTCGATAGCTCTCAATGCGTACGTCTGAAAGTATTCCAGTCATTTTTCATCTTAGAGCAATATTGGGGTCACCAGAGGTCATCAAAGGTCAAAATTTGCCAATGGTCATAATATTTTTCAGAAAACATGCCGTTATCTCAGAAACTATGGTAGCTAGAAAAACGCATGGAAAAGCAATCGATAGCTCTTGAACTCTTCTTTTGAAAAGGTCATTATCAAAATTGACCTCAGGTCAACGGTTTAGCCTCCAGAGGGCAAAAACTCCAAAAATAGCTGTTTTTACGAAAAAGTGTTTTTCGACAATAACTTTCGACAACAAAAAGCCACGACATTTCTATTGCCAGAATCGTGTTCCTCTCGCCGAGACGCGTCGAATGAACTATAATTTGACCTTGAAAGGTCAACTTGAAAATTTGACCTCAGGTCAAGGTCATGACCTGACCGGAACAGGTCATGTTGCATATCAGTCGATGCGTCTCGGCGAGACAAACACAATGATACCATCCCCAGCGTTCTATCTCTTTTCAATCGCGAGTTATTGGCAAAAATCTGTTTGTAGCCTCAAATGACCTTGGATGACCTTTCTAGAGGCTATCAGCAAAAATGACACCTTGGTATTGTATTGTATTGTATTAAACATCCGTAGAGCATCCCCGATAACCGAGGCTAAATTGCTCAGTGTCAAACGCATGCATAAAACCAAAACGAGTGGGGAGGTAGAACAAGCATTCAAAACATGCACACGAGCATCCGCGCTTAGCCCATCACATCTCCGCCGCCACCCCGTGCCAGGTGGCGCTTCACTCCTCCGCAGAACGGTCCAACCGGTCGTTCGGTCAGGGCCGGGGGGAGCGCGTTGTAAGCCACCGCGGCGCGGTATGCGAAGCGCCTTTGACCGCATGCCGTCCTACAGCGGGGCGCGCGGAGCGCCTCGTCCTGCCGCGTCCGTCGGTCACGCACATCACGACAACGGCGAAACATACCCGCCAGCTCCTCGGGCTCGCCATGCCTCTGGACTTTGTGGGCCAACATCAGGGTATGATATCGGACCAGATCAGGTGCCGATAACCACCCCAGCTCCCTCTGCACGTCAGATATGTGGTCAAACTTTTTTCGCCCCGAGATAACCCTGGCTGAGAAATTTAGAACCTTTTGAATTCTGTCCATGTTTTTAAGGGTACCGTTTCCGTAAACAGATAAGCAGTATCTAACGTGAGAGAGAACCAGGGCGGAGACGAGGGTCGACAGTTCAGATTCGGGTAGATAATGTCGCAGGTGTAAGAGGCCAGTCAGCATTCCGTTGCAGCGGCGAGTGACGGTCCCATGTAAGGTACCGATCAAAAACCAAACCGAGGTTTTTCACCTCTGTACAAGGTTGGAGAATTTCTCCGCGAAAACTAACCGAAAACTGGTCATCACGGGTGGTCCAAATCATTGTGATTCTGAAATATTTGGACTGTTCCTATGCGTACACGCGGATCTAGAGGCATTTTCATTTTTCTCCATTGACTTGTAATGGAAAGGTCACGCCACTTACCTGACCTTAGGTCACGGATATAAAAAATCCGAGATATACAAATTGTAGGCACCCATAACATAATGCAATCCACCAAGTTTAAAACCTTTCTGACAAACACTGCAGGCTGGACATGATTGCAAACTTTTTTAGGCTTGGTCAGTTAACTTGACCTGGTGACCTGACCTGACATGACCTTGGGTCAAAAATTTCACACATTGTCCAAAATTGATGTACCAAAAGCTACACCAAGCGGCGCGGCGCTATGCGCCGCGGTTTTTTATTCATACGCAAAAAACGCGACAGGGTGGTAACATATGCCCCCCCCCCCACTGGGGCGAAGGTTAATTGTGATCACCAACTACTCTTAACCCGGCACCGCCTGGGCTATTTCCGTACCCACGAGAGCCTGGGGGGGGGTCGGATCCGACCCCCCCCCCCTGTTATCTCGAGAACCAATGGTCGTATCGAGCCCCGCGAGGCGGCGTTCGAAAGGTCTCTACGAGACCTTCCCAAAGCACTCTTAAGATTTTAAGATTGAGGTCAACTTTCGGGTCAAGGTCAGGTCAAAGGTCAAATTCAGGGGTTTTGCATGATTAGGCTTACGGACAGCGGAATCGATAGCTGCTGCTCGAAACTCACCAAAAATGACCTCAAAGGCCTAGTGAAGGTACCATGTGCGTATAGGGGTCATACTAAGTACGGGTCAAGGTCAGGTCAGGTCACGAAAGGTCACGGTTTTCAATTTCTGCTACATGGGCGTGCGACACATGTTTTATGGCTTATTTTTCACGCCGAATCCGATGGTAATGGTTATATGTGACCCCAAGTCACTGTGCTGGTGATAAGTGTGCATTGAAAGCATAAAAAATCGTTTATACCCTACATAACTAAAGGAGGGCTAAGAAAAAAAGTCAATTTTTCAACTTTTTATTTTTGACATAAAAATACACTTTTCTAGACGAGCTTTGTCCCAGAAATCTAGTGGTGCCATTTGTTTTCACATGCAATGTTCAGAAGTGCCTCTAATTCACGAAAATGCTTATGACGTCACCATATGCCCTATGCATGTTGGAGCTATTTTTTACAATTTGGGGGTCAAAAATCAAGATAGAAAGTTTAAATTTGGGGCATCTAATGTTCTTATAGAGCTCTACAACATATTTTCCGGTTTTTTGGAAATTCCCAAAATTTTGGATTTTATTAGCTGTTTTCCAAAAAAGTAGTTTTTGGATTTTTTAGGGGTTAAAAACGCATTTTATGGAAAATCCGAGATAGCCATTTTAAAGAACTCGTTGAGCTGCGTCTTTTCATGTCCTTAATTTGCAATTTGCTTTAAACCCTGATTTTTGGCGATTTTTTAAACATTTGCCACTTTTTGACTAAAAACGCCATGTAGTTACAACACTAAAATCGATATATCTAAAAAAAAATTGGAAATTTTTTCTTAAAAATTGCACAGGAGACGTCAAATTGATGGGGGAGAAGGTATGCCAAGTTTCAAGTAGATAGCGAAAGTGGTTCATGAGTTATTCAAGAAAAACGGAGGGGGGGGTCGGATCCGACCCCCCCCCCCCCCAGGCGGTCGCGGGTTAACGGCCATTGCATAAAAAGAACAATACCGCAACCAGACCGCCACTCATGCACTTTGTACTTCTAACCAACCAATAGGCATTTTCTCCACGTGAATGCAAAGATTCAGTCCCTGTTAATTGTACTCAATAAACGTCAAAATCCATTTCAAATATCTCGAAATTAACCAGCTTTTCCAATATCCACACCTTCCTCCTCCAGTTACACTTCCTTCACTCACTTTCTGGCTTTCTATCTCTCCCCCAGGATGTCAGATTCTCTCGGACGCCGGCAACCACGCGTCCATGATCCAGGGCATCCGTAACTCGGGCGCCGACAAGTTCATCTTCCGCCACAACAGCCCCGAGCATCTGGAGGAGCTGCTCTCCAAACTGGACCCGGCCCGGCCCAAGATCGTGGCCTTCGAGACGGTGCACTCCATGACTGGGGCCGTCTGTCCCCTGGAGACGCTTTGTGATGTGAGTAGTACGGGGGATGAGTGATTGATCTGGAGGATGTTTGAGTGATCTGGGTGATATGTAACGGGGAATGACTATGATGGATGTCGGGCGTAGATGGGGATGCCCTGCATAGATAGACCGTTAACGGATGTTTTTACGTTGAGAGTTTTGTATGGTGCCGGGTTTCCCCTGAGACGTAGCTCTTGGTTGTGTATTGATGCGCCTTGTGACGCTGACAGCATTGTTTGTATTGTTTTGAGTGATATGCGGGATGATTGTTGTGTCTTCTTTGAATATGGGCCTAGTTCAATTGATACGGTCGTTTGTAATTACCCTGCAGCGCAACTGTGACTTATAAGCTGCTTGCATCGATTTTTCACGTTATTGTTTGAAAAACGTCCCACCTGTCATCAGCTGCCCTCCTGTGCACATAATCGGGCTCCCTTGGTGCCCTCTCTCATTCGACGCACGACGCGTAGTCTGGGTCGATTGCATCCCAGTGGTCGGCCACCGACGAGGCTCGGGCGCTGCATCCACGGTCTCGGCCGACCGATGACCGTCAGTCTGCCCGATCGATGAGGAATGGAAGCTGCCAGATGCTGCGCGCCATCTCTGGATTGAGCGAGGTATTGACGTTTGTTTCTCTGACCGACAGGTGGCGCACAAGTACGGCGCCCTGACCTTTGTGGACGAGGTGCACGCGGTGGGCCTGTACGGTCAGAACGGAGCCGGAATCGGCGAGAGGGACCAAGTCCTCGACAAGATGGATATAATCTCCGGAACCCTAGGTACGACATCCTGCGAGAGAAGCGCCGTACAATTTGTATGTCCGGCAATTTGCTCACTGCCAATCGCTTGCCATTTTGAAATTAACCCTCGCATGTGTAGGGGAGGTCGGATGGACCCCCCATGGTTTTTCGCGAATAACTCGCGTAAAAAGCGGCCGATCGCGACGAAACTTTCAGTACTCTCACATTGATCAATTTTACACCTACCCTGAAAATTTCATGACCCTGACCCAAATGACCTTTGACCTGTGACCTCTTTTCCGAGACCATGTTTGGCCGGAATCGCGATTCTGCGTATGTCGGCTCGCATTAGCCGCGCGTTTGCAAGCTTTTCGTGGTTTCAAACGTTCAAACATGTGATTTGATGCTGCTGCCATACATTAGGGTGGGTGTCAAGGTCACCTGAAGGTCAGGTCAGGTCATTGACCTTTGGTGACCTCGGGTGACCTGGGTTCACTTTTTCGAGCTGTACATGTTTCTAGGCTAGTTTTTGGAGCTGAATTCGAATTTAGCAACCATTTGAACATTTACGAAGTAGTTTTGGTGCCTTCGTAACATGTTACGAAGCTGTCAGAGGCGGTTGACACATACTACGAATACCCGTCACGATGCCTACTGGTTGACCTGACCTGACCTGACCCGACCTGGTGTAAATGCTTAAAGACATCATCTGTGATCAAAACTAACACGATATTCGTGATCAGCACCCCGAAAAACCCCTTAGCAGCCACACTTTACGACTTTCTAACAGGTCCCGATTTTCCCGACTTTGGGTCACTGACCTGACCAGGAAGGTCACCCAATGACCTAGGACCTTAAAATTGGGTATCATCGGCTTCCTCTCGTCACGGGCAACACGCTCGTTTTTTTTTCCGCGAAGCTCTAGCTCGATCAGGGGCCAAACGGCAAGGGGGGGGTCCAACCGACCCCCCCCCCCCTACACATTAGAAGCTGGCAAACGCCGCACACATGCGAGGGTTAATATGTTGAAGCGCACCCTCACATTCTTTTGGCCTACCTCGATGTCTGGGTAAAGCTGCACTCAATAAGCCAGAATGGCCGTAGTTTCATTCCACCACTATCTTTTAGCTCCCTGACCCCTCCCCCTCCTCCCACAGGAAAAGCTTACGGCAATATCGGCGGTTTCATCGCGGCCTCAGCCTCTCTGGTGGACGTGATCCGCAGCTACGGCAGCGGCTTCATCTTTACCACCTCTCTGCCGCCGACCGTGTGCGCCGGAGCGCTGGCGGCCGTCCGACTCCTGAGGAGCGACGAGGGGCGCCGGCTGAGGGCCACGCACCAGGTGAGGTGATGGGAGGGATCGATGGGGAGGGGATCATAAAAGTTGTGAGGCTCCTGGATTGGGAGCTTCATACTGATATGCTAGTCTTAGAGCTCGTGAGTTTCTGGGAGTTTCTTGTTTCTTGCTTCCTGTCTTGCTGGCTAGCGTCAATGGTGTTTTTTACCGTGAAGTGTTGATTTTAAATGCCTTATTCGTGGTTTCACAGTGCGAATTTGCAGTGTGTTATGATACATTATGGTTGCTATATTTAATTGATGTCATTGCTACAAATCATTGTTTGCGGCGTCTCAACTCAAATCATGAGCTGTGATGTTATATTGTATCCTCATTTCTCTTCCATGCTGACCTTTCCTCCCCTCCCCTCATCACCTCCTCAGGATAACGTGAAGCTGCTGCGCGACCTGCTGAACGACGCCGGAGTGCCGGTAGAACACTGTCCGAGCCACATCATCCCGGTACACGTCGGTAACCCGCTGGTCTCCAACCGGCTGTCGGACCGACTGCTGGCCGAGAGAGGACACTATGTACAGGTGAGCGGGAGAGGGGAGAGATGTGGAGCCGAGAGAGAACACTACTTACAGGTGAGGGAGAGAGGGAGTAGAGGGGAGCGGGGGTCTGTCGGACCGACTGCTGGCCGAGAGAGGACACTACGTACAGGTGAGCGGAAGGAGAAAGGTAGAGAAGGAGTGGGAGTCTGTCGGACCGACTGCTGGCCGAGAGAGGACACTACGTACAGGTGAGCGGGAGAAGGATAGAGTAGAGAAGGAGTGGGAGTCTGTCGGACCGACTGCTGGCCGAGAGAGGACACTACGTACAGGTGAGGTGGAGGAGAAAGGATAGAGGAGAGGGATGTGGAGCCGAGAGAGGACACTACGTACAGGTGAGGGAGAGAAAGGGTAAAGGAGAGAGGAGTGGGAGACTGTCGGACCGTCTAAGGACGGGAGAGGACACTACGTACAGGTGAGCGGGAGAGGAAGGTACAGGGAGGGACAGGGTGTGTGGAGCCGAGAGAGGACACTACGTACAGGTGAGGGGGTGGAAGGTAGAGGAGAGGGGGGAGGGGAGTCTGTCGGACCGAGAGGACACTACGTACAGGTGAGCGGGAGAGGGAGGATAAGGGGAGAGGGATGTGGAGCCGAGAGAGGACACTACGTACAGGTGAGCACTGCAGGAGAAGGATAAAGGGGGGACGCCGGGGAGGAGAGTCTGTCGAACCGTCTGGCACCAATTAATGGAACAAACTAATGGCACCATCGTGATCCTCTCGTCAATCCGCATCGAATCATGGGGCATTCCACGTCAAGTGGGACAAAAAATGATCATTTTGAACCTCACCTCTTCCGATTTTTGCGAAACTCTGTTAAACTACTCATCTATATGTGAAAAGAAAGGAGACATATTTTTGTCAAGATATGACGTCACGTTTCCGAGATGCACGTCATCAAACATTGACTTAGGCAAGGCACGTTATCATCTTTAAAGCGTCATAACCATTGAAGTTTTAGACATATCACCACGAGACAAAGTGTGAAATGGAGGGAATAGGTCAGGCTTTAATTTGAGGATAACAATATTGACGTACGTAACTAATTAGTGAACTTAATTAAAATTCAAAAAATAAATTTTGATTTTCTGAAAAATGGGTACCCTTCGATTTTGCTGATTTTTACATATTTTATTCTCCTATACATAAGCTACATCATATAAAAAATCCAGAATGGGCCGACGTCTACGTAACTGTCCTTTGGACTTCGTAATGTCTGGCACTCGCGTGTTTCGTTTTAGCAACCAAGGAGAGGCGCTACCCGGAGATGCTTCTTTCTACCCCAAATCAAAGCAAACATAACCTGACCTGACGTGACCTGACCTAATCTAACACGCGTAAATATGTACAGCCCTCACGGCAGTTGCCGACTGGCCAAATGCTACCTAGATACGAACATTAGCCGCATTAGCCCACGACAACTTTGCCGGCTGGCCAGATGCTACTTAAAAACAAATACGTGTTAAAGGTAGACTGCCACCTTTTTTTCCACAAAACGGTTTTCACTAGAGCTGAGCCACCTATGTCCCAGACTGAAGTCGGTTTTCCGAAATTCGAACCCGTTTGCGAGAAATCGGAGACCAAAGTTCAGTTTGATGCCATTTTTTTTAGTCCAAGAAAACCGACATCTCTACTGTTTATCGATAACTTTGAAACACGAATTTTCTTATCTTTTGGTAAATGTATGTCAAAACTTAGATTGTTTCGAGATCAGAGAAGAATTTTGGAGTGTCAAAATAAAAGTTTAACTTATATATTCAGTAGTTCATTTTTTTCCAAAAAAGTGTGGGAAATGGGGTTTAACATGGGCCAGACCCATTCCAAATGAGCCATGATTTTTAAAAATGTTTTACGAACTTAAATGCAAAATAAATTAAACATGGCCAATTTCTTATGAAATCATATATTAGTAAATCATAAAATACCTTACTTTTTCAAATAAAATGTAATAATCTTATGACCTTGAAGTCTAGTGATGTGTAAACATTGTCGCTAGACATTAACCGATTGATAATTGAATGATAATCGACATTTTTTTTCGCGATTCACGTGATGATCCTTTGTCAGGTGAATTCTAAAATTTTGTTTTGTCCAGGGAATAAATCATAGGCCGATCTGAGAAAACTTTTTGAAGGTGGCAGTCTTCCTTTAAACACTTCAGGCTGACCCGCTGCGAGCCAGCGACCTTTACATTTCGAGGTGGGTACACTCGGCACACTTACTACTAAGCCACGAAGATAGCTGGTCATCGTAAGCCAGTTTTTTAATGATGAAATTGGGCATTCTCCGGGCAGCGCCTCTCTTTGGTTGCAAAAAGAAAAGACGCCTGACTCTCCCAGCGCTAGGGGAGAAAAGCCCGGTTTAGCCAAAAAAGGTATTAAAAAACTAAATTTGAATTGAAGGTGGGGCGGTGGGGAACTTTATTGTGTGCGAATTTCATGGCCCTAGATCAATAGGTATATTCAAGATCAAATGAGGTTAAACGTGATCAAATTTGCTATAGTGACTATTTTGCGTTTATACGCCCATAGCTGAGATAGTGGCCGATTAACCTATTTCTTCCTTTATACGACATTTGTAGTGTTATGAGAATCTCTAGTTAATCTTACCATAAATTTGGCAGTTAGTGGCTTGCTAAGAGTACGATGTCGCCGGCAGAGGCGGGGATCGGCCGACGCGGGAAACGTCATAGTCACATATTGTGTTTGCACCCTAATACTATAGTTTAATTTTACCAGTTGATTTTCGTATTTGTTTGAACATTTGATTGCCTGTACATTTTTAAGCCTTCACACAAAATTTGACACGAATCGATCATAATCAGCGGTAAGAAGCGCGGTGGAAAGATGGAACCGTCCCGTGCCGGCACAGTCTACCATTCAGGCGGCAACGGCCGGCGCCGGCCGCCGAGCCGCTCCGGCAGGAATGTTTGACTTTACACCGCTATAACTAGAAAAGTTGTGAACCGATTTACCTATTTCTTGCATGGGAGGATTTGCGATTCGATTCTGGACAGACACTGAAAGTTTGACGTTAATATACTGATTAGGGCGTGAGTTATTGGCGATAAACAGGTGGAGTTAGCGAAATCGGCCCATTCCACCGCCCGTGCTGAGTTGCACTACTTGTTGCTACATCATCCAAAGTTATCGTTGGCCCACTCTAATTTTCTCAGCACGTGTGCCTTACGTGTAGTGGAAGACAATATCTTAATTTGAGCAAAATCGAAGGGTACCCATTTTTCACAAATTACATTTTAAGAAATCAATTCAAAATAAAATAAATTCAAAATCACCAAAAAATGTAAAAATTGTCAAAGTTTACTAGCATAACTCCTCATGTACACGTTTCAGTTTGTTTGAAATAAATAGCTTCAAAAATGTTGAAGCTATAGATCTTTCAAGATTGCAATACACGTCCAATTCTGCTAAAAAAGCAGAAGTTTAGCGACTTGTATCTCTGTAGCCCGAGGGCATATGACAAAATCCTTTCACCCTCAGAGGTTTCACCCAATAGCCAATAAGTATACCAAGTTTGAACAAAATCGCAGAGGTGGCCGATTTTGGCTGTCCCGGTTGACATGGAATGCCCCTCATATGTGTTGACCTCGAAAGGTCAAGGTCAAAGGTAAGAAAGGTTGACCCCAGGCCACGTGACCTCAAGGTCATCATGTATATCAATCGATGCGCCTTGACGAGCTGAACACAATGAGACCATCCGCGCGGCTGTATCTTGTTCCTGTATGGAGTTATCAGCAAAAAAAAAAACCTTTGGTGACCCTTGGTGACGTCACATGACCTTACAGCTGCCCAACAGCAAAACAGACCTCAAGGTAGTGGAGGTTGATCGTATATGAAGTCATGTATGGTATATGGGGCCATTCCGACGCGTTTTGGTGACAAAAAACAGGAGGCTGATTTTCCCCCATTGACTTATAATAGGGATGTCAAGAAATTGACCCGACCTTTGGTCATCGATATCGAAATTCCGAGATATACAAATTGTAGCTGTCAATGACCTCGTTACCTTCTACGACTTTCAAAGGCCTCCGACATCTACTGTAGCTCTGACACGGTGACAAAGTTGCAAAAAAGTGATTTGAGGTTGGGTCATTCGAAGGGACCTGGTGACCTGACCTTGAAAAGATGTGAGGTTGAAACTTGCACACCATGTGTTAAATTGATAAGGAAAAAGTCATGCCGAATATCGCGCCGCGTTTTTTCCGCTATTCACGAAAAACCTCAGGGGGAGGGGCGGTTAGCCGCCCCCCCCCCCGTCGGTGCGCGGGTTAAGATTGTTACAAAGCAGACGGGAGACAATAAGCTGTACTGCATCCTCTATAAAGAAAAATGAAAGACCAAGTTTTCACGTAATCATGCAATGGCGCCATATTGTAATCAGACCAGACTGAGGCCTGCATTACACATCAGCTACATTCGTTGCACAGTGCACAGTGGCTCGTTATATGTAGGTCGGGTGCCCATAAATGAATAACGACCAGCGTAAACTCCATCCTACTCTCACTTGGTAATGCATCATTACAATATTTCCCGTTATTAATGCAATAAAACGTAGCTAAGCTGCTGCCTCTAGCGTGGTAGCGACAGTGATCTGTCCCTTTCAGTGACGGCTCGTAGACTACAGTTTCTACGTCGGTGGCAGACTGCCTCCTTACTGCTACCGAGTCCTCTTCTCGGAGAGATAGGGTCCCCTCTCGCCTCCCTCTCGCTCCCCTCTCTCTTTCTCTCTTTCTCCAGTGCTCCCCTGGCCTGCGGGGGAGCCGGTTTGTGACGGCAGCCAGTGCTGGCCGCGCCGCTGTCCGGGGGTGAGTGGGTCAAGTACCCATCACTGGGACAGGGGAGGGGAGGGGCAGGTGCGACGGCGAGTTTCGGATGCGGCACTTGGCCGGTATTATAGGTTAAGAGGAGAGGAACCGAGTACACAGAGAAGGAAAGGTGTTGTGGTCATAAGTTTCAGGGCAAAAAAAAAAAGAAAGAAGAAATTGTGGCGACGGTGGGTATCGGTCGCAAACCTGGGCTACGGGATGAGATGGAAGGCCGGGTGCCTACTCTCTGGTGAGGATCTAAGTCGATCAGTCCCTCTTTCTTTTCCGGGTGACGGTGTATTACGGACGGGCCGCCGGGGCCGGCCGAACTGAACTGACGGGCCGGGTCATCGGTATCGACAGTACCGCGCCCGGCGGCGCAGCGCCTCGGTCCGCGACGGCCCCGTCTCAGCATGCGATAGGCAAATCAACACTCCTCCCGAGCACAGCGTGTTTGCTGTCGGTCGGTGTGTCTCAGATGTCCCCAGTGATACGGATGTGTTATTTTCTAACCAATTTCACCCCCACTTTCCAACACATGCACCCGACTTTTGAATTTCCTCGTCCTGATGAAAGCGAGCCGAGGGACCACCCCTCTGGGACGGATATCGTATCACCTGTGACCGGCTTTGAACTAGGTCCACCTTCGAAACTTCGAAACACTCCGTTTCGTACTCCTTAGAAGTCTGATAGGCAGTCACGCACAGGGTGATAATCATCCGGTCGGTGTGTGAATATGCTCAGACGGCTGGTCACCACGGTACAGATGGAGGGAAGGGGAGGTGTCCCGGGATCTGCCCCATAACAGGGTCGGTCTCAGCACAATAACGGATTATCAGATCGGGGCGTGGGTGATTGGAGTCACTCCCAGGCGGTCAGACACGCACGAACTGGTCGCTGGGGCGGTGCGTGTGATCCGCACCGCTCTGATAACTTGTGATTGTTTCAATCTCAGTGTTGTGAAGACAATAATATTGATGCTCTGCTTGGTGCTCGGCACTAGGCGGTTAATCCAGAGAGCTGCCTCGGTGATCTGATCTGCTCCAGTTATCTGCCTGCTGAGTGACCTGACCCTCATCTCCGGGTGACTTGACGGTGACCTGACCTGTCTCGGTGACGACCTGCCTCAGTGACCTGACCTGCCATAATGGCTTAACCTGTCACGGTGACCTGACCCTCCCTTCCTTCTACAGGCCATCAACTACCCGACGGTGCCACGCGGCCAGGAGAAGCTGCGTATCGCGCCCACCCCGCACCACACTCCAGAGATGATCTCCGCCTTCGCCGCCGACCTGGTGGCCATCTGGCGCGAGGAGGGTCTGCCGCTGCGTCCGCCGAGCGCCGCCTGCGAGCACGAGTGTCTGTACTGCCACCGTCCGCTGGAGTTTGAACGCGCCGGGTGCCGGGTGCGCGCAGGGGACGGCTGCCCGGAGCCGCGCTGTCCCCAGCTGGCGGCAGCCCAGTAGAGGTGCAGCAGAGACCGGGGGCCGCCAGTGCGGCCGGCGGCGGCGGCGGCGGGCGACCAGCTGATAGTGAGGTTGTACGGAACAGGGAACAAAATCGGGTACCTGTGAATGTAACTCGTTTCGGTGATGATATCTGATTTTATGCGATGTTTCGCTGTACTTTTATTAATAATTAATAACGAGTCATTAATTGCACTGCGCTTTTTATGATGGATTATGAATTTCTTGAATTATTGATTATGAATTTTATTATGAAATGCCAAAGCTTCAAGTATTTATTCTTGTTCGTTTTCGGTGTCGTTTTCCTGACTGTATGTGTTAGATGTAGCGCCCATCGGTCGATCAAAAACTGCGGTCTGCCCCGCGCTGTACCCCGTCGGCCTGTCGCGGGCGGCGCCCGAACCGACCCCTGCCCGGAACACGACCATGACCACTGGACTGGATGTGAAAACCGACAGATCTATCTAGTGACGGGAACTCTGTGTTTGATGTGACCTCTAAACCCGCCCTAAGGGGCGCCCGAAGAAACAAACAGCTGTGGCAGAGCTGTAGCAGTCAGAAGCGGGGTTGAAGGTTGTGGCAGCTGCGTCAACTTTTCCCTGGGTGATACAAATTGTGGTGACAACTAGGTATGCTTGTGATCGAAATATACCTATATGACGCACTACGCACGGTAAAACTGTCTTTTCTTACGCCCGCGTGGTATTTTTGCGGCAAATAAGCACTAACAGTGCACTTATAGCGCTGTTCACGGGAAGTAGCATATATGCACATTGTAGCAGAGCATTAGGTATAATAGAACACATAGTTTTATATGGTACAACGTTTCTTTGAGCATGATTGTAATCAATAAAAATGGTAAAATTGACCTTATGCTCATAATAAATTTAATTAATTTATCTGATATTATGAGCATAAGGTCAATTTTACCATTTTTATTAATAGAACACAGTAGTGTCGAGTGTTCTCGACGCACCAAACTGCACTGCTACATATGCGGCACATTGGGAATGTATGAGAAAGACGGGGGAAAGCCGATTGACAGGACGAACGGGAAGTGAGCGCTCTCAACAAGCGGATATTGGGGGCACAAAATTGTTTGCTTGTGTCGATACCAGGTGATGTCAATTGTCAAGGATAGGTTGAAGATAAAGGAAGTTTCTATACAAGTTCTGTACAAGTTTCTATCCAACGAGTCACGGCTTTGGAGTCAGGTTAGCAAAGCAGTGACTGATTTCAGTATCCCGGGATGCGTCCTTATGTTACCAAGACAACTTGCGGCTCACGGGATAAGATATATTGCGGTCAAGATCAGGACAGGTCATAAAAAAATCATTTGAATAGAAGATGATGTATGTTAAATCGGTAATTTACTCATAATATGCAACGGGAAGGTTCAGGTGGTGACTTGAGCCGTAGCTGATTGAGCTCAGACAATGTGTTGTATTATTACACGTAGCATCCATTTTATCGGTAGCTACTAAGATGGGTACAGTAATGAACACCAGTGCACATGCATTACGATCAGACATACTCCGAGTAGCAGTCCGCGAAATATCTTGACCAATGCCCGTAAGCAAGGACGTTTGACCTGGCGCCGGGAGGGACAACGATTTACGTAAAAAGGCTAAATTTCACACAGTTTCGCACAAACGATCCGAAGAACTCTGCTCGTCCCCGTCTTCAACTCCATCTAGCTGAACGAGAAGAAAGTGCAGGAACTCGGGTGCAGGGTGAGGCCCCACTCCACAGCATTTATTCTAAGGTTCCCAACACCCATCGATTTTGCACTGAGAGATGGAGGTATGGATGGACGGTCATTGTGCCCCGAGACCCGATCTGCCACTGGCGGCCTGGCCCCTGAGCAGTTTTCGCATCCAGTCATGCAGTCCACGGAGACACGTGCTGGCTTCCTGATGTCAAACGTGATGTGGTCCGGGATGGTCTCTGTGGCACGTGTACACTGCCGGTCATAAGGCACTCATGAAAACTATTTGAAATGGGGCCCAGAGTGAAAACGACTAATGCATATATAACACAGGACATTGGATCAACGCCAATGCGAAAATAGAAGGTATCGTAGCTTCAGGCTGACGGATCTCTGCATTTATAACTCGAACTCCCATGCGGCAATTATGAGCTTACATAGTGACGCGGCTGCATCGTAAATTTGATATAAAATTACTTTATCCATTTTCAAACGTTTCGACTTTATTCAAAGTCATCTTCAGTGTTCAGAGAGACAAGTATAGGTACACAATTACATGGTGACATAAATATACAAGCAGTCAATGCACATCAAACACTTCACAAAAAGCAAGACATACCCAGACATACCTAACTAACATCATTCGTGTTGATTCGGTCGTCTTCCTGTGAGTTCCTACAGGACGATACTTAAACGCAAATGATCGGTCATTGATAGTCGGTTTCGCTTCGTAAAGATTCTAAAATTCGCAACTTGAAGTTTGAACGTTTTTGATCTATGATTTTGAAATCGTCTATACTGAAGGGGGTGTCACATGCTAAAGAATGATCCCGTACAGACGATGCTACTGGACTGGATAAGAGTTCGCCCGTTCTGTGTGACCTACCCTTGTGTTGGCAAACTCTGCTGTGGAGCCTAACATAGGTAGAACCTATGTCATATTATCAGATTTCTATTGATCCTGAAACCATCACGAGAACATCGTAAATTCATGTCTCGGTTGTCAGATTTGACTTTGGGAGATAAAATATTCATCTATAAGCAATGCAGATCGACTGACATGCAACATGACCTTCTTCGGTCAGGTCACTGCCCTTGACCTAAAATTAATTTTTTGAATTTTGATCCTCGCCCATAGGGATTTTACGCGATAGCTCCGAACACACCGGCGATAGAGAGAGCTGGAACTTGGCATACCTTACCTTTAATTCAAGCAAGATTTTGTGACATCAACCTCATTTTCAGGTCAGGTCAGGTCACTGATCTATGACGTCATAAGTGAACTACTGCACGGTCCTTAGATGTCACAAATTCGCTACGCCCTCTGCAGTGCCAGAGACACTTTCACAGGGAGATGAAACTTACAGGACCTAGTATGCTCCAAAGGTCTTACAACTTGTATACCTTGGATTTTTCCTGAAGGTCACATGAGGTCAAGTCGGTCACCTAACCGACCTGCTATTTTGGCACCGGTAATGATCTCAAACTATCTCAAGCACATTGAATCGTGACTTTGAAGCACATTGAAACGTCATTTATGACGTCACTATAGGACCATGATAATTTTTCGCCAATATCTCCCGATCAAATTGAGCTAGCAAATCGGGAAAGTCACCAGGAATAATCAAAGGAATAATTTTTGACGACCTTTCGAATCGAATGCCCTTTTCGATTTCTTACGTTGTCCGAGAGCCGATTTAAAGAGGGAATCGTGAACTTCCCGTAAAACCTTAATTTCCGTAACACCTGTCTCTTATTGCCCTTCCACCGCTGCTCCATCTTCCTTTCATCATTCCTTCCTTCCTGTTTATTTCCTTCTTTTGTTCCACCTCTTACACTGCAGCCACCGCCGCGCACGCCTCAGCGCAGTACGTTACACCGTGTATCGCCCCGGCCTTCCCGACACCTTCTGAATGATGACCTCCCGTCTGATGTGATGGTGCGCGTGCGTGGCCTTCACGCACTCTCGCTTTCTCAGGTGCGTTTTTGCTGGGTGGCCGGCGGCAGACGGGCGCACATGACACGAACATGTCACGCACGAGGTCTATGTACGCGCCGACAAATGGCCGTGTTGCAGGCGGGAGGGACAAAGATGACCGAGGAGCAAATGAAACGGAACATTTCGAAGGGCAGACGCGTCTCATTGCATGCGTTTTCCGGCAACTTATGTCTGCAATAATTTACTGAAGCAGCTCGTTTACGTTCAGCGTAAAAAATGCGTCAAATAAGCGGCCTCAAAATTTCCTGACAAACAGTTGAGTAGGTAAGACGTTTTACGCATCATAACGTATATCCTCGCTAATTTTCATTCCCTTACAAGCTGACCATAAAAATTATCTGAACGAGGAACCAGTATAGTCCCCACACGAATGGGAGCGTTCGGATCCTTAGAACGGGAGGACACCCGTCCTCAACAGAGGCGACTTGCCGGGCGGACGGACGAACCCGACCCGACGCGACCCGACCCATCGTCCGTCGGAGGAGGGCGGCTCGGCTCGGCGGCGGCGGCGCTCTCGGCACGGGTGAAAATCTCCAGTGTCCGGTGGCGTCCGGGTGTCGCTCGCAGCGCCTGAGGCCGCCGGCCACCAGAGCCCATTGGCTGCCTTTCTCGATGGCCACCGACCTAAGGGGTACACGGCACGAGGTAACCGGCGCGCTGTCGGTGGTCAGAGGCGTCCCGGACGGCGGGGGGAGAGGTGGCAGTCGACGAGCCGCCGGCGACCGGTGGTGATAGGGACTCGGAGGACCGGCCAGGATACAGAGGAACGACAGGTGAGGACACGGTGGCGGGGTGTGGAGCAGTGGGAGGGACTGGACCTGTTTGACTGTTGTCTCTCTGATGTGTTTGTTTTGCCTAAATACCGTCAGCCAGGACAGTGTCCGCATAAAAATACCGAAAGGCGTGAATATGGGTTATATACTGGCTGAACTTGAATCGCTTTAGGTATAGTTAACTATTGCGGCACGCCAGTTAGTGATCAGCTCAATGATTCAGTGCATGGCGTCTCTCCTATTATCTTTTCTCACAGTCCTAAAATGTCTGAATAGACGAATACTTACGAACCCAATAGACCGAGCCCAACAGAGCAGATGAACGAAAATGGACTTTGGAACCATACGAGTAAACAAATGGGCTGCAAAGCACAGCTCTTGAATAAAACTGACAATGTGATTTCTATGAAAGTTTTTTTTTTAATGGTTTGCCATAACCAACGGTAGGCTACAGCCACAATAACAGACCGCTTGTAGTTAATATTCTCGTACAAGATTCACTTCGATCAATTTAATTGGGCAGTAATTGGTTATTATTGGACAGTGAATGGTCGATTAGTGTTGATGTGTAGTCGCAAACCAGTTTCAAGTAGGGCATTTGGCATTTAATGCTGTAAGGATTGTAGGTACACTAGTGGGCTTCTCAAACTGTTTAAAGGGACCCTCCCACCTTCAAAAAAGTTAATGAATTGGCATGAAAGTGATGTCGCTCGGTTCAGAAAGAGCAAAAACGAATATCTACCAAATTTCATCGAAAAATATTCACCGGTTTTCAAGATATTAGACTTTTACTTTTGTTTACTTTTTGGGATCTCCGCTGTTCCTAGCGACTTTATTTGAAAGTGCGGCATTTGTTGCGCGCAAAGCAGCATATACCACCGCGTGCTACAAAACGTTTTAGTCAAACATTTAACGGACGTTCGAAAGCCTGATGACGTCATCAGATTCCCGTAATGGTTAAGAGATAGCAGAGCCTATTTTAAGGGAATTTGACTGGGGGGGCAACCTGGAAAATTGTCTCTAATAATCCATCAACCCTCGCCCGTATTGGTATTTTCCAGCTGCGAACGTATATGGGGGGGGGGGGGTCCGTTGGACCTTCCCCCTTGCCGTTTCGACCCTGCTCGAGCTAGAGCTTCGTGGAAAAAACGACCGTGTTGCCCGTGATGAAAGGAAGCCGATGATACCCAATTTTAACCCTCGCCGACCCTCGCCGACACGGGGGGGGGGTTGATGCAACCCCCCTAAGGTTTTTTCGCGAATAACTCGCGTATAAAGCTGCCGATTGCAACGAAACTTTCAGTACCCTCGCCATTTATCAATTTTACACCTACCCTGAAAATTTCATGACCCTGACCCAAATGACCTTTGACCTGTGACCTACTTTCCGAGACCATGTTTGGCCGGAATCACGATTCGGCGTATGTCGACTCGCATTAGCCGCGCTTTTGCAAGCTTTTCGTGCTTTCAAACGTTCAAACATGTGATTTGATGTTGCTCCCATGCATTAGGGTGGATGTCAAGGTCACCTGAAGGTCAGGTCAGGTCAGTGACCTTTGATGACCTCGGTTCACTTTTTCGAGTTTTACATGTTTCTAGGCCAGTTTTTGGAGCTGAATTCGAATTTAGCAACCCGATGAACATTTACGAAGCCTAGTTTTAGTGCCTTTGTCACATGTTACGAAGCTGTCAGAGGCGGTTGACACCTACTAGGAATACCCGGCAGGACCCCTACTGGTTGACCTGACCTGACCTGACCCGACCTGGACTAAATGCATGAAGACATCATCTGTGATCAAAACTCACATGATATCATTTGGATCAGCACCCCGAAAAACTGCATAGCAGCCACACTTTACGACGTTCTAACAGGTCCCGATTTTCCCGATTTTCGGGTCATTGACCTGACCTGGAGGGTCACCCGATGACCTAGGACATTAAAATTGGATATCATCGGCTTCCTCTCGTGACGGGCAGCACGCTCGTTTTTTCCGCGAAGCTCTAGCTCGATCAGGGGCCAAACGCGAGGGGGGGGGTCGTACCAACCCCCCCTTGTGCCGTCGAAGGACGCAAAATGGCCTGTGCCGGCGAGTGTTAAGGTCCTAGGTCGTCATCACTTGACCTTCCAGGTCAGGTCAATGACCCAAAAGTCGGGAAAATCGAGACCTGTTAGAGCATCGTAAAGGGTGGCTGCTATGTTTTTTCGGGGTGATGATCACGAATATCATGTTAGTTATGATAATAGATGATGTCTTCATGCATTTAGGCCAGGTCGGGTCAGGTCAGGTCAGGTCAACCAGTAAGGGTTTTGCCGGGTGTTCGTAGTAGGTGGCAACCGCCTCTGACAGCCTCGTAACATGTTACGAAGGCACCAAAACTACTTCGCAAACGGTCAAATGGTTGCTAAATTCGAATTTAGCTCCAAAAACTAGCCTAGAATCTTATAGAACTCGAAAATGTGAACCGAGGTCATCAAAGGTAAATGACCTGACCTGACCTTCCGGTGACCTTGACACCCACCCTAATGCATGGGAGCAACATCATATCCCATGTTTGAACGTTTGAAACCACGAAAAGACTGCAAACGAGCGGCTAATGCGAGGCGACATGCGCCGAATCGCAATCCCGGCCAAACATGGTGCCATGGTGCTAGGCCGCCGGTGCATCTGAAAGAACTGTGGGTGCCCCTGACAAGCCTGAAGTTCCAACGACAGGCCCGTGGTGCCCCTGACAGGCCCATGATGCCCTTGCGAGGCCGTTGGTGTCCCTGCTAGGCCGGTGGTGCCTCTGCTAGGCCGCTGGTGCCCCTGGGCCCTGAGAGGACTGTGGTGCTCCTGACAAGCCTGGAGTGTCCCCGACAGGCACGTGGTGCCACTTACAGGCCCAAGATGTCCCTGCAAGGCCGGTGGTGCCCCTGCCAGGCATGTGGTGTCCCTGCTAGGCCTCTGGTTCCCCTGACAGGCCTGTGGTGTCCCTTGGCCCTGACAAGCTTGAGGTGCCCCCGACAGGCCCGTGGTGTCGCTGACAGGTCCGTGGTGCCCTTGCTAGGCCTGTGGTGCCTCTGGCAGGCCTGTGGTGCCCCTGGCGGGCCTGTGGTGGTATCCCTGACAGGCCCAAGGTGGCGCCCCTGCGAGGCCGGTGGGGCCTCTGGCAGGTCTGTGGTGCCCCTGGCAGACCTATGGTGCTCTTCCTAGGTCGATGGTGCTCCCAACAGGTCTGTGGTGCCCCTGACAGGCCGGTGGTGCCCCAGGCAGGCCTGTGGTGTCCCCGGGCCAAAGGGGGCGGGGGTCATAACCCATATGACCCACCATTGGATCCACCACTGGTCATTACTTGCAGACTGACTCATTTGACATCCATTGCAAAACAAGTCACAGTTGTATGTTTGTCACCGTGTTCCTTTATGCCCATTTTTATAGTGGGCACATCTCGACGACTGGGGGGGCAATTCTGTTGAGTGCGGGGGCATTTGCCCCCCCAGTTAACATGTTAAAATAGGCCCTGAGAGATAGGGACCACGCTGGTCCCACCCTGCAAGTAAAGGGAAGAATTTTCTTGAACACCACAAAGCTGCGGGGGTTGCGACCAGGATAAATGGTGGTTTCTGAGCCTGGCCGCAAACTTGGCTATCTTAACTCAAAACTAATGTTAAGGTGGGAGGGTCCCTTTAAGATAAGCAATGATATTAGCCGTTTTCAAGACGGGCTGTTTGACGAATGCACCTAATTTAACCAAATCTGCACCAAATCTCTTAAAAGAGATTGTAAAATTACAATAAGTATCTTCATATCATGCATTTATTTTAGTGTTTTAATGAAAAATAATGTCTGATAATTTGAAAAAATGGGTATATAGGTACCTAAGCATCTGAGCAACCCAAACTGATAACTTTTAAGAAACACACTGAGCCTAATTTGACCAAATCTACACCAAATCTGCACCTAATTTGTACCAACTTTGTGCCAGATGGCCGTCGTGAAAACGGCTATTATTGACCGAATTTTCTTACATATGAACAATGTTATGTTATTTGAGCATTACACCTATTGCGGATATGATTTAATTAAACTCATCAAAATGGCATTGCGTCACGACCAGGCTCGTAAACGGTTGCATTTGACCATACTTCTTGTATTTCCATAAATCACCAACAGGCTTACACTTAACCCTCGCATGTGTGCGGCGTTTGCCAGCTTCTAATGTGTAGGGGGGGGGGGGGGGGTCGGTTGGACCCCCCCCTTGCCGTTTGGCCCCTGATCGAGCTAGAGCTTCGCGGAAAAAACGAGCGTGTTGCCCGTCACGAGACGAAGCCGATGATACCCAATTTTAAGGTCCTAGGTCATTGGTTGACCTTCCAGGTCAGGTCAATGACCCAAAGTCGGGAAAATCGGGACCTGTTAGAAAGTCGTAAAGTGTGGCTGCTAAGGGGTTTTTCGGGGTGCTGATCACGAATATCGTGTTAGTTTTGATCACAGATGATGTCTTGAAGCATTTAGACCAGGTCGTGTCAGGTCAGGTCAGGTCAACCAGTAGGCGTCGTGACGGGTATTCGTAATACGTGTCAACCGCCTCTGACAGCTTCGTAACATGTTACGAAGTCACCAAAACTACTTCGTAAATGTTCAAATGGTTGCTAAATTCGAATTCAGCTCCAAAAACTAGCCTAGAAACATGTAAAACTCGAAAAAGTGACCCGAGGTCACCCGAGGTCACCAAAGGTCAATGACCTGACCTGACCTTCAGGTGACCTTGACACACACGGGAGTAACATCAAATCACATGTTTGAACGTTTAAAACCACGAAAAGCTTGCAAACACGCGGCTAGTGCGAGCCGACATACGCGAAATCGCGATTCCGGCCAAACATGGTCTCGGAAAAGAGGTCACAGGTCAAAGGTCATTTGGGTCAGGGTCATGAAATTTTCAGGGTAGGTGTAAAATTGATCAATGCGAGGGTACTGAAAGTTTCGTCGCGATCGGCCGCTTTTTACGCGAGTTATTCGCGAAAAACCATGGGGGGGGGTCCATCCGACCCCCCCCCTACACATGCGAGGGTTAATGACAGGTGAAGTTACACTACTTTATTGACTGTTAAATTGATACCAAAAATATTGTCCAGCGGCAATGATTGGAACTGGGAGGTTCCTTTTCCTATTCTTTTACCTCCGCATTCATATTACGGCCACAGGGCTCCGAACATAAGTCATTAATCATCTCTGACCGTAATTGACTCATTAGCCCTCGAGCACGTGACCGGGGGCGGGCTCACTCACTACCCAGCCAGCAATTCGTCCGGGATGCGGTTGGGGACGGTCGGGATAGACTCCGGATGTCCCGACTTGTCCCTACCGGGTTGGGTAGGCTTGGGTTGTCCCAATCGACACCGGACCTCGATGGCCGGCGGTAGGGGCGACTCGGGATTTCCGGACCGCATGCTTAATCGGTTGGGACGCGGTACGGATAGCCCAATCGAATCCCATGTTTAAGACAGGCTTGTTATTTACGTTGTTATCCCAACCGATCTGAGAAGGCGCTTCGGGCACCATATCCGGTGGCCCAGAAAGCCTGGAAAAGCAATCAAATGGGCCACGTGCAGGCAGACGCGTCCTCTGAGCGCCGCGGCCAGTCTAGCTGCCGCGTTGGTCAAGTGTCGATCCCTCCTTTGAGCTGCTGCCTTAGGATATTGCTTTTGAACTGGCTCTAGCAAGCGGTCGGTTCAACTGTTGTCGTTGCAGGGAAATCAGTCCGTCTTTGAGAACAGGGTGAGTATAGTGCACACTTCATCCGTGATGTAGTGAGCGGGAAAGCTATAGGTGATATAAATTTTTATGTTCGTTGTGGTTGTACGGCATGTGAATTTCACTCGTGCTGTCGCATGTTTGATCAGTTATCATGGGCAGAAGATGTTTGGTCTCATTGTCTAGTGTCGTTGGTTGCATTGTAGGCTTGAAACCTGAATTACCAGGCATACCATTTGAAATGTCAGATGTGGGTTATTTCTTAGTGATTTTTAGTGTGTCCCAGACTTTGATTAATTACCTCTTGGTCATTTTCAGATGCTCTCTTCGCACAGTGGTGAACCGCCCGACCAGATGCCAGCCGTCTACATAGTTTCGCGGTGGCTCTCTGAAGCCCGTGACGGCACACGGACACACTGTCCGCAGAGGAGCCGACACGAACAAGGCGCAGGCCTGCTATAATGACTGTGAACACCGGAAGTGAGTCCGCTGTGCCAGCGTCTTGCAGCGGCGCTAAGATGTTGGCCGACGCCACGAATGTGCTGGCCAGGCTGTGAATTTGTAAAAATTTGACCTGTGTGCAACCAGTAAATTTGTGAATATATTTCAGTGTCCAATGTAATTCATTTTGTCGTGCAGGCATTATAAAGGTTGAATTGGAGAATAATGAAGAGGCGAGGGGGTTGCGGTGGCGCAAGCAAAGTGGTCGCATCTGCATAACAGCAATCTGCGGTTATAAGACTGCGGTTAATATGCCAGATACCTGCGGTATTCCCGAACCGGCCGTGCGGGCCGAGTTGGGACATCCCGATCGGGATCGGAGTTCATCGCTTGTTAAAGGGACCCTCCCACCTTAACATTAGTTTTGAGTTGAGATAGCCAAATTGGTGGCCATGGCCTGCAAATACCGGTTTGGGCACTCACAACATCGACAAATGCTTTAATTCGGAGATATGGAATTTCAAACTTGCAGTTTTCGGATTCTAAGGGGCTAGTGCATTGGTATGCCCCCTTAGAATTTGTGACGTCAGCGGAGATCTAACGATTTTTAAATCTTTTACTAAAACGTTTGGTAGCACGCGGTGGTATATGCTGCTTTGCGCGCAACAAATGCCGCACTTTCAAATAAAGTCGCTAGGAACAGCGGAGATCCCAAAAAGTAAACAAAAGTAAAGGTCTAATATCTTGAAAACCGGTGAATATTTTTCGATGAAATTTGGTAGATATTGGTTTTTGCTCTTTCTGAGCCGAGCGACATCACTTTCATGCCATTTCATTAACTTTTTTGAAGGTGGGAGGGTCCCTTTAAAATGCCATAAGGCGGTTCGGATGCGTGCGGGATTTCCGAACCGGTTGTGCGGGGAGATTTGGAGACTCCCGATCGGGATCGGAGTTAAGCGCTTGTTAAAACGTCATAAGGCGGTCCGGATACGTGCCGGATCTCCCAACCGACCGTGCGGGGTAGGTTGGGATATCCGGACCGTCAGCCCGTACAAAGTGTCTCATTTCCCAATCCCGTCCCACTCCGGTCCCGATCGGGGTGGTGCGGGCTGAGTCCGAAAAACCCGATCGGGAACGGAGTGGGATTGCTGGCTGGGATATGGGTCACGTGATCGGCTGTGGCGCCCGGTGTGACGGGTCGAAGTGCTTCCGTCGGCCCGCGGACGTCTGCTCGAGCGGCCTTCACTGTAAAAAAATTCACTAGCTAATTTTGAAATTAGGCATTTTTTACGAGTGCCTCCCTTGCTCCTCGTTACAACATATATGGACATTAGTAGTCAGAGCCATGCACGTTAACAATGCCGCTTGTGGAACAAATGCCTACGAGCGAGAACATGTTCAGGAACCTAATTTTGCGCAGTGTTAATGAACTACGCACAGCCTCACAGTGTTACCCGCCGTTGGCTTGTTCTCGGCCAGTTTTTAGCGTGTCCCTCAATTAGGTCATTTCGCTATTAGCTCAGCTGACGAGGCCCCGGCTGGCACCTACTAAACGGATAACCTTGCGTGCAACCCCGCTTGTTGTCACGAACGCCTGCAGCTGGTAAACGTGCTGGCAAGCTTGCGTGGTAAGCGGCTTCGGATGGCTATGAGGATGTGCCTCATAGCTATCCTCGTCGCATGTTACAACCTAGGAGTCTGTGGCTGCTTTCAGAAGGAGTCCCCCCCCCCCGCTTCCGGGAGCCGGCGTCCATTTTGTGTTGCGTCGCCATTGCTGTGTGTGTCTGCCCAACTGCTCTTTGGCTTGATTGAAGGTGAGGCATCTTGTATCATTTGTGCTGTGTGCTCAACAAAAAGGTTGTCCATTTGTAAACAAAAGTTATTATGTTGTTGAGCTTCTTAGAAGATGTATAGTATCGCATAATGTTGCCCGTCGTTGGCAGAAGTGCGCCGGTATCGTCTATCCAAGTCAGAATAGCTATATGTTTGGGATTTACGCTAGCTTGTGGCAGGAGTATATCACTTTATTCAACTTATATTTAATCATTTTCCAGATTGGTATGCCTTATGATAATAATAATGTTAATATTGTTTTTTCACCCATTACAGACTTCTCTGGTGAAGAATGGGGCCATGTATGTCCTGGCCTATACCTGCACCCCGCGACTGCCGCCGGTGCAGAGCTAATGAAAAAATCACAATTGTTTGATGGTGGTTATTTAAGAAACCTTATTGAAAATTATTCAGTTAGTTGTTGTTGTTGTTGTTGTTGTTAAAGTTATAGTTATTGTCCTGGCGTTGTTATTGTTCTCGTTCTCGTTCTCGTGCCCGAATAAATGTGCTGCAGCGCTACTCAGTCTGTTTACTTGCGGGTGGCGGTCGAGAGTCGGGGGCACTGGTCGACGGAATTCCGTCGATGGAATTCCGTCGACCGTGCCTCGACCCCGAAGGCCAGTAGTGGTACTAGTTAACTAGTGCCACTAATGGCCTTGAGCTAGTACCATTACTAGCCTTGGGGGCTAGTACCATTACTGGGTATCGATTAGTAGGTAGTGGCTAGTTACCTTACCAGGCAGGGGCTGTTATGACACCTAGTAGACGCACTACCCACGCTATTTACGTGCGTGTTGTCAAACTAGGTGGAGCACGGTGGTCGTATGCATACGAGGCACAGCCTTGTCGAACAAGCTTGTTACTCGGCAACTAGCCTAAAATTAGCCAAATTTACACGCTCCTGCAATGTTATTTTTGCGCTGAGAATTCCTCTACGAGGGGCTTGTAAGTTTTTTTTACAGTGTTGGGCGATGGGAGCTGGCCCACTGATCCAGAACTGAGGCGGTGATTGTGTAGAATAGTGGCTGGCGAACAGATTTGATGTGATTGTGTTCCACTGTCTGAGATGTAAGACATGTGCCGCCGGCACTGTGTTATTGATGGAGTCTGTGTTATTGATGTTATTGATTGATGGAGATGTGTTATTGATCAATGCCGCCGGCACTGATGTTATTGAACTAGCTTGCCTAAATTGGACATCACAGATTAATTATCGTTATGAAGAAAGAAAAGAAAGCGACAGCAAAGAAAGAAAAGATTCGGTTTCAATGACATGTCTATTGGCAGTAGTTAACAACGTCAATATCCTTTTCGGCTTTCGATGCAGTTATGTCAATAAAACACATCTGCTGTTCCAGTCACATTAATGCCCAAACTCATAATTCCGTGGGATACTTTGCGTCTTTGCCCTCCCGTTATCGCTGTTACTTCAGGCTGGCCACGCGTTCCTGTGTGATGCCTTATTCATCGTCGTCTCTGCGAAGAGAGCAGCGAACGGTTTAATCTATTACATTTGATGTCGGGCTTACAGTTGAGGTCGGGTCCTCTGATCTTACTTCTGATCATACATTTCATATTTCCTCCGATTTGGTGCATCTTGACGGTGCAGTTTTGTCGGCATTAATACTAATGCGCCGTTTTCAAAAGGTGGCCGCTGGTGGCTGCCCCTATTCACCTGACAGAAGGAGAGAGTGGCTCCACCGGGCCGCAGGGGTGACTCCATACAGCTATCGCGGCCATCCGTCCGTCCCGGAGCACCCCATTCGTCAGACGCGACGTCCCTCTCGGCCTGGCCGCAGCCTGGTCCTCTAGGACTCCCTCCCTCCCTCCTCTGTCTGTCTGTCTGTCTGTCTGTCTGTCTGTCTGTCTGTCTGTCTGTCTGTCTGTCTGTCTGTCTGTCTGTCTGTCTGTCTGTCTGTCTGTCTGTATGTGTGTCTGTCTGTCTGTCTGTCTGTCTGTCTGTCTGTCTGTCTGTCTGTCTGTCTGTCTGTCTGTCTGTCTGTCCGTCTGTCTGTCTCTCTGTCTGTCTCTCTCTCTCTCCCTCTCTCTCTCTTTTCTCTCTCTCTCTCTCTCTCTCTCCGTTCTCTTCCTTCCCTCACTCCCTCTCTTCCTCTGTCCTCTAACCCTTATTTCACTCTGCGTCCTCTCCCGGTGATGGACACGCAACTGATTTCTCAGTAAGCCATGCCACCGCGTTTCCCTCCACTGCACCCAAGACTGCAATCTGAAGAGTCCTTCAACCACACACTCATTGTGCCTTGTCACTTATGTTCATCGTTCAAATACTACATGAAGCGTGTTCGGCTAGGTATACCAGGGCCATTTGGACATTTCGTGATTTGCTTTATTTGCTTTTGCCCCCGATATGTTGTTTACTTTTACATTCAATTTCCGAGATTTTTCATTTTTTACACTTTCCCTCAATCTGTCTTAGTGACTTCCCATTACATTCTCAAAGTCTTTCTATGTTCCACTTCTCTCTTCCCTTCTTCAGGTCACTCTCATTACCTCTCTCCCTGGTTATAAAGATGTTTCTCCTCTCACCACCCTCCCACCCTCTTCCATGCTGCACAAAACTGTATGATGGGTGATCGGACCACCTCGTCAGGCCTCCCGAGAAAGCTGCTCCTCCTCAGGGGCTGTCGGCAAGTCTGAGATGTTACGCTCACGCTCCGACAGGGTAGGTCTCAGAGGTCGGCTGCTACTGCATGGGAAATGTCACAGAGGTCGTGTATTGACACTAATGACAAACAAAGATCACATGCTGACACTAATGACACACTGAGCTATGTCAGTTAGTGACTTGAACGACGCCCCGAGTTTGGCAAGGGTTCGGTGCCCGGACTGGCAAGTGCCCCTCGGACCATGCTCGGAACATGTGGCCGTCCCGCGGCTTCCGTCCGTCTCAACTCTCCGGAGCTAGCAAAAGCCCACTATTGCTCGGATATATCCTCCAGACGTACCCGCTCGGTCCAGTGACTGTTCTACAGTCAGTCCTAGTGATATGCAATTATGCTTATAGCCTCTGGCCGGTCTAGTCTTCAGTGACTAATCTATCAATCCCAGTGACTGGCCTCGGCTCTATGTACTATCACGGCGCTCTCCCACCTGCGGTCAGTTTCCGTGGCGCTCCGTGAACGTTACCGTGATGCCGTCACACACAGTCACGGTCAGTTTCCGACAGGTGCCCTTCTCCTTCGGTCCGGCCTTGGCTACCGCCCAGCCCCGCCCCGCCGCGGCTCGTCCGAACCACGCCGGTTACACCCGGACCGTACGCCACAGACCCACTTTCGTTCTCGACACCACCGACCGAGCGGCGATGGCCATTTGGCGCCGCTACTACTATGGACGTCAAACCCCTTGAGACCCCACTTTTTTGCGATAATTTTTAAATGCGTCAACTCTCGTTGACAATATTCTGGCAATGTGTGTTTCAGAACCTGCCGAAACTTTTATTACTTAGGTATTTTGACGCCAAACGATTATTAAAGGTACTTCTCATTCACTCGTAATGTTAAATTTCACGGAACGAATCCGCTGTTTGGGTAGAGGCTACGCGCTCATGGGGCGGAGCCACGTAATGACGTCAGCGCTAAGCTCCGCCCTACCCCTCCGGCGCTCCTTGCCCGGCGACCGGTCACTCGCGTCTCTCGCTCCATTCAGGCTTGATGGTGGGCGGTAGCTGGTAGCGGTAGCGGGCGCTGGTAGATGGTATTTAGAGCAGATGGCGCTGGTGGCGGGGCTAGAGTGTGGCCGAGCGCAAGCCTCTGCCCGGGCCTGAATTGACCTTAACATTACGAGTGAATGAGAAGTACCTTCCATAATCGTTTGGCGTCAAAATACCTTAGTAATAAAAGTTTCGGCAGGTTCTGAAACATACATTGCCAGAATATTGTCAACGAAAGTTGACGCATTTAAAAATTATCGCAAAAAAGTGGGGTCTCAAGGGGTTTGACGTCCATAGTAGTCGGCCCTTGCGCTCCCGGACCGGGGGCATAGTACGGCAACACCGTGCAAACGCATTTAAAACTCAAGATGGGCATTATTTAGGTACAGCGGAGGTGCGCCTAGCCATTTCTGGGCTTTAGAGAAATCAACAAACGTGATGTTTGTCCATCCATCAGAAGGCCGGGAGCAAGCGCATTGATGATTGCCCACATTAACGTCAAATAAGCCGTCCCACCATCACCCCAGAGGCACGTCGAACTGCTCCATTTGTGCCTTTATCACGCGTTGCGGTCCCAAATTCCCCGAATCTCTGACGAGTCTCACTCTGTCACTTGTGTTTCGGTGACCTCCATATCACAAAACTCACGTGCCGCTATCTCTGGATGCCGAACGGATCCTCTCTCAGAGGGGTAGCGCGGCGAAAGTGACCTCACCGTTCGGACGGGCGCACCGGGGCCAGGGAAGTCCACTCCTCCGCGCAACTAATGGGGCGGCTTTGGGCCGGTCCGTGTCGTAACATCTCCCCAGGGGACCCTCGGGTGACGGATATTACGAGTGTATATGGTAGGGGACGGCTGAAATGGACCGGAATGGAAAAGTGCTGGTGAGGGTTTCAAACAAAAAGTGTTGATTTCGCATTGGGTTGGGAGTTGAAATGCTGACCACCGGAGCAGTTCAGCGTATTACTCGCATAGCAAAAAGCCGTGCTCAACCAGTAAATTTAGGCTACGTCTGTGTTGTCATGTGTAGGGGTCGGTTAATTCACAGTTATCCTTTGGACATTGTTGCAAAACCATGATATACCAATGCGCATTTGCCGACTTTGACCATCATACCGGAAATTGTGTCTTCGCGGCAGTTGACCTCGAAAACGGCATTTGACCATGGAGGTCAATAGCAAGATCTCTCGCTAGATCGTCCTTCGCGCTTTATTTGCTGTGAACAATGAAACACTGCGTCCTAGACGTTTTTTATCCGACACCCTGGTCCCATCATTAGACGCTATCGATTTAATTTCTTTCTTGTGTCACAACTACAATAGACTTTCACCGCGCTCCAGACTATACTGAGACATGGGATGCTGGAACACTGCCAAATTATACCGGGGCAGGAGAAAGAGGAACTGTGAACACTGCCTGGATTGCAAGTACTACTCGGTGAATATCTGAGAAGATGCCTAAAAGCTGCCAGCTAACACCATGAAACGGCTAAAGTTGGAAATATCCTGACTTTTTATACTTCAAGTCATGCAAAAATGAGGACCATTTTTATTGTAAACATTGAATTATTCCAAAAAGAATCCTTGTAAGTAAGTTTAGTTGGTTTCAATCACCAGTAGGTATCATTTGCAATGTGTTCAAGTTACGTGTTAGGAAGGTAACACGTAACTTGGAAGGTTATTTCAATGAGGCCTGGGTCCAGCGTCGGACTGTGCGGCTCGGTGTACACACGTATAGTTAGCAGGTGCAGCGCCTCTCATCTGCCGACTCCTCCCCACCCTTTTCACCCAGCAGCCTTCTGAATGCTGACTACCGACCTACATCACACACTCGCACACGTCCCGTTGGCGCCGCAGTCGACAGCGCACGTACTGCAGTGGCCGTCACACACTGAGCTACAACCGCTGCCGGCTCCCGAGGGCCCTTCATTTTCACTCATCATCGCGGCGCGGAAGGCGGTCAGACCAGCCGGCCCCATCCGCGGCCCGGGCGACGCCGACACCGCACAAAAGCGCACGTGCACAGGCAGAGGGTGGTATAGACTGTAATCCCGGGACCCTCGGCTCGGTATCGTTGGAAGCAGCTCTCGAGTCTCGATCTTAGCAACTCTCCGCAGCAGATCTCGATAGCAAGGCTCATTACCACCTCCGATAACGGTTTTTGACAAGACAGCCTTTGAAAGCACCAGCTTCAGGTAGTCTTCGCCAAGAGGGCGCCAAGAGTCCTTTTTCAAGAGTCAGTGAGAAGGACGTCTCGTGTTTTGGGAGCACGTGACTCCGTGACTGAAATGAGAGGCATCCCGCCCGCTGGGGGCGGCTGTCGAGGGGAATATGAAGTAGACAGCTCATTCAGAGGAAGTCGCACTTGGTACTGAAAGTGGTGGAGGGAGAGCGAGGCAGATCAAACAAAGCTGCCACTCTCCTGAAGAGGATGAAGTGGTAGTCCTGTGGACAGACGCGATATATGAGTGCAGTTCCCAGCCAGATGGGAAAGTGTAAGGATGTGCACTGCTTCCGGGAGGTCAAGACACGTAACCCTCCATTTAAAACACGTGAACGGTCACCGCTGCAGTCTTTAGTTTCATGTTCCGTTCTTAGTTCCATTCAGCAAGTTTTTTTTTTGTCGTCAAATTGGGACCTATATAGGCTTTTGCATGTTGCACCTAGTTAATTTAACTTTTGAGTTGCTTTAATTATATGTCTCACATTATTCATATCGCTCAGAAAACAAAATAAATAAGCCAGTTTTATTCATTTTTATCTCGCTTATCTAATTTCCTTATATCTTCAACTGAACAGTTAATCATTGTTAATATCACTAATGCTTAAACAAACTAAGAGTGAAACGAAAGTTAAGGTTCAATCGTAAAGGGCCTCAAAGATTACAGGTGTAAAGATGTTTAAATATTATGTGACTTCTACTGCACACAAGTGGGACGCGCCTCGAGCGCTAAAAATGTCTGACACCATCCCCACGCGACATCCCAAAGCCCACAGCGGCCATATCGCACACGATCCGCATTATCCCCTCATCGAGCGTCCATCAATTACTCCGACTTAGAAAGCCAGACGCCGTAACCGTGGACTTAGCAACACACGAAACGGGTCATCAGGATCTGACCCCGGAGCTCTGGAGCTCAGAGGCGCCGAGTTAGTGTACTGTGCTGCGCTGCGGTCGCCATCCCGACCGGCTTCTCTATGCTTTATGCCCATCTTATCGCTCACTTTTCCCACAGCAGGCCCGTCCCCCATCTCCTTGCTCCTCCTCAAAGCATCCCGTCCCATCTTCCTGCCTTTCCCCATAGTATCCCCGTCTCCCGTCTACCAGTGCTCATCTCTAAAATATTTTCTTCTCACGTCATCCCCCTGCCCACCGGCCACCCCCACAACATCTCTCCATCTCTCATTGTTCCCCGGAGCACTAGCGCCAGCTCCAGCTCCACTGGCAGCTCCAGCGCCAGCTCCATTGCCAGCCTCTCCGGGTATCGTGACCAGCGCCAGCAAGCAGCTGCAATTATCTAGAAACTATCACTGCGGGCACCCGCTAAAAGAATTAGCCAGCTCCTCCCGAGGCGGCAATGCTTTTTACGGGCTAACTCGACTTTACGGCGTCTTAACCAACTGCTTGATGCTGAATTGCATCCAGGGTCATTGTGTCTGAGAATGTGTCACTTAATCTTCAACTTTCTTGGCTTATGAGTTCCACTGCAATGCGATTAGCTTTATTGACATGACGTTATACGTAGCCTAAAAACCAAGTGGTCGCTTCTAGGACACGTGGGCTATTTTGCATTTCTATCAGCTAACACGTCCTACATAAAAAAGATGCCTATAGGACGGCACCAGAAAGGCACTATTCTAGTACCGGTAGTCTGGCGCAGATGAACCGTCATCGTCACCGATATTGCGACATCAATGCCGCCAGGCAGAGCCGTAAACTGTAAGCGACCCTCTCCTGGGTCACATGATCTAACACCATGTGATCAGTGAACAGTGAACCGTGTCTCCATGGAGATACTAAGCACAATACAGCTTCCTGAAATCTCGGGAATCAGCTAATTCGACGGGAAAGTGGGCTTCAGCTGTAGTGGAGGAGACGGCGCATGTCAGGCGTTAATGATCCGATTGTTTTCTCAGGCGGCGATAGTGTTACGTTGGATGACGTCAATGGTAGAGTGTTGACAATCTGTCAGACTGTGAAGGGTTTGTAACTGACTGGAACGGGTTTGTAAATAAGGGGAACGGATTGTAAACGACGGAACACGGGTTGTAAACTTCACACGTGTGTGTAAATGACGGGAAGGGAGCCACACACGCGCGCGCCAACGCTATGACGAGAGGCGGCAGGAGTGACGTGTGCGATGCAGGAGTGACGTGTGCTTTCTTTCTTTCTTTCTTTCTTTCTTTCTTTCTTTCTTTCTTTCTTTCTTTCTTTCTTTCTTTCTTTCTTTCTTTCTTTCTTTCTTTCTTTCTTTCTTTCTTTCTCTCTTTCTTTATCTCTTTCTCTCTCTCTTTCTCTCTCTCTCTCACTCTCTCTCTCTCTCTCTCTCTCTCTCTCTCTCTCTCTCTCTCTCTCTCTCTCTCTCTCTCTCTCTCTCTCTCTCATCCCACCTCTTTTCTCTATCGATCTATGTATTCTTCCCTCCGAACTATAATCGAATCGTATTTGTTGCAACAAGCCCCATCTCCCAACAATAACATTTTCCGGCAAATATGTATTGCATAAGTGTGACTTCCTAATTTTTCGTTGCAGGATGTCTCCCTCTCCACTGCTCTTAGGATGTCTCCTAGCGGTTATGATGACCCCAATTGCCACATCTGACCTCGAAGACCTCTACCGACATAACGTTAATGCCACATCAGCAGGTGAAGTCTCAATTTCGACTACGACTGCAGCGCATGAGCAAAAATGTATATCCTGTTTACCTATATAATTTAGCCTTTACATCACGGCCGCTTTTACCCAAATGGATTTTGTGAAGGTATTATTTTGCGGTAGGTTTAGATTACTAATTTCTCAGATATTATTTCTCTCAAATAAAAAAGTTTATTTTTTTCTCAAATATTAGGCTGGGATGATCAACTTATTACTCATGGTCACCGCCGATTACACGTTTGAATGTTCATTTATTAAGTATCAGTTCTGCTTTGTCTGACACATTTTGACATCGATCTTTCAGGAAATGAGTCACACAGCCGCGAGAAGCGGTTCATCGCCTACAACTACGACGAGAAGCGGATAACGTTCCCGCCCGGCACGGTGTTCGTGCTGACGCCGACTCTGCTGGTGCCCTTCCTGAGGAACCTGCCCGACGGCTACTCATCTGACATGACCATCTCGGTGCCGTTCAAAAGTGAGCTCCATTCTAATTCTACGAATCCGATATAACGACCATCTCGGTGCCAATTAAACGATAGGCTCTATGTGTATGTTAAAGGGACCCTCCCACCTTCAAAAAAGTTTATAAATTGGCATGAAAGTGATGTCGCTCGGTTCAGAAAGAGCGAAAACGAATATCTACCAAATTTCACCGAAAAATATTCACCGGTTTTCAAGATATTAGACTTTTACTTTTGTTTACTTTTTTGGGATCTCCGCTGTTTCTAGCGACTTTATTTTAGAAGTGCGGCGTTTGCGGCAGATGTTGCGCGCAAATAGCATATACCACCGCGTGCTACAAAACGTTTTAGTCAAACATTTAAAAATCGTTAGATATTTGCGCTGACGTCACACATTCAGAGGGGTATTCCTAAGCATTAGCCCCTCTGAATCAAAATGCTGCAATTTTGAAATTCAATATTTCCGATTTAAGGCATTTCTCGATGTTGTGAGTGCCGAAACCGGTAATTGTGAGCCAGGGACCCCATTTTGGCTATCTCAACTCAAATCTAATGTTAAGGTGGGAGGGTCCCTTTAAGTTGAAAGCTAACACACTTATTACATAGGACTTGAACTGAAGCATTACATTGTAATTAACTGTCCATCATTTTCGTGACCTTTTCTTTGTCAGCTAAGCACTTAATATTTCCCTATTACTCTCTATTCAATATTGCATACATTCTGTAAAGTGCAATATTGATCGATTAGGGCATGTCTACTGCACAGCCGCGTATGCTCCCTGCTTGGTATTCCTCGCATCATACCCTGTGCATTGTCTTGCTGCCTGCCCAGCGCAGTTGCAAAACTCTCCGAACTCCACAGTTCCCCTTCCGTGCGCTGCCCGTCCACCCTGCATCCTGATGCACCCTCCCTGCCCCTATACTGCCCCACATACCGCGTGCATCTCTCTTCGCACATCTTTGTGTGAGCCACAGACGGTGAAAGTTTGCGCTGCAACCGCCGCCGCTGTGCTCCTCCTTCAAAGTGACCAGGATGAATGATGCCCGTCTTCCCCACCGTGCACCATTCATAATGCATTGCTTTAAACGTTCCACAGTTTTCTGAGAATCTGTGCACATAATGTCAGTTTAGGAGAGACGAGGGCTCCCTCCGTTGAGATACGCTGAACTTTAGACAAGCGTCCATTAATATGAGCTCCCTCCATTTTGGTAGTTCGTGCAGGATACCAAATGACGAGGGGACGTTATATGACGGCCCCCTCTTTGTCCCCTCCTTGATAATGGACCACCCTTGGGCTGCAACTTGGTCCCTGCTTTAAATGCTAGGCATCAAGCGGTGGTCGAAACAGCTGACATAACCATAGAAGTGCTTCGGATTTACCAGTTAGACCAAATGTCATGTCACCAAAGGTCATCCAAAGGTCAATTGCTCCTCATGTGACAATGGGTCTGTTCCAGTCGCACTTTCAAACACCTCTAAACTCCTCCAAGAGCAAGATAGACGAGGTTGGAGCAGGGCCCTCCTTGGCTTTGTAGGGGCTAGAGCTGCCACTGGAACAGGGAAGCAATCCTGAAGGACTTTAGAGGTGTTAGAGGAAGTGCGACTGGAACAGACCCAATACTTTATATCGGGCTGCAGGAATCCCTTTCGCCACTCGAGCGGAGCATTCCCACTTGTTTCGTTGCCGGCTTCAGGTCGGCTTTACGACATTGCAGCTCGGCGCGATTAAGTTAGTAAATTGCGCGATTGAAGCGTTATATCGATGGCCACAGAATTCCTCGAGCCAGTCAGGGTGTGAGCTTTTCAGCGCTTGGTCTCACTGCCTTGCATAACCATGGCGGCCAGTAGCGAATTGACTCAATGTAACACGTTAGAACAGCAGCTTCCCTATAAATTCCCCTTGAACTATGAAGGTATTGATATATGGTGTAGTAATGCTATTAATAACAAATGCAAAGCTCAAAAGGTGTTCCCTGTTTTCAAAATATCATGTCTTAAAGGGAGCCTCCCACCTTAACATTAGATTTGAGTTGAGATAGCCAAAATGGGGTCCCTGGCTCACAATTACCGGTTTCGGCACCCACAACATCGAGAAATGCCTTAAATCGGAAATATTGAATTTCAAAATTGCAGCATTTTGATTCAGAGGGGCTAATGCATAGGAATACCCCTCTGAATGTGTGACGTCAGCGCAGATATCTAACGATTTTTAAATGTTTGACTAAAACGTTTTGTAGCACGCGGTGGTATATGCTGCTTTGCGCGCAACAAGTGCCGCACTTTCAAATAAATTCGCTAGGAACAGCGGAGATTCCAAAAAGTAAACAAAAGTAAAAGTCTAATATCTTGAAAACCGGTGGATATTTTTCGATGAAATTTGGTAGATATTCGTTTTCACTCTTTCTGAAACGAGCGACATCACTTTCATGCCAATTCATTTACTTTTTTGAAGGTGGGAGGGTCCCTTTAACCGGTATTTTACTATTTCATTATTCTCTTTTTATGTACTAGCAACCGTGTTATATTATTTATCCCACAATGCTATCTCACATGTTTATCACAGTATCGTTGCCATCACATTATATATATTAGAGTACATTTTCATTACCCTCTTCAGTTATTAGCCATTGACACTCTTATAGATACTCCACATTCCACAACCGGACGTAGCCTGACCCATGAACACAGACATAGACAATAGACATAGGCTCTGACATTCCCGACAAAACATAGAGGTACAAATATTTAACTTAGATTGGTGCAAAATAATAAACTGCCTAAATTAAAGCACTTCTCTGGGGCCCTCTTTTATACCTGCAGTGACATTAGCATCCATTTCTACCCGAAATTAACGTCATCCTCCTGTGTACCCCTTAGTGACGTTCGACGACTTCGGGATCACGGACGAGTTCAACCCGTGGGGTCTGATCCCGGGCATCTCAATCACGGCCGGTCGTGAAAACGCGGGCGAGGAGGGCAGAGAGAACGACGGACAGGACCCCGCCGCTGCCGACGGTGGAGGCGAGGGAGACGGTCAGGCGCCGGCCGACTATGATTACCCCGACTACCCGACCGGGGCTAGCGGCTCGGGGGCGAGCGGAGCGGCAGGACATGCTGGACAGCCTGCCGGACATCCTGCCGGACAGCCTGCCGGACAGCCTGCCGGACAGCCTGCGGGACATCCTGCGGGACACCCCGCGGGGCACCCTGCCGGACAGCCCGCCGGACATGGTGGTCAGAGTGCGGGACACTCGGACGGTCTGGGCGGGTTTCTGGCCGTGTTCGGAGGCGGTGGACACAACGGACACGGTGGATACGGCGGTGGATACAGCGGTGGACACGGTGGATACGGATCCAGCGAGCAGGCCAACCACTACTACCGCACGGCACGCTCCCACCAGCACCACCGCGAGGAGCACCAGCACCGGCGCTTCAAGAGGAGCCGCGAGAACTACAACCCGCACCCGCTGGGTGACAGGTAAGAACTGCAACCCGCACCCGCTTGGGTGCAGGTACGGCCTTGGTGACAGGACAGGTGACCTTAACACCGTTGGAAACAGGTTAGAGCCTCAACCCGAACTTGTTGGGTGACAGGTAATAAGAACTGCAACCCTCTGGATAAGTGCAAGCTAACAAACTGCACCTCTTAGAATTCAGATAAGTCGCGTAGTGCATATATC
Organism: Amphibalanus amphitrite; assembly: GCF_019059575.1. Classification (NCBI taxonomy): domain Eukaryota; kingdom Metazoa; phylum Arthropoda; class Thecostraca; order Balanomorpha; family Balanidae; genus Amphibalanus; species Amphibalanus amphitrite. Next base: position 248,303 of record NW_024882090.1, read on the forward strand.
TCTCGGAGATGGTGAGAAGTACAACCCCGACGACACTTGAGACAAAAAAGCATAGCCCTGTTATTTTTTTTGGGGGGGGACAGAACCACTATTCAAACATCATGCCGACATTAAATAACGCATTCATTGTGAAATTTTTAAAATAACCGCTTATTGCCATCGTTTAAAGGCAATTCTTGATCTCATATGACGAGTTTGCTCGCGACTATTGCGCACGTGGTATTCATTGGCTGTAAAACACGACCTCACAAGTACAGGCCGATCGCCGGGACGGTCCTACTAGGTGTGCGTGACTACCGGTCTTTAAGCAGGAAGAGTATGATTAACGGAGCTGTTGAGACGGACAGTCTCTATATTCTCTAGTCCAGCCCTGTTGCGAGCTCTGTGGACAGTGACCCTCTCAGCAGTTGACTAGCACTGCATTCTGGGTCATCTGCAGCCTTTATCGGCGAAAGCTCTCCGCGCGGTCACAGGGTTTGATGCTGGCTGTCGGGGATCTCCAGCTTCACTTGGCCTTGAATAGACCGAGTGCAGAGGCTGGCGACATGATCAATAGGCGACATGAATATGATCCTACTGTGCTAGGTAATATGCACCTTGGCGCCAGCTGAAGTGCTGCTCTGAAACTGTACCGATGGATATAATAACGTAATTACGGGCGAGCGAGCGCAGCGAGCTAAGTGAGTCTTTTCAATATAACGGAAAAATCTCAGTATGAGCGGCCCGGCCCGGCCCGGCCCGGCCTGTAACGTTTTTGAGAGGCTTATATCTCAGCAACCGCTGGACCGATTGGCCTGTGATCTTTTTTGTTGGGTAGCCCCATCCCTTCTACCCCGTAATTGACTACTTTTGATACATCTCAGTGACCGTCGTGGCACGTGCCACGTGAAAAGTCAAGGGTGTTCAAGCTGTTTTGCAAAATTAGTGATTTTGAGAGGCTCATATCTCAGCAGCCGCTTGGGCGATTGACTTGCGGTAATTTTTGTAGGGTAGCAGCATCCCTTCTACCCAAAATAGGATACTCTCGATGCATGTGGGTCACCCCCAGTGCACGTGCAAAATACAACAATAAGAGGTGCCAAATTTGTTCCCATTTCAGTAACTCGGTAATTACTGGGGCGATTTCGCTGAAACTTGGCATACAGGTAGGCACCCACCAGGCAATGCATTCCCATGTGTTGCGATTAGGGTGCTACTGCACGTGCGCACGTGCAGGGGGCGTTTCCAGTTCTCGAGAACGGCTGGGCCGATTGCGCTCAAATTTGGTACACGGTTGGGGACCAGTTAGTAGGGTGCCGTGCAAAAGTCATTTTGGACCCCGTTTGCACGTGCGCACGTGCAGAATGCCGCTTCCAGATCTCAGGAACGGCTGGGCCGATTGCGTTCAAATTTGGCACACCGCTAGCCACCAGTTAGAAGGGTGCTTGGGCAAGCCCGTTGGAAGCACCCTCTCGCCCTTCTGCAGGTGCAGGGCTCACTATCTCGCTCGCTCGTTCCTCGCCCAAAAGGCGTTTTACTGGTATAGTTAGTTTTATAACGTAGCCTGCTTCTCGGTGGCTTCATAAGTTTTACTTTCATTAAATTTTAGAGAGAGCGAGAGAGAGAGCGAGAGAGAGAGAGAGAGAGAGAGAGAGAGAGAGGAGAGAGAGAGAGAGAGAGAGAGAGAGAGAGAGAGAGAGAGAGAGAGAGAGAGAGAGAGGAGAGAGAGAGAGAGAGAGAGAGAGAGAGAGTGCAAGGTCGTCGAGATAAATGCTCTGATCTCCATCCCTGAGCCTGGAAAATCAATTAACGTTCCTAACTTGATTCACCTTTTAACAGATCGACCACATCCTTACAGATCCGAACTGAAAGAGGCGCCATAAAACCTTCTGAACGCCTTCCGAAATGACTGATAGCCTCTTGTGGCGTTATCTCACTTTCTTCTTCATATCCGTAACTGGGTTAGGTCCCTTCTCGACTATTTACAGGCCTTTTCTCCGGCCGCTGTAATCTTGTTCCATCTCGGCACTGTCGCTGTGGCGGCGTCTGGATGTCGCTTTTCGACGACCTTCCCTCTCCAAATCCCCGACTCATTTACATGTTTCCCTACCGTCTCGAGCCGTGTGCTACTGACCGACTGGTGGTCCACCGAGCAGCGGGAGAAGCGCTCGGCAACACAGACGTGACCAAGTGCGTTAGGTCCGAGAAATGTCATAGAGAACATAGAAAACGATGTTACTTAATGACGTTATGGTAGCATCGGTTGATATGTTTCAATGTCTCAGGAGTCTTGTATGTACCATATTTTTGGTAGGCGTAATTGCCACAACCAAGACGATTGAATGTGTGGGCATTTGCTAATCAACCACCTTTTCTTGCCTCTTCTTGAGCATATCATCTGTCCTCCAAGGAGGATGACAGCTAATCCAGAAAAAGTCTTCACACGTTTTGTATGTCATTGAACACCAACAACTACGGACCGCCTTAAGCTCTTTCGATAAGTGTAGGCATCCTGTTAGTGTTCCATACAACACCACTACCCGTTTCAGCCACCACTTTCGCCCGGCGCAGTCCAGCCAGAGAGATAGATCGGCAGGGTGCACAGGTCCGTAACTAGCGAGGCGGAACAAGGTGCCCGTCCGAAACCGTATAAGCTACCGCACGAGACGGAATTCCCATCGGAGGAGTGGATATCGAGGGAGGGTATGACCCATGAGCCATAAGGTGGTATAATATGATAATTGGCCTGTCCGACAATCACAGTGTGTCTTGGCAACTACCTGCGGCTTCACAGCAGTTTTCCAAAGGGTTATAGCATCTTCTCGTCCATTTGGAAGTGGGATTGTTCACCCAAGCCGAGAATAGCTAACTTATTGCAGTAATCCCTGCAACAATGTCAGTTATTCTTCTCAAACGATGTTACGCGAATGTATGAAGTCGAGCTTCGACCTATAGTGATGCCACAGGTCAGTTGAATAGCTTGGTTGACGTCTGTTTATGACGAACCAAGTGATGCATAACATTAGAAATACAAAGCACCAACCTAAAGGATTCAAGCCTAATATGACGGCTAGGAATGACTGGCTACTTTATTTCCAGTTCGGCTACAAAGGACACCACATGTGACCCGGCTTTTGAATTCATATAAATTATGAAAGTCACGGTGTTAACAATGTCTTTATAGACTCGTTCGACTCTCACCTCCATCTTCTCTTTCTCTCTCCCCCCCCTCTCTCTCTCTCTCTCTCTCTCTCTCTCTCTCTCTCTCTCCCCTCTATCACCGACTTTAGTAACCAACTGCTAACGTGACCCCGGTCCGATCGATTATAAGTTCCGACTCCCGATCGCTTAAACCCAGGTCAGCCCGTCTCGGCACCATTGTCCTATACGAAAGCCACCCATCTCTCTGCTGGCGGCAGTCGGCAGATGACAGACCCGGAGGTCGGTGCCGTGCCTCAGGCCACGTCAGATGTCTGAGTACGACATATAGAGTTGGAGGTCACTGCCGACCCTCCGGCCCCGTCAGGTGGCAATATGTGCCAAGGGGCGGACCCGGATCACGGCGCTGACTCGGTCATGAGGGCACTCATGACTCTAGTGTCACTTGAACGGGAAGAGTACGCTCAGATAGACTGTCCCGACGGAAAGAGTACATACGCTAAGATATGGATGCACGTGATCAGGGCCTGGATGTTGTGGAGGCGTGGCAGCTAGGTAGGTACATACTTGCGATGCCGGTATGTCTGCAATTAATCTGTGCATATTTGATTTAAATGTACACGCACTGGGTAGGGCGAGTGGTTGTCTTTAGCCCAAACCATATGCGGATCTACCACATAAATAACAAAATACTTTCACTAAATAACACCAAGTCACCCGATCAAGCAGCCCCTTTCTCTCCCTGGACTGACCCGTACGCACCCCGCTGCTCGCAGGCTGGTCATGTTTGAGATGATCGAGGACTACCTGGGAAACCTGGGCCACGACGGAAAGGCCTGCCTGCTCCGCGCCATCTGCGAGACCAATGAGCACCCACTGCCCTACCACGGCCTCTTCGGAGAGTTTCTGCAGATGCTGTTCAGGTGAGCGCAGTCGCATACCTCCTGAGGTCTCAGAAGTCAGAGGACGTCTATCCTAGAGGTCAGTCTGTCTCAGAGGTCGATGGATCTCGGAGGGCCACCGGCCACCTGTCTTAGAGGTCAGTCTGTCTCAGAGGTCAGCCTGTCTTAGAGATCACACTGTAAAAAAATGTCACGAGCCAATTCTATGACAAGGAGTGGGTTACACGGTCGTCCATTGTACCTTGCTGTTATATATAGGGACATTATCAGCCTGAGAGTTGTTAGTTAAAGAGTGGCCTCGTGAAACAATTGGTTACAAACGGTAACCTAATAACTTAAATGCTTCCCTAACACCCCTTCCTGCTTATCAACAGATTTCGCGCTGTGTCGGAAAACTACGCATAGTCTCATAATTAAATCCGCCAGAAGCTTGTTGCATGCTAGTTACATGCGTGTTTCATTATCGTGTCATATTATTATTATGTCGGCTAATGAGGCACCGCCCTGCACGTGCTTTAAATATAATCCTGCGCACACGCCACCTAGTCGGAAACTCATCATCGGACTAGTCCTGGTAGGGTTTTCGTGTTGCCGAATGAGGCGAAGCGACTTTGATTCGGTAGTGCCTCATAAATCCCTGCTACGGTGAGCAGCGACGAGTCTGAGGCTGCTTCTAAAACGCGTCCTTCACTTCCGGCGCGGGGCCGTCATTTCCGGCCGCCATTGTTCAGTTCTGCGGCTGCCGGCGGTTGGTGCGGTTGTGTTGTGGCACGGTGCGTTGTGAAGTTCTCGGACTGGGATATTTTGAAGGTACGTTATATTGTATGATATTTACGTAGCAATGGGCGACATTTTATCTATTTTGTAATATTCTGAACACATGTTGCCTCATAGAATTCACCCCTTGACCGTTGTGGGCCACTGTTTCGTTTGAATTCCGACTATTGGAAGACGGACTTTCTTTCAGTTGCTGTCTAGCCTTTTTTTCCAAATGTGTAAGCTACATGTCATATTGCCTCACATTGATTTATCTTATACAAAAGTCAGTTGATGTAGATAATAAAGCCATCCTCACTGATATTTCAAAATCAGCAGTTAATTTTCTTTTCTGTTTGCAGAGTTGCTCAAAGTTGTGGGAGACTGAGGCATGAAGGTATACCGGAAGCCAGCGATATTTCTGTTGGTAAGCCTCGCCCAGAAAAAAATACTTGCTTGAATCTGCAAAGTATGGCAAATATTTGATTGCCTGCACAGTGCACAATGTACCTGACATGGCAGGATCAACTTGCTCACTCGCCTGTTGTAAGTGCCGTTGCGTCAGAGTCCGTGGAACTGCCCGATCGTGTCTCATGCAACCGTATTATTTTGTGAATGTTATTGGTGGTGACTCGAATCAGCTTTTGCACCACTCCACTATGATATTGTAATATGTATATATTTATATATTTTGTATCGTATGCTGATAAGTAATAAACGTTATTTTTGTGTGTGTGTTTTTTTTTTTTGTAACGTGGTTGGCACGCTGTCGTGGCTGTCGTTGGCCGGGTCGTCCACCAGTCGGAGGGGCGGCTGGGGAGGAGGAGAGGGGGGGGTGACGCAATTGAACTAGTAGGGGAGACCCGGGAGGTATGGGCCGGTTTTGTGAAAAGGCAATTTTCTTCCAGTGGGCTGTGGCTAGACTCGGTTTTTCACTCTGTGTACGTGGAATTGCCTTTCGCCTGCAACGTGTGCCTGATATTAGGCATCTGGGATCAACTATTTTGTCTCGAGATAACTTTCAATAAATCATGTGCTTTTTCGATCCATCAAAATACACCGGGAGGTATGGGCCATGGCCCGGGAGGTATGGGCCGGTGCCATGTTTCATATTCTTGTCTCGACAATAAGAATAATGCTCGTAGCTGGTATCTACCTTGATCTCTCTTAGAGCCCAGGAACCGCATAAGCGGCCAACAGCTTGCTTCATGGAGGCCTCTTGGGCCCATATGTATTTTGGTAAACACAATCATGCACCATGAACTAAGATCAATAATATTTTTCTGTTCGAATCAAATTTGTAGTTAAATTTTCGACCTTGCGCGACAAAAATAAAACTTATTGACGAGGACATTAAATGAAAGCATCTTTTTATTCTTTTAGGATCACCGGGGGTGGGTGGCCCGAACCTCCCGGTTAGGACGCCATAATGTGTGTAGCATCTCAGCTCATAATCTTGCAAGAAAGCTTCATATTGTCGATCCAGTCTTAATTTGCATGCTTTAAACTTTATATTAGCGAAGGTCTGACATCATAAAACGAGCCTGGTTCAAATTTATCACGAATTTTCTGTATGTACCGTATTTTACTCGAAGAGGGCAAAAACGCTTTATCACCGCTCATTGCCAAAGAAGACTGAGGAAGGCTTTGAAAATCACGTGGGATGTATAACGAAATGGCTGCTACCAGTTAACGCCGTCAAATGTGTAAAAATACGCAACACTTCTTCAAAACTGCGATGGCCCATACCTCCAGGGGGCCCATACCTCCCGGGTCTCCCCTATTACTACTGGGCAGCAATAGCAGGCGCTAGCTGGTTGGGTTACCAGGCGAGTCCTGCTAAGGAGCCTAATCGGCGTACCGATCTGCTGGTTTTGCCCTCGTTTTCAAACGAGGTACCGAATAACGAAACGAGGGGCTGACACGGGGGTGCTCGGTTTATGAGGCGTGGGCTTGTCATTTACTAACGAAACAAGCTTGTACCCTCTTACTAGCTAAATATGAGGCGATTTTTACACGTCGCTGCATGCTCATTTTTGCGCCAGCGGTTTTCCTACAAGGGGCTTGTAAGATTTTTTTACAGTGCAGACTGTCTCACCGGTCAGTCTATCTCAGAGACTCTGTTGCCTCAGATGCCCTAGTTGTCTCAGAGAACGCATCTCTCTCAGAGACCCGCCAGTCTCAGAGGCCTAATTGTCTCAGAGGCCTCTCTGTCTCGTTGGTCGGCCCGCCTCCCGCTCCAGGGGTGGGTGCGGCCTCTGACCAGAGAGGAGGCCTCCGCGGAATTTCGCCAGGCGCCGCGAGCCACGTGCACGTGATGTGGGTATCGATCAATGTTCACTCACTGGCCTTCATTGGCACTTAGATAAACGCTGGGTGTGTGAGGCACATTAATTTTGCGTTTGGTGCAGGAGCCTCGAAATGTGCCGTTGTTTTGAGTTTTGACACATTTATATATGAGAAAGCATTTTCTCCATAGTTAAATAATTAAAAGTTTCTATTTTTTTTTTTTAATGCCTTGCAGCCGAAGAATTCGAAGAAATACATCGGATTTTTAATGTAGGTCGATTGCTATTTATGCCCTTTTTCTTCATATCATGTACGAGTATCTAACGTCAATTAAAAACACATTTGTTGTTATTTTGACGATTTATCTCTCCATTCCATCCCCCCTCTCGTGCAGGGTGAGTCTCTCACCGTTCGCCGAAGACGTGCTCCCCGAGTATGTGAGAGCGGAGAAGACCGGCAGAGAGCGGGGCGCCTGCTACGAGTACTACCGCGACTGCAAGAAGTCGCTCTACTCCACGGTCACAGAGAACAAGTACAGGTCGGTGGGGACATCAGGTGCCGAGAGAGTGCAGGGGTCAGGGAGAGTAATGATACTGGCTTAATTTGGAACATCGTGATAGTTATTGTAATGAAAAATGTCAATTTCTAGCTTTCTTCATTCGCTTGAATGTGGTGGCCAAAATAGGCTGATAATGCTCGGCGTCGGCACGGAAATAGAGCGTAAACTTCAGTTGGGTTACCGATTATGCATTTTTTTTTTGTACACAGATAAGTGTTTTAAACTTTTTAATTGAGTGTTTATCCCGATGTTATCTTCGTAATTGGAATCGCATTCGCCTCGGCGATATCACAGCGACGACCGTTCACGCCCAATTTTCGTTTGCTTACGAAACATCATGTAACACGAATTTAGTAACTTGGCAGCCTCCTAACGGAGTGTCTTTATTCCACGACAGGCGGCCTGCGAATCTGAAACACATCAAGGAGCGAATGGAGTCGTCGGAGAGCCTGCGAAGGCTGACCACCAACAGCCTCGGAAGAATGTAAGTCTAGCGGGGAGCCTGCCAGCGCGAAGCTAATGGCAACACTTACAGCACAGGACAACAGTACAGCAGAGCTGTGAGTCACCTGACTGAAGAGTAGCCGCCGGAGACAGTACATCATCGAGCATTTGTCAGCGTGTGTGAACTGCGAAGCGAGGAGCAGCTTGCCAACTTAGCCCGAGCTGCGTCCGAGTTATGATCAATAGCGAGCAGTCGATGCCTGCTGAGACCCAGATGTTCACTATAGAATACTCCAAGAATACTCAACCGCAATGATATTTAGTTATCTCGGACTTTTAGAAAGGCGTCCGTCCAAGAGTACACGACCATATCGATTGCAAGTTTCGCCATAACCACACATTTGTTGGTGTTATCAATGCTTTGTCGCCGAATGCCGCAGTAGTTCCACTTGTTTGTTTCTAAATGCTCGCACTGTCGTGCTGCTGCTATCATATCATACAACACCCTCGTGAGCTTCAGGAAAACTTCAATCGTCACTAGAAGTGAAACAAAGTGCAACTAGCGGACCCTGACAACACTCAAGGACCGCACTGAGTCGCAAAAGGGTCAGAGAAGATTCACAGCTCCGAGAAGCGCATTGAAACCGCAGCCGTTGCCATAGGTATACGGATCAAAATGGTGTGCCAATCAACTGCAGGGATGTGTTTGCGCGAGTGATGAACAATTGTAGGACGAAACTGCGGCCTGGTAGTATTAATGAGTGTATGTGTGTATGTTAATTGTTACGATAGGGATAGGGATTGTTACGCTACAATTGTTACCATTGTTACGATAGGGATTGCTTCCAGCGACAACTCTACATTGTTAAAACGCTATTCGGGTAAACGATCTGCTGTGATGCATTGGTGGGATGAAACGTTGGAATATGGTTTGGCTGCGCATGCTTTTATGTAACTTTAATTGACTCTAAAAAAATAAGCGACGCATCTGTGGTCATCGAAGTTGTTAGGTCTCCGGACATCTTTTTTCATATGAGCCTTCTAACTCATGGCTTAGCTCTCTGCGGGACAATTAACTCGACAGACATATCAATCATTGTTACGAGTTGTTCCTGTTACCTTTGTTACGGTCATACCAGCGTGCAGCGCCAATTGATGTTTGTTGTTACGGATACTTGTTCTGTTATCTAATTTTAAAGTATTCTGTTACGGTGAAATAAGTACGTGTTTTGATGGAGTTGTTTGTTGTTATCCATACTATAGTGTGTAGACGTTAGATGACATCTCATCCGCTGATGATGTGAGATATAAACAATTACTGTGACAAGTCTTTTCGAAACCCAAGCCGCCGTGGTATACGAGCTGGAAGTGGTTCGCAGATTCCAAAAACGGCGGTTGTCGGGACTCAAGACAAGACCAAAATTGAGACCCTCTTTTATTTCCAAGAGCTCGTACCTGTGAAAGTACCCTCACAACGTACCCTGACCTCACTGTACCAGAAACCTCACACAGACGCTGACCCCACACAGTGCACAGTACCTACTCAGAAAACCCTGCCCTCACACGGTAACCTCTGCAGTCCCATCGAGCCACTCTACGAGCTGCTGACGACAACCGACAAGCGAGAAACCCGGCCGCAGTTTCTCTTGATGAGATGCAAATCGGCAGAGGCAGGGATTGCAATGCGCATCCTGCATGCATACACTTTTACCGATGCACTATCGGTGACTTGTAGACGCGGCCACGAGCCCGGCATTATATTATCGTCATTATCGCTACGTTATATCAGCAGGGGTACAAGCAGAGCATGTGATCTAACGGGAGGTGCCGCAGTTATTTGTGCCGATGTTAGGTGTGCCCCCAAAGAAAACTTCTGAGAAACCTCTCAAAGCTGTGAAAGAGAGAGAGAGAGAGAGAGAGAGAGAGAGAGAGAGAGAGAGAGAGAGAGAGAGAGAGAGAGAGAGAGAGAGAGAGAGAGAGAGAGAGAGAGAGAGAGAGAGAGAGAGAGAGAGAGAGAGAGAGAGATGGAGGAAGAGGGAGGGGAGGGAGGGAGAGAGGGAGAGGGAGAAGGACAGGGAGAGAGAGAGGGAGAGACATTAGTTTGTTTTATCTCCCCCTTTCACCTTGTCTTGATTAAGGGACCTCGGGACTTCTCATGTCCTTTTTATTTTTGTTTTTGTTTTGTTGGGTTCGGCCCTTTCGGTCCATTAACCCGCGCCCTGCTGGGGGGGGTGTTTGAACACCCCCCCTTGTGGTTTTTCGCGAATATCTCAAAAACGGCGGCGCTCCGCGCCGCCGTTTTTGGTACACCTTATCATACATCAATTCTACACATGTTGTGAAAATTTCAGACCAAGGTCATTCAAGGTCAGGTCACCAGGTCACTTGAAGTGACCTCACCTCATAAAAAGTTTCAATGTCTGTCATAGCTACACCGAGTGACCGATCGCTTTGAAACTTTCAGCGATTGCTAAGAGCAATAGCATGTACAAAATGTATATCTCAGAATTTTGATATCGATGACCTAAGGTCAGGTCAATTTTGCGACCTCCCCATTATAAGTCAATGGGAGAAAATTGAAATGCGCCTCTTTTGCACGAAAGACATTATAAACACTCCCAAACACCGAATTACAAGTGGTTTAGACACACTGAACATGAAAATGGCGTCCGTGACCCTTGTTTATGCCCTGAGGTCATCTTAGGTCACGAATGGTATCTAACAGTTTTTCGCAAATAACTTTTGATAGAGGCATGCTAGAGCGATCAAAACGCCTTAGATGTGTTCAGCTCGACGATACGGATCGACTGATATGCAACATGACCTTTTCCGGTCAGGTCATGACCTTGACCTGAGGTCAAATTTTCAAGTTGACCTTTGAAGGTCAAGTTATAGTTCATTCGATGCGTCTTGACGAGAGGAACACGATGCCGGTAAAAGTAAGCTCGTACAGCGCTTGGGTCAAAAGTTATTGCAGAAAAACTGTTTCCGAAAAAATCGGCTATTTTTGCAGTTTTTGCCCCCTGCAGGCAAAACCGTTGAAGTTAGGTCAAATCTGAGAGAATTACTCAGAAAGGGCGTTAATAGGTCTATCGAATGCGCTTTTCCGCGGCGCTGTAGCTCTATTGGTTCCCGAGATATGCGTTGGCTTCTTGAAAATTTTCGACATTCGACCTGGAAATCGGCGAAATTTTGCCTTCCATGACCTCTGGTGACCTGACCTTTGACCTGACCAAAAAATTGACCGAAGTAATTTCGTCATTATTTTTGACGCGCTTTCGAACGCCGCCTTCCGCGTATCGCTACGTGGCCCAGGAGCCGAGTTACAAGGGGGGGTGTTCAAACACCCCCCCCCAGCAGGGCGTGGAAATCCAGGACCCCCAGCCGGGCGCGGGTTAACACGCGCAGTGGAAGGGGGGGGGGGCGGATTTCGCCCACCCCTCCTGTTTTTCGCCAATAACTCGCGCCGCAAACATGATATTAATGTGAAATTTTGGCTACCTGTCTAGAATTGAACTGCGGATCTTCTCGTGCAAGAAATTAAAAAATCGGGCCACAACTTTTCTAGTAATAGCGGTGTAAAGTCAAACATCCTGCCGCCGCGGCGCGGCGGCGCGGCTGCCGGCGCTAGCCGTTACGCGCCGCCTGAATTGTAGACTGTGCCGGGGCGGGACGGTTCCGTCTTTACATCGCGCTCCTTACCGCTGATTATATACGATTCACGTCAAATTTTGTGAGAAGACTAAGAAATGCACAGGCAATCTTATGGTCAAAGAATTTTGAAAATCGGCCGGTAACAACTTGAGTTATGAGTGTGTAAACACAAAAATTGTGATTGCCGCGTTTCCCGCGTCCGCCGATCCCGCTTCAGCCGGTGACATCTTACGCTTAGCAGGCTTCTAACTGCCATATTTATTGTTGGATTAACAAGAAATTCACAATACATACTCACAAATGTATGTTCTTTCGTATAGTGAAAGAAAAAAGAAAATCGGCCGGTAACTTTTTGAGTTATCGGCGTGTAAACGCAAAAAAGTCGCTAATATGGCAGATTTGACCATATTTGACCTCATTTGACCTTGAAGATATTGACCTAGGGTCATGAAATTCACACACAACAGAGTTCCCCTGGGCCCCCACCTACCCTCCAAATTTCGTCTTTCTAGCTCCAGTGGGAGCTGAGATCTTAGGGGGGGGGGCGACATCCGCCCCCCCCCCTTCCACTGGGCGTAGTACTCGCAACCCTTCCACTGCGCGTGTTAACCATTTCATGAAATGGTCGATAAGATGTCGCTTTATTGCAGAGCCGGGAGGATGATTGCAGAGCCGGGAGGATGATAGGATATAGGGGGAGACATTAGTCTGGGCAGGCACCCTAGTGAGTCACCGGGGCTGAGCCCGTCCAGAGGACAGGCAACCCAGCCCCAAGGTACTCATTGCACCCGGCTACGGGGTGCGCTCCCTCGGGAGCAGCGGTGCCGCTCCAAGGGAATAGTCCGCATGAGATAGGTAAAGTTGCCTGTCCAGCCCGGAGGGGATTGCGGCGTGGAGGAGAAGGATTTCAGTATCCTGAGGATAGAAGCACGGAACGGTAGTGTCCTTTTTAGTATCTTCGAGCTCCTTTCAGGCACGCTTTCGGAGATCATTCTCGTATAGGTCATTAGTTCTCAAGCACGAGTGTCCGCATTTCAACGCCGTGTCCCGTTTCAAAGGTCCAAATTATCAGCAAAGAAACATAAGAGGAAAACGCTCCAGTGTCTTTACAGGGTCACACTGTCCACTGTGCACCGTCCAGTGTCTCCTGTTCGGGCCCACAGCCGTCTGCCGGTGTCGTCCCTTAGCAGTAGCGCTGCCATCTCGCGGTGGAAACACCACACTAACAAGGAGCTCCAACAGAGGTGTCGCGTGTGTCGCGATCCGTACTTCGGCAATCCAGTTCTCGTCATCACCTTGCGTCAGGTTCAAAGTTCATCCGGCATTGTTCTAGCGCAGTAGTATTACTGATTGGCAGCAAGCCAAGTACGTACTTCCATTGTTGCGATACACGTTCATTTTTATAGCTGAATGGCGTACGAATGCCACCTTTTGAATCTGTAGGTTGCACGGGTAGGTATAGACACGGGGATAGGCACGCTCCCGGGAAAAGGCCATTTGACTCTTACGGCTAAGCTCAAAGCTGCTTATAAAAATAAGATTTTCGAGGCCCTCGATCGTTTGAGGAGCTTCTCTCAAACCAGGGCTGCAGGGTGGGAGTGGGAGTGGGAGTCGGTCTGAGTCAAGTTTTACCGGGAGTCAGAGTCGGAGCTGGAGTCGTCAAAATCTTACCGATTCCGAATACGGAGTCGGAGTTAACACTGCATGGCTCAAAGTTATGCCCTACACCTGTTTGCTTGACAATAGTTCGCTCGTTGACCTTTCAAAATCAGATGTTATTGAGCTAAGAACATATTCCTGTTTGGAAGGAACGTACGTAGTAATTGAAAAGATGTAGACGTCTGCTGAGTCCAAACCTGCGTTTATTTCCGCTTGTTATTTAAAAATAGATTTGCAATGCAAGGCCTTGGAACGCGCAACGGTTCGTTTCAGGCAAGATGAAAAGTTATCCGACACGATTAAACTTATCTTTTATCATATGGACTTAACGAGCAGTGCCCGGAGTCGGAGCTGTAGTCGGAGTCGGAGTCGAAGTCATAAGAAATCCATCGAATCCGTAGTTCAGTCTCAAGCACTGAGTGAGTGTGAATAAAACTGAAGGTTTCGCTGTTAGACGGGTAATCGAAACAGTTTGTAATGCTTTGCACTTTCCAAAAGAAGCTTACAACCAAAACCTGATATACATACATAAAGCGTAAATAAGGTGCCAGGGATTCGTCAAAAATGATTTGTAGGAATGGACCTCCCCACAGTTTTAAGCTTAGCCTTTAGTGTGCAATGCGCATTTCCCTCTGGTGCTCGTAAGTTACGTTTGGTGGTCACCGTAGTTCACTATATATAATCATCATCATTCAGCGTCATTCAACGTCAGAGTGCATGCATGCACTGAATGAATGTTGAACAGAAGCGTTCCACAAAAAGCTTAATTTCAGTGTATTAATCCATAGACATCGGTATGCAGAGGTATATGATTAATCATACCACGAACACGGGTTTGTGCAAACAGAGGTCAAAATTTACGACATAACTAATAACTATGATAAGTCACCGTGTAATGATTCTTAGTTGCTTATGCTTCAATAAGTCTTTATTATTCCACAGGCTAGTTATGTAACATAGTCTTAGTTTCTATGTTATATATAATTAATCACAAGCTTACTTTATTATAACTGACAAACTTAGTTTAGCATGCAAATTGCAGAATCACGCCTAATGGATCAGCGATCACAGATCTCTGTCGCTTGCAGCCAGGTAGTTGTCAGCTCCGTGAAAATGGGAAGGCTCAGTCAAATCTTTTTAGCTCCCTCGCTCCCTGCATTAGGTCTTCCTTCATCCTTTCAAAGGCAGCAGTTTCGGGTACTTGTAATGAGATTGTGATTCTAACATCTTTAAAGTTATTTTCCGTGAGAAGTCCTGTAGGGAAATGTCATTGCATTATTTGTTATCTGTTTTAGGGGATGGGAGCGTTTCAACTGCTGATGCCATGCTGTTCTCGCGCGAAAAGTTGCATAAGACATCGTCAAATGTAAGATAAACATCTCTGAGGAGCGAATTACATTGTCCCTCCAGCCCAGCCCTATAAGTACCGGCTCTTACTTGCCATCAACCTGTGTAACACGCGCCGTCCGCAATAAAGCGTTTCCGCTGTGACGATGTCACCCCCCCCCCCCTAATCTAAGCCCCGGCAGGTGCAGACAGAGACCTGAGGCTCCTCCCCGCTGAGTCAATGGTGCCCCACCCAGCCCGGGGGGACAGGGTAGCTGACCGTACCGGGCCGGTGCCAATCACGGGCCCGGCTAATTCCCGGTGTCACGCGCCTCAGTCGGGTCACGCGCTGCTCCCGTTCGTGACGTGTCAGCACGGCAAGCCACTGTTTACCGCCGCCCCCTAAGCAGAGCCCCCCCCCCCCTACTCCGACTGAGGCACCATCGACCCGTCGTACCCGGAACAGCGCCGGAACAAGCCGGAAGGGACCGGAACGGAGCCGGAACGGAGCCGGAAGAGACGCTCTGACAGCCCCTTGGTGGCAACCGTGTTACACCCGAAAACGTTACACCCGTTACACCCGATAAGTTTCCAAGGTACCCACCGGGCACGCCTAAGCGCCACATCGGTAATCTAATCTATATTTTGAAATTGGTGCGTCGAGTCGCGTTTGCATGTTACCGCCAGGAGCAATCCAAGTCAGGAAGCTTTTAACCGACCAACTCGTAAAACGAAGCTCAGTGGTCGATAGTCACTGAGCTGGGGGCTCCTATGGGTATATTCGGCGACTTGCAACGACAACTCCTTTGGGGCGTGGCGACGGCGTCAATAAGGCGTCACACTATAGAGTTCAGGCTTCACAAGAACAAACACGACTGCAATTGAGTCATGTATAGTGTGTACTGTGTACTCACTAGTCACTAAATAATATATATGACTGTTCATCATGATACGGCTAATTTGTGATGGCTAGCTTGTTTCGTTGACATTATCTGCATTACGTCGCCACAAGTCAGTTTGTCGAGACTTCCTCTGATAATGACCAATCCATCTGGGCTTGCCAATCATTTTTGCTAAGTAAAGCGGCCTTTCCTTAATTCACAGTGTCACATGTTCTTTGCATTGCAGAAAATTGAAAGTGTCTTTCAAGGCGGCATTTGATTAATAAATATGTTGCCACTTAGCAAAATAAAATTGAGTTCTACTTAGATACCGGTACTCAAGATAAGCATCAGTGCAGCAGCATGCTTTTTTCATAGTCTGGTGGAATCGTATTTTTACATTTTAACAAACAAGTTCAACATTTCCTGGTACTGCAAGTGGCCTTAGCAATATCACTCACCACCCATTTCGGATTTCCACGAATAACAGCGGTCATGTTTAGAAAGCCAGACTGACACCAGCCAGCCTTAGCAGACGCTGCTGAATATTTAACGGCACAAACCGCCTATATCCTCACTTTGGAGCCCACCCTAAGCCTCCTGAGCATCTTAGGATATCGATTTTCAGCCCTTGTGTTGTCGGTTGGCACGTGGGTTTGGCCGGGTGCTCAGCTCCCCTCCCGACTCCACCCCTCTGCACCAACTGATTTCACCAAAACACCGCCCCGCTCAGCAGCGCCGTGCACCACCCTCCGTGCACTGTGCAAGAGGGCTGCAATCGCTGGCTGTTCATTAGACCCGGGCGTGATCGACCCGCGGCCAGCCGGGTCTCTGGCCCGGGGACCTCCAACAGCACGCAGTTGGCATTTGTTAGCAACCGTAATGCTGTTTGGCCTGTTTGCCTTCGGCTTGGCGACTGGCTGAGCGAGCCGGGTGTATAAGCTGATGCTGCACTTCCGGAGGGACGCTAAAGGAACAGAGCGGGCGAACCTTGAAAACGCAAGAAGGGAGCCACGATGACAGAGGTTATTGCACCACCCTTTTGATACCTGATGAAGCAATGCTGCAACGTTTGGTGCAAAAGGGTCTATTCTCTACAAAAATATCTTATTTCAATGCCGTACATTTAACTTGTGCTATTAAAATATCCTCTACTCAGTTGACGCAAAAAGTGTTATAAACATTCATTGTCTCCACTATTTACGCTATGAGGCCATGCACGATGTTCAGTTGCAGTGTAGTACATTATCACTCCAAGACAAATCTCCCTTATACCGGACTCTAAACCAGCTTTATCTGGTTCTGAATCGCTTTTGTCATTCATGACCTTCACTGCCCATGCTGTTCTTGGATTTGTGTAGCTAAAACGTTTTTCCCGTCCGTGTTTTCAACGATATCTCTTTGATGATAAGCATGATAGTGTGCTATCGCGTTTGGGATCACTTCCTTGCAGGTCGCTGATTATGATGACTATGGTTTTAGGGTACCTACCAAAGTTGACTAAGAATTAGTTCTAACTGCTAAGCTCCTAAAATTTCAAAGCATGACTTCGTATGAACAATAGTTTGCAATGCAACTGGAGCAAATGCAATCACCGCATACCTACCCAGTAGCGGCGGAACACCTTCAATTAAGGGGGGGGGGGCACTGCCGACTTTTGGTCCCATTCTTTCCATGCAACGCCCATAGGGCTAATGTTAACTCTCGCCCGTAAACGGCGATCTGCCACCTTCGCCCATGCAGGGGGGGGGGGTTGGTGCGACCCCCCCCCCTTGGCGTTTGAAAACGGAGCGTCATAGAGCTTAGCGGAAAAGACCAACGGATTGCTCTCGCCGAGATCTCGCGATTGATGGTATATTTTTTGGTCCTAGGTCAACATTTGACCTACTTTTGACCGGTCAAAGGTCAAATTTTCGGAAAATAGACTTTTTTCAACTTTCCGCGGCGATTGCGGCAAAACGGTGGGAGATATCGACTTGAAACCTTCACTATCGTGTTCCTTGATCAATTCTCTATCGTTTGGTATGTATTTCGTTTCCCTAGCTCTAAAAATGGCGCGTTGGGAGCGCCGGAAGTTGGCAAGGTCACAGTCGGCGGCAGAAATTCGAAAAATCAAAATTTAAATTTTTGAAATCTGATTGTATTTTTGGATTTGGGAGGTCCATTTGCTCCCTATAGAAGCTAATATTGCTGCATATTCCCATTGAGGTGACAAGAATTAGCAAAATAGTGGTTCGGGCGCTTTTCAAAAATAGTACCGGACGCTGTTCCTCTTGTGACGTCATAGCTCCGTGACCTGACCTGACCCGGTCAAGTTTCTTATACCATATGATAGCCAATACTTGCCCCAACATGCATATGAAGTTTCATCACGATCCATCAACCGATGTCCGTACCACCGGCAGGAAACCTCGGGCGTTGGCACTCAGTTTGTGAAAATCCGGCCGGAGGCTGTTCCCTTTGTGACGTCATAACTCCGTGACCTGACACGACCCGGTCAAATTTTTTTATCAAAAGATGCGCAAGGTTTGCCCCATAAGGTACCCAAAATGCCGCCGTTTTTGCACTATTTCCGAAAAGCCTCAGGGGGGGTTGCACCAACCCCCCCCCTACATGGGCGAGGGTTAAAATGCCAGAATCAAAGGGGGCACGGTGCCCCGGTGCCCTCCCCGTTCCGAAGCCTATGCGCATACCTCAAGATAGAGCATAGTGACTGACAACAGGCTACGACGTATGTGCCCGATGTTTAAGAGCAGCTGCACATATGATATATCACATCCCGGCAAGATTTGCTGAGTAAACGGCTTTGCCTACCTTTACTGTCGGAAGTATACCTAAATGCCTAAACTAGTCCTCCTGTATTTTCCAACCGCCGTGATTTCACCACCCCTCGATCGGAGGAGGGGGGGGGGGGTGGAGGGCCGTGATCGGTTCCGTGACACCGTCTACAGTCCGCACTCAGCCATGGCGAGGCAAGGTCACATGGCTAGTCATGTGTGTGTCTGCGCGTGCTGCAGCAAGTCGTATCAGTTTTCCTGCTTCAATATACTGCATCAAATCCTATCATATCCCGAGGGTCTTTAGCTTTACCCTCTGTTTCAATGCAATATGCATAAAAGTTTGGCTTGTATCAAATGGATCAAATGGCGTGTGTTATGAAAAAGCGCTTGCTCGGGTGATGAATACGGTAATCGCAACGTTCGATTTTTTTTTTTTTTACAAAGTTAGCATAAAAGCTGAGGCATCGATTCAAGCAGGGAAAGAGCTAAGCCGAAAGTGCAGTGCCCACATGGGTGGCATTGCCCATAACAAAACGCTCGAAGCTGCACCTCTGTCACTAACAAGTAGTACCGTATAGTGTTGCGGGCGGAAGTGCGTACGTAGTACTCTGCTGATTCTGAGTCCTGCAGGTTTCTCAATGGATCCTTACGGCTGAAGGCATCACATTCGCTCAAGTGTCCACAAGTCCGGTTTTATGCGGCCCCTTACCTTGACGCATTCACCACAGGAAGTTGGCATTGCGCCGTCCGCACCAGACCGTCTCTGTGGCAATCAGCTAATGGTGTGCTCTGTACGTTCACACGACAAAAAGCAGTGCCATAACTCTGTGCTGTGCCCCGCACTGACAGATTACTGTCGTGCTAGCTGACATTCAAGGAAGTTAATGAGTGAGCTCGGTCAGGCTTGCACTACCTTCGCCCGTTTGATTCATACCAAGGTGCATGAAGATTTTCCTTTTTTAGTTTCCTGACATGCTCAACATCAGGTGTGCTGCATTTGCTGTGCAGGTATTCGAGTTACCTGGTCGTTAGGGCATTAAATTGACCCCGACTCACTGCATCCGACTCATTTAAAACAGGGATTTGTGACACCATCGGGCATCTTATTTTGTCGGCAAAAGTTTACAGAAACAGGCAATATTGGGTGACGTGAAGAACTATCGAATGCTCACGCAGTAAAATCAGAATATTCACAATAACCTCTTGTCAATGCCCAGACGCTTTCCCGAGCCAACGCGCGTCCTGCGCCATCAGCATAGCACAGACCCGGTCAGCGGGCGGCGGCGGCGGCCCCGAGCCGGCCTGGGTGCACGCATGACCGGGAGCTCTTCCCCGTAGCTCCTGGCCATGCTGGAGAGGGTGTGGGCGGGGCGGCGACCACGTCCGCCAGGCCCCGCCGACACCCCGCCGGTCGTCGGCCGCCGTCGCCGCGGCCGATCCTCTCTCACTACAGCCGTCTCAGTGTGCCGGCCTCACTGACAATCGCGCCGCGAGGCACGGGACGCCGACGCGGCTATAGAGGATCTCTTCCAACCAGCGATCCATCGTCCATCGTTACTGTCGCACTCTCCGAAACCCTCCGTTCCACTGGTGGACAGTTCGAGCCGGCGAGGGCCGTCACTCGGCCCCCAGAAGCACCTTCACCGCTGCCCAGATGGCGCGGATTCCCACAGCCTTCTGTTCAGCGGCCGGCCGTGCAGGTCATTGCAAGACTCACGCGTAACTCCTCGCCAGACAAGTGGCTCTGAGGCACGAACACCGCCAGAAGGGAACACCGAAATCGGCCGCGGCTCCAGTTCGTCTCGACTAGCGAGAGGGCCGCCAAAAATGCTCTCGTGATCTTTCACTTTCATCTCGTCAAGTGACGCGCGTTCATAAATGTCTAAAAACAACCCTTCTCGCGCTCATCTCTCCGCGACCCGTCACGTTTTCGTGACACCGAGCACCACGCTGGCCCCGGTCCCTTCTTGCGCTGCTGATCCGTCCGCCCCGGGGTGAGGTCAGAGGTCAGTGACCTTGACGGTCAATGGCGTGACTCGAAGAAGCTCCGCTGTCCAGTCATCTAGCCCAGCTTGTTACCTGCCTGTGGGCACAGTGTCAGAGCGAATGTCAACTCACGTCATCCGTGAGGTCGGAAAGGTCATCCATGTTCACGAACAGGTTGTGTCATGCCCTATCTGATTCGGAAGACTGGTGATAAGCCGAAAGATAAATTGGCAGAACAAATTTAGTTCCTTCTTTATTTGTCAGAGCATCTCATGTCGCAAGTAAAATCTACCTAAGCCACTTCTCACAATTCGTGTCTTATTATTTCATTATAAACGTTATTTTTACTACAATAGCCGAATCTAATTAAGCGCCAGACTATATATGCAGGTGATGTTATGACCAAAATAATTAATGATCATTTTCAAATTAAAGCCAACACGGTAAAATCCGACACATGCTGTAAAGCATATCGTCGATGGATGTCAATTTACGGACATTGCAGCTGCTTTCAAATCAACCTCCATGCACCATAAAAACAGTTTGTCGGTTTCTTTCTCGTGCGAGGGGCCTCTGTCGTATTGATTGTGGGCAACAATTGTTCATATAGCTTACGTACATAATTCAGTAGTCATTGGTACTAAGCGACCAGTATAGTGAAACTATAAAGTAATGGCGACAAAGCATACAGTTTTCCAAAGCATTGCCCTTTCTCGTGGCAAGGCAAGCTAAATCACATCGTCATTATTACTGCTCAATCAATATTGTAAATAGCACTTAATTCGTGTACTGTGTAACACCATACATTCACAATGACAATGACGGATGGCATTGACCCACACCTTTGACCTACAGCCATGCACCATGCAAGCAAAGCGTGCATCAAATATAAGGTCTGCAAGTAGGCGGGCTCCGTGGCAGGGGTCGGCCTATTGACCCTAAACACCGGCCGGGCGCGCGGCGCGGGGACACAGTGGCGCCGCGGCGATCATTAATACTGAACAGGTCACAGCCGGCGCCCCATGAATAAATCAGCACGGGCCGGCGGCACCTCCCAGAGGGTCCCGATAACATACACATCAGCCAGACAGCCCAACTGACGCCCATTTGTTGCCCGCAGCTCTGTTGAATATCATCAATGAAGGAAAATGTGCTCTAAGAATTCATGCGCTGCGCATGAAAATTTGCATGCGCTTACGTACAGTTGAAGTACCGTATTTTAACTCACTAAGCAGATATTGACAGTGAAATTTAACACCGCAGAATGCATATCATTGCATGTCGTGTGGTGACTATGCCAAACTGAGATGTTTGCACGACGTAATTGTGGAGCCAATTAGACGTTTTCAGCAGAGGTCACCACTAGGCTGGCGGTCACTTGGTTCTAATAATGAGGGAGCAAATATTACGTCACTCCATTGTTCGCGGCTATTTACCTACTATTCAGCTTGGTGATGTGGATACAGCCGTCTATGCTACATGTGAAAACAATTGTATCCTTACGATGGTGTAACTCTTAAGATGCATTATGCGCATGTGTTAAAGCTTCCATTATGGATCATTTTTAATTCTTATTACAAAAATGCACGGGTGATACTGGTCTGTTTGAGGATCTCCACAGTGATGACTACACGATAAGAGTACGGTGATAATTCTATAGGACAGGAGCAGAGCTCCTTTCCACTCTATGAATCACGTCTCGTGTCCACTAAGTGCCGGTCCCGGAACGACGGATCGACCTGTCCCTACAGCGGTAAGCCCTGTTCGCAATCGTCGGAACATACAGGATCTGCGGTCACGGCAGCGCGA
The DNA here is from genome assembly GCF_019059575.1 of Amphibalanus amphitrite. NCBI lineage: Eukaryota > Metazoa > Arthropoda > Thecostraca > Balanomorpha > Balanidae > Amphibalanus > Amphibalanus amphitrite. The sequence continues at coordinate 270,486 of NW_024882090.1, forward strand.
CACGGCACAGGAACCGGCGCCCCGGCTAGACTGTCGGTCGTCGGACTACCCCTCCCCATCCCTACTCCTCCCTTCCACTGATCGGGAGGGAGGGGGAGGGTGTCTACTGTCTGCCGGATACACGAGACAGAAAACAGACGGCACTGCAGCGTCGCCCAGGGGTCCTTATCAGACCCCGCGCGAGCGATGGCACCACTCCATCGGTCCCTGTGACCTGTGTCCCCGGGGGTGCCAGGGGGACGGTGATAGGGACCTCTGAGCGCACCCCACCGGGCAGAGACGTCAAGGGATGGCTCCCTCGAGCCACAGGGATGATAATACGGTCATGTTGAGAGGTGAGGGAAATCCCTTCCGTGTTGTGATAGGGTAATGAGGTGCATTGTTCATTGTAATGGCTCACAGGTTTTCCGAAATTACCGCTACGTACACCAAGTGAGTCAGATTTGCAGCTCCGAATATCGGACAAGTTACAATACCATTGTTAAGAAATTGTGAAAGGTATACATAGACCTCCATCTAGTCAAGTACAGAGTTATTTTGTCGGATAGTTTGGTATAAAAAGAAGCATACTGTTATGAACGTGAAAACATTTCATTGCACTCAATATAATCTGTGAGAATCATGCCGCTATTCAGAATGATTTTAAAAATTCATTGTTCATCAATATGCTTTTTCGGAACTTCCTGATTAATCACTCGACAGACATTGCGATTAAGCGTTTTATGCCAGGTTTGGATGGTGGTAGTCTGCCCCACATGTGAACCGGCCCACAGAACTCAGGCAGGAGGCTAGGACGGTCAGCTAGGAGGAGCAAACGGGGTGGTGAGAGAACAATTTAAACGCTTTTATAGCTGGGTCATTCTATTTAGCACAACCTAAATCGTAGCAAGGAGAACCTAGCATGTTTATTGTATCACTGAATGTATATTAACGAGATAAAGCCACCCATTAGGGAGCCGTTAACATTCAAAGCCGAACCATTTAACGCCTGACCCCCTTGCAAATGACCTGGTTGCTTCAGCTTTGTCAGTGCCTCGCTAAAGATTGCAATACCATGCAGTGCCATACAATGTTCTCTATCTCACTGTGCCAAGGTTCACTGCAAAACAGATGACCACTGAGAAATGGGTGACTTAACATGCTGACCAAAGTGGGCCGAGTGCGTCCTCACTTACATGTGCTGATGTCTATGAGACTTCAACATGTGGATGGATCTGTAACGTGAATTGGGACACTGAGAAGCCATGGCGGTACACAGAGCTTACAACTGAAAATCGATACTAAATCGATATCCATTCATATACTTGGCGCATTGTGACTTCAGAAAATATGCCTCAATAGTATTTGAGAACCTTCTTTGCGGCATTCATGGCATAACTACTGCAAATAATTAAAGTACGAATATCATTTTTCGCTTGGGGAAGCGTAAGTACAACGCTCGCATCAACCAAACCTGAATACATATGACAAAGACAATGGTGATTTTGTTTTGTTTCTATTACAGATCCACTATAATAAACTGGGTCTGAGAATCCTATCAATTTTTGCAATCATCGGTGAACCGACTGCACAAAAAAAAACTAAGTGGCAAAGTTTGGCTCGAGAAAAATGATCCTCATTCATAGTGCAAGGATGCAGTAGGTGCAGCTTGGAGCAACTAGTTTGCTACCCGATTTCATCGTATGTACCTTGAAATTTGTTATTCAATTGATCTCCCGACCAAGAAAAATGATATGGAATGGCACGTAAGTGGCAGGCAGGCCAAGGGCTAGTTTAAGGGAAACGGGCACATTCATCATAACATTGCTTTTCAATTCTGTCAAATGAATGAAAGCAAGCGAGCAGCGAACCAAACTAGCAAACAGAGACTACGGGGTCTACACACGGCTGGACTTGCATTGGCGGCGGCTGCTACGCGTGCCCGGTGGGCGGCTCGCCGGGGGCGCGTGCGGCGGCGCCGGGCGCGCGCAGCGGCGGCAGGGGCACCACTTGGCCCTCACTGACTGGGTCGGAGCCGGAGCCGTGCCCGGAGCCGGAGCCGGAGCCGACAGTCCGCTCCGCGCCGGCGCCGTCCGCTTTGTCCTGCTCGCCCTCTGGCACCGTGTTGAGGGAGCCGCGTGAGGCGCGTCGGCCACGGCCGCCCGCCGAGCCCAGCTTGGTGGAGCCCTTCAGAAACGAGCTGTTCATGAGGCGCGGGTTGGCAGAGTTCAGGATGGTGCGGTTCTGCCGAAAGCGCGCCCTGTGGAAACACACACGCACGCAGAAGGACGGTCAATGGTCGCACTGAGAAACGTGCCTCAGAAATAACGAAATTTTAATAAAGAAATATAATTATAAGAAGAAAAAATATAATATTGCACCAGCCCTTGGACGGGAAAATATGCATTGAAAAGGGCATAAAAAAGATACCGCTTTGGTCCTAAAAAATATCGTTCGAACACAAACAAAAAATAATGAGCTATGGCCAATCAACCTCCAGTCAAGTCGTTATCAGACCTCACAGCTGAATTAAATAAAAAACATAAGAAGTCAAAAATTACCAAACAATTCACCAAGCACAGTCCCGTCCCGTCCTGGCGCCTAATCCAGCTGAACCCGGGTTTCTCGGCTCCTGATCCAGCTGGATCCGGGTTTCCTGGCTCCTAATCTAGCTGGGCCCGGGTTTCCCGGCTCCTAATCCAGCTGACCCCGGGACCCGGGTGTTTCTGTTCCCACTCTATCAGGATTTCTGTACCGCCGGCCGGCCGCAGTGCCGGTATTCAGTACGGACGCTACGGGCGGCGTTTGATTGAATGCCCTATACGCCCCGGGGCATGTCTGTCGGTCATCGGTGACGATGAGCAGCACATCGACCCGGGCGCTCATCAGCTCCGGGCACGCCAGGCGCCGCGCCGTCCCGCCCGGCCGGCCGGCCGGACGGGCGGGCGGCGGGAAGAGGCACTCTGCAGTCGGTGGAGGAACGGTTCCCGAGGGATCAGATCTGGACCCCGAAAACAAACACAGACCCCGGAAATAGGTTCAGACCCGGCCCCGGGAACAGATCTGGACCCAGGGAGCAAATTTGGACCCAAGGATGACCGCAGGTCGCGGGAACGGCCCTGAACCCCGATCACAGACCTGGAGCCAGGAAACAGGCCCAGACTCCGGGGGCAGCCCCGAACCATCAGCATCAGCCACCTTTCCACCTTAAATCGTGAATATAAGATAATATGGGATAATAAATCAAACCGGTATAGCTTTAATCCGTCAAGTTTAACCTGCCAACATTCCATCATAAATTTCATCACCTATTAAACATTGACTGTTATGAAATGGCGCTGCAATTAAGGATGCCGTAGTGTTCAGTCGTTGACAGCTAAGCATCTACCACACCATCACACCATCGACCCGATGGTTAACGTCATTGAATGCTTGGCTAGTGGCAACTATTAAAATCTGACAAGTAGCTCGACGGAAAAAGCCGCTGGTGTTTACAAATTTAATAAAAGCCAAGTGCAACTGCCGAAAGCACCCAGCCTTACATATTTACTTACACAATTGACGCACATACCTGTTGACAAAAAAATGTGGGATTTATTTGAGATAGCGAATGACACTGCCAAAGATGCAGCTGCTTCGAGTAACTCACTTGCTGAACAGCTGCAGAACGATGCAGATGATGAGGAACATCAGGACGAGAGACACCAGGATCGCGATCATCACCGGGTCCACGGGCGTTTTCTTCGCCTCCGCAACTGAAATAAATGCGGTATCGCACCGTGTCAGCTTCCGCAACTGAAGGACAACGAGATAAGTATGTCAGCTATATAATAGCAGATATAACGTGGCACTAGCAAATATCGTTCTGTTAAAGGCCGACTTTACCAGTCAACCCTGATATTTATAGCCGAAAATAATTCCTAGATCATGACCCATTGTGCCACCATATCCGAAGTCCAACGCAGGACTTCTATGATCCAGGCTTACATCACATTCGAACATCGCTCTCCATTTCACATTGGTTCAATATCTGTCCAACTTGAGCACGGCTTAAGCCACACGCTACGACAGAGACTCGAAACTAGCGCGGGCATAATTGAATAGCTGAGGCTGTATCAACACTGCGTTGGCGTCGGTCGACAGAGCTGGCGGCGACCTGTAACATCCACTCGGCTCCCTTGACACGGCAACCTTGACAAATGACCAATCCCACGTGTCTCCATACCACCAAAGTTTAATCGGGCCCGGCACCTACGGGGCTGGCGGCGCGGCCTGGATCAAATTGGCTGCCGTCGGGTGTCCCGCTGCGGGGTGCAACTTGTCACCGGTCTAGTCCCTCGGGCTACGTCAGACGCTGCGGCGCGGTCAAAGTTGTGCTGCCCGCCCGCGGCCGGACAGGTAGGTACGGCCACTACAGCTGACACGGCCACGGGGGCTTAACTAATGGAAACAGCATTAGACCGGCAGGGTATGGGCGTAATTTTCGCCAGCCACAACCACACACCACCCAAACCTTTCAATGGTGGTCGAGCGTAGCAAAAGACCTAAACAAAGTATCACTGAAAATTTAACACAGCGACCTGTGCATGTTCACATTGGTTTAGTACTTCCATTCTTCCTTTTTCTTCTATCTCTCACTATAGTGCCGCGCCACAGTCTGCACCTACATATGTCACCGTGTCCGGGACGTCAGTGGAGCCAGCTGTTTGGAACAGGGATGGCTTTCAGCGGCATCTCCCTGGAGGCTTTGATGCTTCTCCGAAGTGAAAAAGTATAGATCTGCGGTAGCCACGGAGCCTCGGCCGTCAATTTGACCAACTGTCAGCCCCTGAGAGCCTCTTGATTCCGTCAGATAGCACGACATTTACCATTATATAGTAGTGGATCCATTCCAAATTGAATTTTATTCCATATTTTCATTGCAAGCTTCACGGTAAGAGAAGGTGAATAGACTTCCAACGAATCGAACATCTACGAGCATGGTAAGTAATCACATAGCACTCATACTTAATTAAAGAAAAAGCTCATACAAAGCTACCAGATAACAACAGTCGAAATCCGACACAATAGCTTCAGAAATACAGATAACTGATGCTCTTATCTGGGCACAGTTTATCATTTCTGAACCTTAGTGTTCATTGCCAGGGCCTTGAACTGGACCACAGCTCAAAAAGCTCCTCCCATTCCAATATCTTGGGCGGCCACCGGCACAAACAATACCTCCTAAGCTCTTTATCATCAGGAACTGAGCTGCCATAACTGGTGTTGGCGCCCTAACGATTGCCGGGCTGGCGATATGAATTTATTATGCTGTTTACCCGGAACAAAACGCACCTGTTCTGGTACTAACAGCAGAGTGCTGCCTGTGATGGACGCCGTTAAAAAGCCAATCGATGGCTAGGATGACCTCTATTCACCTGTCCTAGGATGTGTGATAATGCAATATCCAGTTCACATGAAAGATGGGTAACGTACGTACCTCGGACCTACGTATACTCGTATACCCTGCCTCGGACCTGTGCCTTGGAAGAAATTAAAAAAAAAAACTAAATACTCTACTGTTCAGTGCTCCTATTTTAGGAAATCAGTTAAAGTTTTTTTATTGTATCGTTACTTAGACATTTTACGGTTAAGCATAAAAAGGGTATTTTGGTTACACTTTGAGCCTTAGATATTCGCCTGTTTACTCTAAACTTAACATCAACTGACGCGTGACTGCTGTAGGTAGTGCTCTGGTTCCGAAAACTAATGACAGGATCAAATCGTATTTGTGGTGTCCAGTTAACGATTCTGGCTACGTCCAAACAGTCCTTTGGTGTTTGTAGACATGCGACACTGAGGATCAAAGGCCGACGAGCGGGACCAACCACTGTGGTGCATCACAACAGCCATTTCTAAGACTGACGATGAATTATCACGGCTTATGTTATCGACTTTGGAGAACTAAACAAGCTCACCAGCGATCAATATAATCTTCCTACACACGCAACGTGGCATTCAGAAATATTTTGTATCAGATGTGATACAATAGAGAAGTCTCCCCGAAAATATAAGCTTTGATGAATAAAATTTCTAATAAATGACATGTTATTTAAAACGGATGCTCACCGCGTTGTTGGCTTCAGTTTAGGCTTTGGTCTCGATACTAAATTGAAATATACGATGTATAGCTTACTGTGTTCTGCAGTTGGGATGCAGAGCCGGGTACCGTCGTTGTATTTGTGCATTTTGTGTTTTGCAATGCAGACGCATTTGTTGTCCGATGAGCACTGGGCCTTGTTGATGTGCGGCTTGCATTGGGCATTCACCGTGCAATAGCCGTCCAGACCAGACACTGAAACGGACCAGCAAAGCACGAACGTCAGACAAATGGAGCCTCGAGGGCTACTCAAAGGTCACAGCGCTGGAAAGGGACAGAATGGCAAGCGATGACGTCGTGCAGCTCCTTGAGGTTTGATGTCGGACGTGGCATTTATCTGGCGGATTAGGTGAGGTGCTCCGACATTTCTCGGCGAAGCAGATTATACGAGAGACTGCACAATTGACCTGAGACGAACATTATTTGGGGATTATTGTCCTTCAAGGCAGCAGTCTATCCATAAATTTAATGGATCAACACATAAATGGCAATTTATGCGCCAACGGCGTATAAAGACCTTTATCGGTCGTCGCCAACTTAAGCGCTTGTCAACCTGCGGCGGCTGAGCCGGCGCGGCGGCGCCGCCGCACCCGCAGTTGACGCAGCGACAGGCGACGCAGAGCCAGCAAAAAAGTCGTTGTTCGCTGTAGTTATTGGTTTTAACTTAAGTCTTCTACTGGAGTCCCACTGCGGCAGCACGCCTTGTGAAACATTGCTGGCATCCAGGTTGGTGATTACGTTCCGATATCTGGGACATACTCTCTGCTGAGGGCAGTATAGACCTAGACGCGTTGTCTCGGTTTACCATCGCCTGGGCCCTGGTTGCGTGCTGTTTGTCGCCATTTTACCGCTCTACGGCGTCGGTCGCCACCGGCCGTTCATGCATACTCGTCGAGTTCCATTTTGCCCCCATATTCGGTGTATGACATGCGAGGCACGCTGCTCTGACCCAGGCCCGGGCCTGGGTAGGGCCGCGTCCCCCCTTCTTTGTTTCGCTCCCCTCCCCTACCCAGTGTTGTCGCAGAGCGTCATCCCGCCCCGGGAGTACGGATCGTATGGGCGTCGTGGCTCAAGTGTAGAGCGCTCGCTTCTCACCCGGGCGACCCGGGTTCGATTCCCGGTACAGGATCGCTTGCGTATTCCGCTTGGATGGGGTAAGGGTGTGTATTACGTTATTACCGTGAGGGGCGAGTAACGTTCTTCCTTTCTCTCTTTCTGCCGATACCAACAGCAGTTGTTCCCGGCCAATTACCGGCGGACATTATACCCGCCATAGCCCCCGCGACGTGTTCTTTATTTAAGCCTGCAGATGATTTTCCTGCTGTCACCGGAGGTGGGTGGACTCACGGGGGCTGGTGGACGTTGTGCCCGCAGAACTGGCGGCCGTTGTACCCGCCGGGCTTGCGGATGTTGTACCTGCAGTCGCCTCTGTGGCTTATTGGTGGCCGGCATCCACGAGTTTGGCACCGACTCTCTTTATGGCAGTTACCGGGTTTAGCCGTACGTTCCCGGACTAGTTACGGGTACGGCACTGCTCCGTTCCGTCCACATGCCGTTGGTTACGTCCCTCCTTGCCTTTTCTTCATTTTCGTTTCAGCATGCTGCTGTTGGGGGGCGATAGCTTTGCTTTCTGGGCGGCCCGGCGTTGCACGCTGGATGCGTCGATATCTCGCCGCAAACTTGCGTGTTTTGTAAGACTTTATTGTCTTATGGTGGTGGCTGTACCCGATCTGGTAAGTTCCCGGAATGGCGGAGATATCTCCTGCCGTGATATATTTCCTAAATGGCGGAGGTTGCTCCTAACCTGGTATATTCCAGGAATGACGGAGGGTGTGCCAGCAGTGTTATATTTCCGGACCGGCGGAGGTGGCCCCCGCAGTGGTATTTTTCCAGGATGGTGGAGGATGTTCCCGCTCTGGTCTATTCCCGGCATGGCGGAGGCTGTTCCCTCCAGGGCCTCCACGGTATATTTCCAAGATGGCGGAGGCTGTTCCCGCCCTGGTGTATTCCCGGAATGGCAGAGCTTGTTCCCGCCCTGGTATATTCCCGGAATGGCGGAGGCTGTTCCCGCCGTGGTGTATTCCCAGACTGGCGGAGGCTGTTCCCGCCCTGGTATATTCCCGGCATGGCGGAGGCTGTCCCCGCCGTGGTTTCTTCCCGGAATGGCGGAGGCTGTTCCCGCCCTGATATATTCCCGGAATGGCGGAAGTTGTTCCCGCCCTGGTATATTCCCGGATTGGCGGAGGCTGTTCCCGCCGCGGTATATTCCCGGAATGGCGGAGGCTGTACCAGCCGTGGTATATTCCCGGATAGGCGGAGGCTGTTCCCGCCGCGGTATATTCCCGGCTTGGCGGAGGCTGTTCCCGCCGCGGTATATTCCCGGAATGGCGGAGGCTGTGCCAGCCGTGGTATATTTCCGGACTGGCGGAGGTGCCCCCCCCCCCCGCCGTGGTATTTTCCCGGAATGGCGGAGAATGTTCCCGCTCTGGTCTATTCCCGGAATGGTGGAGGCTGTTCCCACCCTGGTATATTCCCGGTATGGCGGAGGCTGTTCCCGCCCTGATATCTTCCGGAATGGCGGGGTTTGGTCTCGCCTTCGAGTTTCCGGGGCGGGTTGCGTATGTTCGGGTCCCGCTAACCGTGCGTGTTCACTCTTTATTTCTTCATTCGTATACATGCAGCTGAACAGATTCATTCCAATGGAGTCTACCGTCCTGATGAGATAATCGACATTTACGGCGGAGCAGCGGTGAGCTCTTCTCTGCCGGTTGGCAGCGATAAGCCCATACAGTGCGGATGATATTGTATTGTATTGTATTGCATCGTATTTACATTTCAGAGCGATCCACATACATCGTGCGTGGCGATTACTGCTCAGAATCCATATCCGCGGTTGCTTATCTAATCATTCAGAACATTTGCACATCACTCACGGCGAGAGGCAGCTGCGACAGGTGAGGTGGCAGGCTGTTCAGCAGAGCTGCAGCGCGATAGCCGAACCGCCGCTTGCCCGTTTCCAGCCGTGGACGGGGAAGATGGAAGAAGTGATCTTGCCTGGATGGTCTCTCGCGGGGATAGCGCTATTAGCGACGAACAGGATTGCTCGTTGCTCGGGTTCTCGGCGCTGTAGGACCTTGTACCTATCGTGTGAGGACAAGGGTGTGGAAATCGGACATACCGCGCGGGGACAACCACCCGAGTTTTGTTCGCAAGTTGGAGACATTGTCAACTTTACTGCGACCGAAAATAATTCTAGCGGCGAGTTACGAATTCCGGACACATATTCACTATTAGGTGTTGCCGGTCGAGCTCGGTCAGCTTCTCTCACACCACGATCGGCTTCTTGCGTGAAGGCTTCCTAACAGCTTTTACCGGCGGGGCTGCGGTCAGCTCATAAGTATCACGCCGTGGGTGGTCGGTCCGGCCCCTATCGTTGGTACGATATAACAACTGTTACTGGCTGCCGCTTCCGCCGTGCGCGTTACTGTCTTTGGTGTGGCCCGTGAGCATGATCCAGCTCAGCTGGTCGGCGGTCCGCGAAGGTGTATACTTTGGGCATCTCCTCTTAGCCGGCTATTGACGCTGAGGACTGACTGCGATACAGATACAATGTCACACCGTGTGGTTCGATGGGTGCGTTTGGTTTTGCTTTTGCCCTGTTCGCTTCAAACAGGGCTGATGTTTCCAATTGCCTTTACATCTATTCCAAATGACCACCCTGCATCTGTCCACCTCACATGATAATGTGCTTTTATTCATTCTGCTTTTGGCATAGTATGTCGGTTTACGATGCTCCCACGAGTTCCTAGTGTCGTACCGCCCTCACTGCATTTCTCAAAGTATTTCCTTCGCTAGTGCCCCTGGCGGCGATGATGGCACCGCGGGGAATACCTATCGCTGTGTATCATTGCATTTGTTTTCACTGACGTTCATGTTTACCTTTGTTTCATGGCACATCGGGCATGCCGAGAAACCCTCTACCGGTCTGCGTCGACGGCGGGCTCAGGCCGGCCCCGCCGCGCTTGGTCACAATTCGCGGACGGGGCTGGTTGCGGGGTACTGCTGCACGGAGCGGATCGCAGCTTCGGCAATTGCCTCAGCCGCCTCCCACTACGGAGACGGTGCCTACCCAAACGGTGCTCAGCGCGCGGGTAAACAGCCGGCGTCACCTGGTCCACGAGGAGGTCGGCGGGTGCTGCTGGATGGCGGACATTGCGATGCAGCGACAAGCGCTACCTCATCGTGTCATGCTACCGCTGCCGTTGCCGCCCCCTACGGAGCAGCTGCCGCTGCCGGAGATGCACACTGTGCCTACGCTGGCCCCGCTACCTACCTCCTCTCTGATCGCCACACCACCTCTTTGACTTCCATACCGCGACACGACACCGTCGTTCTTTCCAGCCGATTCCTCTTTCTGTGGGCGACTCGGTTGCCATCCAATAATTTGGATGGCACGGTTTCATCGTCGTTGAGCGTCGTAGGCAATACTAACAGCTCCCCCTATGCGGTCGCTTACCGACATCCTCATCTAAATCGCCCGCTTTTTATGTGACACTTGACCAATCAGTTCTGTTTTGAGCTCCTTGTTTCTTATTAATTGGTTTATTCCGCGATGATGGTAGAGGATTTCTGTCTCGCTCTCAGAATGTTTGTAACGCTCGGAGCGTACCCTGGTGCCCAGTACAGGCCTGCCATGACATGCCTTGGAGTCGCGTTACACGATTGTGATCGTCTCTTCCGGCTCCCGCTAGGTGATACTCCGGCATCCCAACTCCGGCATCACTCCGGCTGGCCCGACTCCGGCACCAAACTGTCTCACTGCTCCACCTGGCGCGCGGCTCATATACGACATCCTATCACGGTCTGCGGGCCCCGACACGGCGGGATGGCACGGTCCCGGCCGCGGGTGCTCAGTCATTACTCTCATGACGTCTTAGGATCGTTGTGTCTTCCGGCCGTGGGTTCTCGTGGTATGACGCGAGCAACCTGCGAGCTTTGCTGTCGCACAATTCATCCAGACGTTCGATACCGCATCACGGGTCGCGGGCCCCGCCGCGGCGCGTCGGAATTGGTCCCGGCCGCGCGCGCTTGGTGTCGCCAGCTGTTACTCTCAGCGTGTCTTACGCGGAGCTCACTACGGCGGAGCCGGTGTATCCGCTGGCCGTGGGCTCTCCTGGCAGGAGACGTACGGATCTGCAATACTTGCTCTTACACAATCAATCCAACAGTTCGATGCCTCATCACGGGTGGCGAGCCCCGACACGGCGGGACAGAATATGGTCCCGGCCGCGGGCGCTCGGTGTCGCCGTCATTGGCGCTGGTCTTCATCTGCCTTGCGGCGGTACCTCCGCCGGTGTGGGTCCCTGCTGCAGCTCGGCTCAAGTTCGCACTGACGTCGCCCAGCCCGGACTGCGAACCCCGGCCGCCTGCGCGGCGACAGGTGGGCCGACACGGCGGCCGCCTGGGGGCGGCCGGCCGCGGTCTCACCTGCTCGTCTCTGCCCTGGGCCGGGCGACGGTTCCCCGCCCGTGCGGCCCCGACACGGCGGGCCCCCTGGGGGCCCGGCCGCGGGCTACCGCACGGCAGCGAACGGGCTCGTTGGCGAACTGGACGTCCTTCCGGCTGGCGTCCCCGATACGGCGGCTGCCCTAATGGGCGCCGGCCGCGGGGCCGCGCGGACCGTTCTACGTGTTTACATTTGTTTATGTATGACATTCAGACAAGGCGCTTTGAGTTAAGCTTTTGCCTTTGCGCCTGTCTTATATTTTGTACAAGTTCAGCCCGTATTTTTTTGTTTCATGAGCTTGGTTATGATGATGATGATGATGACGTGCCGCTAACTCTGCGCCCCTCATTTCATCACGTTGGTGTGCATCGTTCATGTCATATCGCGGCACACGGGCGCCGTTCGTGCTCACTCAATTCAGGTGTATGATGTGGTGGATGTGTATCGTCTCATTTCAGGTTATGTGATGTCATGTTATGTTATGCCGCGATGTGTACATACCCGCTCCATCTGATGGTATGCGACCCTAGTCGCGTGAGCGTACCTCTCTGTCCGGCTGTGCCCCGGGCTCGTGTATAATCCAGACACCAGCTGCGTCGGCCCCGACACGGCGGCTACCCTGAGTGCCGGCCGCGGGGCCGTCGTGCCTGCCCTCTGCACCATGTGCCATCATCTCTACCGCCTATCGCGGTCGCGCGGCGCGGTCTCCCAATTGTTCGTTGCATGTTTAAGGCATATCGCAGCGCACGGGCGCCGTTAGCACTCACTCAATCATGCTGTGTGGTGGACGTGTCTCGTTGTGTGTCGTATCACTTCGGCTTGTGAGCCGGTTCGCGTAGTTGTTCCGATGCCCACGTCGGGTGCGTGGTTTTTTTTTTTCTTTTTCGCCCGGCTGTGCCCCACATTCGTGTATTTAACAGCAGGCCGCGTCGGCCCCGACACGGCGGCTACCCCGAGTGCCGGCCGCGGGGCCGTCGTACCTGCCCTCCGCGGCGTGTACCGTCACGTTACTACCTCTCCCCGTCGCGCGCCTCGCGGTTCGGTGGGGTGGTTGGGCTGTTCCACCTCTCCAAAAAACGGACAAAATACAGCCCCGTTACACACTATGACAATGTTTTTTGCAAGCGCGAGGGCGGCGACGGATAAATGGCAATTTATGCGCCAACGGCGTATAAAGACCTTTATCGGTCGTCGCCAACTTAAGCGCTTGTCAACCTGCGGCGGCTGAGCCGGCGCGGCGGCGCCGCCGCACCCGCAGTTGACGCAGCGACAGGCGACGCAGAGCCAGCAAAAAAGTCGTTGTTCGCCCGCCGCCACCCCAACGCCTCCTGTGCCTTGTTCGTTTATCTTGCTTTAGGCGGTGCTAATGCTGTGTGCTCTCTGTACTGGGCTGTTCCACCTCTCCAAAAAACGGACAAAATACAGCCCCGTTACACACTATGACAATGTTTTTTGCAAGCGCGAGGGCGGCGACGGATAAATAGCTTATTGCTGACTCTGTATTGAAGTGTTGAAAGGTGGAGTTGTTGACGACAGGACACTTAACTTTTCCCACCATAAAACACATACGTACACTGAAAGGACAGCGTCTTTCCGATGGCTATTCTGGGCCATGGGGAGCGTCGTGGTGGAATGCGGAATGAAGACAGCAATACATACTTTATGACATGCCTGCGAAGAAGTTCTTTGGCATTTTTGGGCCGTTGCTGTTAATAAGTCACCCGCAAAAAATGTGTTTAGTTTCCTCGACAGACTAAAAACGTTCAAGGATAAAAGTCAAGCTAAAGCTAACAGTAGCTGATGTTTTTTATGTTTGGATTCATCTTACCCTGAAATGAACCACGGTGACATCTCACATTACGATATTTTTGTCTTTTGTCTTTGATCAACATCGATTCCTTAACCACTTTTGTACTGTACTGTACTCACAATACTTAGAGCCCATGGCAGATCGCTCTGTAATACCCAGTACATATGTACCCAGTACCCACGCCGTGTCAGGGGAGAGGAGGGGGAGAAGGAGGCGGAGGGGAGGTGCGTGTCGCCGGTCACGTGACACGTCACGACACATGATCCGCGACTGGTCTGGCGGGGGTCTGAGGTCGAGACCGTCACGGTGAAAAGGGTCGTGACGCGGTCTGAGGGTCCAGTCAGAGAGGTCGTGTCAGGTCACTGCGGGCCTCGGCACGTGGTATAACGGGTCAAAAAGCGGAGCGCCTGCAGGCAGCGTTCAACAGGACTACTTGTTGGACACAGGACAGGCAGCGTTAAAACAAAGAATTGATTGGGAGAATTAGAGGCACAGTGAGTTTATACGATGACAAGTTGTTTGCTTAAAATGAAATGCTTACTGGAAATAAAGCTACAAGAAACTCGAACAAAAATTGTTTATACTTTATCCAAACATTCCAGCTGCATTAATTGGAAGCCTGAAGGTCATGGTTGATAAAAGGTTATGGTCAAGATTGCTGCTAGGATATGCCATTTATTATCTGCAGCTTGACATGAACAGTTTATCCGTATGCCACGCATTTGGCTAGAAAATATGCGTTGAATTACGGCACCCGATCAAGGAAAGATGGTATCGTATGCAGCAGTGGGCACATGGGCATACAGCATCGCCACCGCCAGTCAACAGTATAAGACGGGTGTTATAACTTGGCAGATAACTTGGCCACAGTATACTCGAATAATGAACGAGAACAAAGTGCTCAATGCTCATGACTGAATCAGCTTCAATTTAAACCTAATAAGCAACATTTACATAAAATACTTGACAAGTGTTGGCAGAACTGCATTGTTTTGGTCGATGACAGACTTACAACGACACTCGGGTGGGCGCAGGATACCATAAATCGCATGATACAACGCATGAAACGCAACGTCTTCCATATTGGTATTCTGTTCTCCATGCGGCACACCAGAACATTTGGAACCCAAAGTGCCTATCTCTTCCACAAGGCGGCAATAACTCCCCGGCATAAAGTCGGCGGCACGAAGGGAGCATTTCAACCGCCTCAGGCAGCGGATGAAAACTGGTCCCACGCGAGGGGAGGGGGCTACTGGTACCCAACTCCGTCGATTGGCACCACGGTGCCAGTTTGGGCCGGATAGAAGGCACTGACAAAGCTGGGCAGATTATCTGAGAGATATTACACTGTGGGAAGGTAAGAATGCCTGCACTAGAGCAGGCTTTATGCCTACTGGGAGGAATAGCTGGAAGGTAAAAGACAAGGGTAGAATGTCTGGGATACGTTACTAGTGAGGCAGTGGGGAGACGCAGCTGGGAGAGATATGATAGACTTTATATATTATGAGACATTTATAGACCGGAAGGCATTCTTGGGAGAATGCACATAGCACACCGTAAACAAATACCTGGGAGACGTGAGGATTTGAGGAACAACGTGAGGAATAAAAAGAGACGTAACATTGTGAGCCATACCATAGGAGACATTACACTGTGAGACCTACCTGGGAGACGTAGGCGTTATACTGAGACATACCTTGGAAACATTACACCGTAGACATACCTGGGAGGCGTAGGCGTTATACTGAGACATAACTAGGAGGCATTCAGCTGTGAGACATACCTGGGAGGCGTAGGCGTTATACTGAGACATACTTAGGAGGCATTAAACTGTGAGACATACCTGGCAGGCACTCGTTTCCGTTGGCGATCGGGTGTGAGGTCGGACATTGGCAGGTGGTGTTCAGACACACGGCCTCGGCGATCGGATCACAGTCCAGGTCCACTGCACAGGTCGAGCCGAGAGCCGGGGTCTCCGCTGAAACGGACCAAACGCGAGAACCAAGGTCAGGTGAGCACCGAGCGGGTCCATCAAATGTGGACAAAATCAAACAAAATGGTGGACAAAATGTCCGCCACACGTGAGTGGGTGGGTTCGTAAAATACAGGCGCGTGGGAGATCGGGATCGTGAGCGAGTTACAAATAAAATACAGACATGACAGTTTAGTTAGTGGCTGATCTGACAAATCACAGACAAAAAAAAAACCTAGACACATATTTTTTCAAAGCGGACAAAAGCGCAGACATGTCATTCTTTGGATAGCCGGGTGGAACTCTACAGCCGAGGTGGAACTCATACACTGAAAACTTTTTTACACCTTCCTCGGGTGTAAACACCTCAGGAGGGTGTAGCTGAAATTCTGCGTTTTTTACCCTCGTCTGAGGTGTAATATTTACACTCAAATAAAGTGTAACAAGACACTCGCCCGGGGCGTTGACTTTGCACGTGTACACGCTCCAGGCGGATGAAAAAGGCGGTTACACTCGTGATTGATCTTTTACTGTAGTGTTACACCTAGAGCAGAGCACGCCTTCCGAGTGTATATATCGATCCGCTTACGGGTGTTGTTGATTCCAGACCCCCTTCCCCTTTCCTCCCCATTTCCCCTGCACCGGTCGCGCTCACGCTCTTTACGAAGAATAAACACCAGTATAATGTCAGAATATATCAACGTTTATTGGACGTTGATCCGTGCAACAAGTACATGAAACGGCGAGTCCTCTGCAGATATGAACCGGGGCTAGGCATTCGAGTCCAGCGCCTTCGAGCGCGCTCGAAAAAGATAGCGATGTTCGTGATGTGCAGCTCGTCCTGCATGTTCGCCATTGTTTGGAATTTGGCGATCTTCTCCCTTTCGACCGAAAGTTCGCCATCTGCGATGGTGGACGATCCGTTCGATTGTCGCAGGGCCAAAAACGACCTGCTCCTCACACATCTCGAGTAGAAGGTGTTCGAGTTCCTTCTCTGAAACACACATGGGAGGCGAAATTACTCATAAGTCATACTTGCCGCTGCCATAAAGTTTAACCCGCGCCCGGGTGGGCCTCTCAGCCAACTTCGCCATGGGGGGAGGGGGGCACACCAGGTTATCTAAGAAAGTATAGCTAAGACGCAGACAAAAGCAACAGATAGCTCGTTATAGATCGTTCAGAATCATTCAGGTCATTTTTTGATCAGGTCATTGCTGAGGTCACTGGAGGTCTCCAAACGTAAAAATTTCACGAAGTTCTAGTAGTAAACAAGGATGAAGCAAAAACCAATAATCCTAGTGCCATAAATATCATCAAGAGAAGCAGAGCAGAGCCAGCGCCACGGCGCGTCTCATTTTTCCCATCCCTGCATTACAAATTAGCTTTGGAAATCACGCACGTCCTAATTTTTCGAGAAAAAGTATTATCTCGAAAATGCTGTCATCTACTTACCCGTTCCGAAGCTGGTAGGTCTTCCTCAATGCTCAATAGTCACACCAGCTCAGCACACTAACAACCACGTTCGTTGAAGCACAATGGCGCACTGAAAGCCGCGTGGGTGCGAGCGGCGTCACGCGCATGCGCCTTTGCCGTCCGGTACATTACACTTCAGAGCAGTGTTGAGCCAAGACAAAAATGCGGCAAGCGCAGATCAAGGATCCTTTTTCAATAACACAGCACACATGAAGCGCGATCATCTACACTACAGGAAGGTGTTATTCGTAAATGAACAAAAGCTAGGTGTTAAAGTTCAGCATTGCACTCCCATAAGGTGTTGTATGGGTGTGATTTGCACACCAACGAGGTGTAATTTCGCTTTGATCAGTTTCTAAGCGTAATTGCCGTGTTATAGACCTGTGTATAGTGCTCAGTCTGCTATTTACACCTTTAGATGGTGTTAATACGGCGATGTGAGTGTAAAAATGCTTTCAGTGTACTAGCGATCTACAGCCAATGCACCATGGACTTTACAATGCGACGATAAAGGACTAAATCCTGCATGTTCGTTATGAATGGACGAAAGATGAATGCCTACGTATAATGAGATAGTAATTCCGTCGGAACAGGTCTATATGGTTCTGGAAAACATAATTGGTGTAAATTACGATAGGAAATGTTTGTCGTTTCATTTGTCTATGTTTTATTAAATCAAGTGTGATTGTCAGGACTAACAATGCATAACAAAAAATTAAAAAAACTAAGCTCAAGAGATTCCCTGCCCACCTACCTATACCTATCGTATAGTGACAATCATGTATGTTGAAAGGACAATGAGATGAGTATCAAAACATCCTTTTCTATTCAAAGAGAAAAGTGGGTGGCTGGAGCTGCCTGGTGCCTCCGCGACTTCATCAACATAAACCACTGACACATGAATATTTTAAGACAGCCATCTTGTCGAGTTGACAAGCCTTGTTAGCCGGCCCAAACGACCTGACTATCCACTAATAGCGTCAATTATTGTGGCGCGAATGGCAGCGCCAATTATTGTGAAATTGTGGGACGGGTGGTGACTGGCGAGGACAACTTTCGCCAGAAGTAGATATCGACGTGCGTGACTTGGCGAACTGGTCGCGTTTCTTGCTCTGATTTGGGATCTGGACACCCATTCATTTCGTTGATTAGAACTAAATATTGCAACAAGTAACAACAGTTCAAAGACATTTTCCCGCTTTAACCCTCGCATGTGTAGGGGGGGTCGGATGGACCCCCCCATGGTTTTTCGCGAATAACTCGCGTAAAAAGCGGCCGATCGCGACGAAACTTTCAGTACCCTCGCATTGATCAATTTTACACCTACCCTGAAAATTTCATGACCCCGACCCAAATGACCTTTGACCTGTGACCTCTTTTCCGAGACCATGTTTGGCCGGAATCGCGATTTCGCGTATGTCGGCTCGCACTAGCCGCGTGTTTGCAAGCTTTTCGTGGTTTCAAACGTTCAAACATGTGATTTGATGCTACTCCCGTGTGTGTCAAGGACACCTGAAGGTCAGGTCAGGTCATTGACCTTTGGTGACCTCGGGTGACCTCGGGTCACTTTTTCGAGTTTTACATGTTTCTAGGCTAGTGTTTGGAGCTGAATTCGAATTTAGCAACCATTTGAACATTTACGAAGTAGTTTTGGTGACTCCGTAACATGTTACGAAGCTGTCAGAGGCGGTTGACACGTACTACGAATACCCGTCACGACGCCTACTGGTTGACCTGACCTGACCTGACCCGACCTGGTCTAAATGCTTCAAGACATCATCTGTGATCAAAACTAACACGATATTCGTGATCAGCACCCCGAAAAACCCCTTAGCAGTCACACTTTACGACTTTCTAACAGGTCCCGATTTTCCCGACTTTGGGTCATTGACCTGACCTGGAAGGTCAACCAATGACCTAGGACCTTAAAATTGGGTATCATCGGCTTCCTCTCGTCACGGGCAACACGCTCGTTTTTCCGCGAAGCTCTAGCTCGATCAGGGGCCAAACGGCAAGGGGGGTCCAACCGACCCCCCCCCCCCCTACACATTAGAAGCTGGCAAACGCCGCACACATGCGAGGGTTAAGACTGAACGACACATTTTTCGTCTGTAATATAATGAACCCTTCTTTTGAATGCAACCATTGAAGCTGTTCGGTATGAACTGCAACCGCCGAACAGAGCTTAAGATGTGGCAAGAGAAGACGATTTTGTTTTGCTATTGAGCCCATTTCTGATCATTTAAAAACTTCAATGCAAATGATTATAAATTTACTGTTGTGCTCAACAACCTACCATAAAAGGTGATGAATGCGATCCATTTCAAAGCATTCCTGAGTGTGTACA
The DNA here is from genome assembly GCF_019059575.1 of Amphibalanus amphitrite. Lineage (NCBI taxonomy): Eukaryota > Metazoa > Arthropoda > Thecostraca > Balanomorpha > Balanidae > Amphibalanus > Amphibalanus amphitrite. The sequence continues at coordinate 289,712 of NW_024882090.1, forward strand.
TTGTAGAACCATGCACTTTCTTTACAAACCTTCCCTTTAAAGACTGCTTGCGGTTCTTATATTTGTATGTCGTTTCGCTCCTATAATATCTCCTATAATATCTCCTATCTAACTCTGCATATACAGAGTTGTTACACAAGAAACAATCTTACGCCCTTCTCGCTCATCAGCCAGCATTACACTGAGTGTTCAACTGGTCTTCAAGTTCGGTGACTTCTTCACAAGCAATGGCTTCGAGGCTAAATATAGACATAGGTATAACAACTCATTTGATAGTGCAAAAAAAATGTCGAGAAAGGATAAAGTGCTAAGCTATGGCAAAAAAAAAAATTCAACATAAGGCACCTTGAGTGCTCGTTCTGGAGGCACCATCATCCACTCTCCAGGGTGTGCGTCATTTTAGCCCGCCCACCCGACCTCCGAGTGCCGTTCAGTGTATCATTGGAAGATCGCCGTTCATCCCACCATAAAGCGCCATGATGGGATGAACGGTAGCAGTGAGCGCCTCTGTGATGGCCCATAGTGATGTCCAAACGGCGGCAGCGGGTCGGCAACAGGTGGGCTCAGCCTCAGGCACCGCCTGAATATTTTGGGACGCATTTGGGAGATGATTGCTATGCAGTTTTACTTCAACTTAAGTTTGCGCTTTCAGCTAATAAATCGGGCAATAATAACGTTAATTTCAGATGAGACATTCCTATTAACGTTATGAATGTTGTCACTTGTCGCATCACAAAATTTCAGTGCAACTGCATGACACATGAATAATGAGCATGATACCCACAGCAAAAGAAACTTCCCTGGTGGACTGAATGTAGCTAAAACTTAAAACTACTAGATTTTTTATATTTCCTCTGAATCATTCTTAGCGAGAAGCTCGATGCTGACTCAGCATTCATTTCACACCTCGCTGTTCAGAAAAGGCTGGTTCTAACCTTCCCCCTTCCTTCCCCGAGCGAGCTGATTGCTACCGCGCCAGGCTCCCTGTCTCTCCGCCCTGCTTCCTTCCCCCACCCCACCGAGCTGGCCCGCACGCGCCTTCCTTCGCCTCCCTTCCTTCCCCCGCCCCACCGAGCTGGCCAGCACGCGCCTTCCTCCGCCTCCCTTCCTTCCCGACGCTGTTTCGGGTAATGTTGTTTTCCGTTGCAGTATTTTCCTGGCGGGGTTGACTGTAGGCTGCAATCATATAGCCGGCACTAACAGCCTACCGGCGCTCGGAGGCACAATGGTGATCCCAGCAACCCGCCAGGGACCAGGGCAATGGCACACCTGGGGTTCATACGGGGCCTCCTGGGGACTAATGGTGCCCATACAGAGCGAGCCATTTGACGGTCTCGACAGGACCCTGGCGTGCCGGCTGCTACCTCAATGGCCGACTACGAAAGCACCAATTGCCGGTGAATTTCGCCAGAATGGCCGCGCCGGGTCTAATAATCGAGCTATGGTCGGCATTTATTTTATTGCTGCTATTTGTTCTGTAGTATGGTGTCATCAAGTGCGCGCGGGAAGCTGAAAGGTGCAACAAATTGAAATACATAAATGTTTAGGTATTCAAATACCTATACCTACTGACATATTCGGGTGTAAGAAAATGCTTCACTTTATCGCAAATGCTGGAAAAATTATACCTTCACAACAGCCCTTCATATAAGGCAAATTCAAGCTCCTTAGGAGAATGTGACCACTGTAATATGACTGTATTAGTATATCAAACTATTTTTATATAAGAAGACACTTCATAACATGTAAAACAAATTAGGTACAATTGATTAAAAACATACTAATCATTAATGTTATGAACATATGCACGACGATATTATGTTGTCGCCAAAATTAGCTACAAAACAGGCAGTTTGTCATATTCTATACAAGCTACAAGATCCCTAAGCCGCACTAGTAAACACCGCAACCAGAGGAAATATTTTGCCAGCTTCTCGTGAAGAGGAAAACCGCCACTCTCTGCGCCAAATATCGGCCACCAATCGTTAGACGCTAATCGCTGGAAACCCGTATCCGGAAAATCGGCTGCTGCTGCTGCAGCGGGCCCCACCCTAGCGGCGCAGTGGGACCGCGCGAGGCCGGAACGGGTCGTGACCTTCCCAGAGGACCGTTGTGCCCCTCCCCTCCCTCTCTTCCCCTGCTCCGTCCCCAGCACAGCCACGCCCTTCGACTGAGCGCGTGCGCGGCCACCGGACGTAGTAGCACGCCCCCCCCCCTCCCCGGCGGGCTACTACGTCTTGGGTCACTGTTACGAAACTGCGGCCCAGTTTTCTATCTGTATGCGGGTGCCTCTCACAGCTGTGACTCCGTGCGTCATTCCTCTGATCAGCGAAGATCGGCGCGGGTGGGCAGGTTGTCCAGCTGGGTGGAAAGTGGGTGATCTGGACACGTGTGTCGTAATTTTTAAAGTTACCATCCCACCTTAACATTGGTTTTGAGTTTAGATAGTCAAATCGGGGTCCCTGGCTTGCAATTACCTACCGATTTGGGCACCCAAAACATTGAGAAATGCTTTAACTCCGAGATATTTAACACGCGCACTGCAGCGGGTCTGAGCCGAACACGAACTGCAAGGGGGGTTCAAAACAACCCCCCCCCCTGAGATCTCGAAAACGGCGCAACGTAGCGACAAGCGGTAAACGGCATTGGATAGGTTGAGATGAGATCTACAAGATATACAAGATCATTTTTGGGTCAGGTCAAAAACGAGGTCAGCAGAGGTCACCAAACTCAAAATGTTGCGATTTTTTAGCGATCTCGACATCCCTCCATATTTCCCGCTTTATCTCGGGAACTAGATGAGCTAGAAAGTTGCGAAAAAAAACATTCGATAGCTGTTGAAACGCTCTTTCGCTAAGCTGTCCTCAGATTTGACCTAAGGTCAACGGTTCAGCCTATAGAGGTCATGTAATGTCAGATCAATATTGCAAATTTTCCGATCATGCTTTTTCTGCAATAACTTTTCTTCCCAGAGAGATAGAGAAATAAGTCACACACCATCGTTCTTAGCTCGTCAAGGCGCATCGAATGGTATATAATATGACCTCGAAAGGTCAAGTTCAAAAGTTGACCTCAGGTCAAGGTCATGACCTGACCGAAATAGGTCATGTTGCATATCATTCGATCCGCATTGACGAGACAAACACGATGAACGTCGAACGGAGTCTCTATCTCTATTCAATTAAAAGTTATTGAAGAAAAACCGTTGGTGACCTCAGGTGACCTGAGATCGAGGTCATGTTAGGTCAAACATTGACCAAACTAGGTCAAGTTGCATCTTGATCGACGCGTCTTGATAAAATAAGCGGGATGGTGAAAGAATGACGTTTCTATGTCCCATACTTCTCGAGTTATGTCTGAAATTGCCGGGCCCCAAAAAGTGACCTGACCTAAGGTCACAGAAATAAAAATTTCGAAACATACAAAATGTTCCTTATGGTTTCCTAATATGTTTCTGAAAGTTTCATAGCATTCAGGCAAATGGTGTGGATGTAGCAAAGCGTCAAACTTTTTTATGAGGTGAGGTCACTTATCGTGACCTGGTGACCTGACCTTGCATGACCTAGCACTAATTTTTTCAGAGGTGATGTAAAATTGTTTGATGAACAGCTATACAAAGTTTAAAAGTCGTAGCTTCATTGGTTTTTGAGTTACAGCGAAAAAAAAAACAGAGGGGGGAGGGGGTTGAAAACAACCCCCCCCCCCCTGCAGTGCGCGTGTTAATTTCAAAGTCTGCAGTTTTTGGATTACAAGGGGCTAATGCATTTGAATGCCCACTTAGAATTTGTGACGTCAGCGCAAATCTAACGAATTTCAAATCGTACCTATACTAAGCCCTTTGGTACAACGTTGTGGTATATGCTTCCTTGCGCGCAGCATCTGCCGCACTTTAAGGATGGCAACTTATTGCTTCCAAATGACGTCACTGCAGGAACAGTGGAGGTCCAAAAACTAAACAAAAATTAAAATGTAATTTCTTGAAAACCAGTGAACATTTTCGGTGAATTTTGGTAAGATATTCGTTTTTGCTCTTTCTAAACCGAGCGACATCACTTTTATGCCAATTCATGAGCTTTGATGAAGGTGGGAGGGTCCTTTTAAGGAAACGCCTGTTGTCCCACATAAAGTTACTTCTGTATTTTCATTTTTTAAACATAGAAATACAAAATACATTATTTCATTGAAAGTACAGATGTCGAGAGGGGCACTGGTGCTTCCCATTCCTCACTCGAGTCGACCTGCCGCCTGTCAATCAACTATCGGTTCGGCAGGGACACCGGACGCGCACTGTCGACTTTTTGGAGCGAAAGTATTGCCTGAGAAAGATCGCTAGCACTAATTATTAATCAAGCCAGGAAGTATCGCTGGGAACGCAAAAGGAGGACGTTTTATGCGCCCAGAAAAACCGGCCTTCCATGTCAATCGGTGGGCGATGATAGTCAAAGGAAAGCTGTCGCAGACCGAGGTCTGGCCACCCAAAGTTCCGGTCACCAAACGGGGACCTTCTCAGGATTCAATGACAGCTCAAGACCTGTCTGCCTTTTAGTTGCTTACTGGCGTGACCTTCATGTGCGATGTGACCTATAGTCCTAAACGCCTAAGCATGTGGCAATAGAAGACATGTGCAATGCGTTTGTTTATGTTTGTGCGCTCAGAGCGTTTCGTCCTAACATATTGTGAGCCATGTTCATTAATGTCCAGTTGGAGTCCTTTTTGTACATTTAATTACTTAATTCTTAAACTAAAGATTGTTCCACGAATTGACAGAAAAGGAAACGTCCTTCATGTGCAATGAATACAATCAAGCTGGGCTAGAGTCACCATTCCACTGCCGTCCGCGTCCAGCTGCGGGGCTGGCATTACATTGGTTCCTTCAGCCGATCGATAACAAGACGGCTTCCATTATGCGTTCTCAGTGGTCCAGCGGGGTGAGTGGCGGAGCTCTCAATCGATATCCATCAGTTTGGGGGCGAGGGCACGGCGCCGCGCTGATCCCGGAGTCTCTCTGAAGTCTGCCGCCGATCCGGCGAGGTCACGCCTCTCACCGCGGCAGGGATCACTGACCGCTGTGACCCCTGTGACCCGAAGTTCACGGCCAGTCACCGGGAGGGGGTCGGTAATTCGCCGCACTGAACCCCCTCTGAGTCACGAAGGAGCCGGACCGCCGCTGCGCGCTCCACGGGGGGCGCGCGCTGGTCGGTGTTTCCCGGAGGGAGAGCGGTGGGGTGCTGCGGAGCCGACAGGGGCCCTCTGCACTGCGGTATTGTCCTCTGAAGTTCGCAGCAGCGCACATAGCGGTAGTCGGTGACATTCTGCGATGTAAACATCACAGGAATTCGAGGCCGCTTGCAACGGTGACGTGGTGCGTGAGCAAGCTTACGCGGCTGGAAAGAAATGGGGATTTCCTCTCTGGATTTTTGTGACCTCTGCTGAGTTTGTTTTGCCTTCATGCATGAAGGGAACAACTTCATGCTAACTCTACCGCCATATTGATGCCCGTTTCTTCTGTCATCATGTGGCTCAAATTCCCCCCTCACTACCATCGGGGGGGGGGGGGTTCACATGAACCATTTCAATAGCGGTACAGAGTAAATACTCCCACGGTTAGTTCGTGCAAACTCGTCAAGCTGTGAATGCATGACAAGGTCGCTGTTTGACCAATGTAACTCAATCAATTGCTGAGTTGCCATTTGAGCTATCGGGCACGCCCAGTGATAGCCCAGTCTCGGCGAAGGGGTTGGGTTGCATATGTGCGGCATTGCGATAAGAGCTCGGCCGTTCATTCGAAACTGCGGCTGATTGATTGTTAGCACGAAACTAATCAAGGCGAACAGGAGTTGGCACTGCAATCGATTGCCGGTCAGTTCGCCCCGCGGCCATATGACATGTCACTGATCGACGCTCAATCAGCACGCTACCAACGAGGTGCACAGTTACACATTTGGACAGTTGCACAGTTGCAGTGTGACCGGTTTTAACCGGAAACCACCAGTCACGGTCACGTTAGTTTCAGTCACCATGACCGCAGTCACATATCAGAGGGCGCGACCGATCGGAACGGTGACACCGCCCATTCACATAACGGCGACCCGGCCGACCCGACACGTAGTCCGAGCGACCCGACGGGTCGGCGGCGCTCGGGGGTCCCCTGGCGCCGCGCCGGCAGCACCGCTCTACCGAGAGATCAATGTGTGATCCCCAGCGTCCGGGGCTACAAGCTGGTGCTCGTGTCCAGTTTTCCAGGCTGTGTTTCAGGGCTCAAAGTGTAGCCAACCGGCTAAGACAGTCGCCCACTCTGTGTGCAGAAGCAATAATTCACAGTGTGATCGCAATGCCTCACACGGTGGCTTTGTTGTCTGAATCTGTCTTGATAAAGTAAGGGGAAGAATCTTGATTCAAGTTAATGATGCGGCAGCACTGCGTGTGAGCATGAGAGAACAGCGTGTGAGAGCATGGGTTTCGTCAAGTCTTACCAGCATGTAAACATAAATATATCCACCAGAACACAAAAAATAGATCTAAAATTACATCAGAGTCTAATAGACCATCAAACAGCCAATATCACGTCTCCACTCGCTAAACGCTTTGTTGTCAGTTTTCTGAGCACTTCTGGTGGAACCGCGGGAAGTTGCTTGGCTGGGTGCCGATCATTCACCTCATTAGATCACCTCTCGGTCAGAACGGACACGATACCAAGAGACCAATAAGCTCGCCGCTCTGAGGAAACCCTGTAGCAAATAAAACATATCGGGAAAATTGAAGTTTGTGATTGGCAGACCACAACGGCCGAGCCCCCTTCGCCCCTGTCAAACCCTAACCTAAGCCGACTATATTACCCACGTAAGGCCGGACCACTAAATTTCGCTATTCTTCGACCTTATAACATGGTCTGCCTAAGCCCAGTCCTACGCCCACCTTACCCGGAACGTCCAAAGTATGAACTTTGTTCGCCCCGAGACCGCCTGCTCCTGACCACTGCCGACCCTACCCTGGAGGACACCGCTGGCAATGGGCTGTGAGCGGACCGACATACGTCGCCAACTGCCGGGTGGAATGTCCTGATGCCTCGCTGATGACGTGCTATATAGTCCCTCAAACAGCAGTGTTGTCACTCAGTGCTTCGTAATTAATTGAAGCGTCTAGCCAGCAGAGAATAAAACCAATCGTGTTTGTCCGACAAAACAAAATGACCGACGATATATCGGAAGTACAGGATACGTCTGTGTCATTTCTGTAGTATCGCAGCTAATTAGTGCCTACTGTTGTGTTGCAGCTAATTAGTGCTTACGTCACAAGCTTTCGCTTGTTGTGTTTTCAGTCCTGTCCTTGCACAAAGTTGTTGTTGTTTACCACGTGGCCATGCCGTGAACTAAGCCCAGTGTCTAAAGCCTAGACAAATACAGACGTGGATGCAACAATATTGGCGACGAGGCAACTTTAAGTTCAAGCTATAAAATACGTTGAGCCTCTGCTACTCAGTCGAAAAAGCCCCGCGCAGCGATGGCCTCGCCCGCGCTGGAATTGCCGCAATTCGACGTATCTCGCCCTGACGAGTGGCCAGGATGGCTCCGTAGGTTGGAAAATATGTGTCTGGCGATGGATGTGTCAAATCCAGTCAGAAAAAAGGCATACCTCCTGCATTTTGCTGGTCCAGCAGTCTTTGACTTGCACGAATCCCTGCCTATGCCTCAGGCCGCAGAGCCCACAGATCAGGGGGACCCAGCAGCAGCCCAAGAGCAGAGGCAGCTGGATCCATATCAACTGATATGCAAACAACTCAGTGACTATTTCGTGCCACAGAAAAACGTTGACTACGAATGCGATGTTTTTCGCCAAGCCGTGCAGGGAGAAGGTGAGTCAATAGACAGCTTTGTCTCACGCCTGCGACATTTGGCCAGGAGCTGTGAATTCACGGATCTTGCTCGTGAAATCCGCCAGCAGCTGATTGCGGGAGTCAGAGACCCCAGGGTAAGGGAGAAAGCCCTGCAGCAGAGAATGACCCTGGAAAACTTGCATTCGTTTGCAAGGGGCCTGGAACAGGCAAGAGCACAGGCCCGTGCCATGGAGGCACACCATCAAAGCCGGTTCACCAGTCTGCCTCCTGTAAAAGCCCAGAACATGGTAGAAAGCAAAAGAAACCTCACTGGCAAGCCCCGTGTCCAAGAGACAAAAGAAAGATGTTCAAGATGTCACAGCCCAAAACACCAGCACTGGGAATGTCCATTCAAGAACGAGACCTGCTACCACTGTGGTCGGCAGGGCCACACAAAGGTGGCCTGCCGTAACAAGGAGCCACAGGCTACGCCAAGGAAGAATCCCAGTCATGGTCGGCATGGCAAAGTCAAATGCATGAGCCAACAACAGGACTTGAGTCAAACTCAGCAAGACAGCCCAACTGATGAGTATGTCATGCAAATCCGCCTGCCTGTGAACAAGACAGAAGTCAGAGAAAATGAACCACTTGTCACAGCAGTGAACATGGACGACAGAACAGTCCAGATGGAAGTGGACACAGGAGCAGCAGTCACAGTGATGTCAGAACAGCTGTTCCACAAGCTGTGGCCAACAAGAAAACTAGACAAGTCCAGCCAACGACTAAAGACCTTCACTGGAGAGCCCATTCCAGTTGTTGGTCAAGTCGATGTGAAGGTGCTCGCTCAAGATGAAGTAGTGCACCTGCCACTCCTGGTGGTGGTGGGAGGTGAAGGTAAGCCCCTGCTAGGTCGCAACTGGTTGTCAAAGGTGCGACTGAACTGGCAGGCCATCTTCCAGGTGAAAGCCTCACTGGAAGAAAAAGCGCAAGAGCTCCTCAAAAAGTTCCCAAACCTGACGAAGCCAGAACTTGGAAAAGCAAATACTGAAGCTCATCTGGAGATAAATCCCGACATAAAACCAGTATTCTGCAAGCCCAGGTCAGTTCCACTAGCTCTGCGTCCGCTGGTAGAAGAGGAGCTCGACCGTCAGATCAAGGCGGGAATCTTGAAGCCCTGCAAGTCGGCGCAGTGGGCAGCGCCCCTGGTGACCATCCTGAAACCAGATGGCAAGTCAGTACGGCTGTGTGGGAGTTATAACCTCACGGTTAACAGAGCCAGTCATCTGGAGCAGTACCCATTACCGAAAGTGGACGAGCTCTTGACCCAGCTATCTGGAGGTGAGAAGTTCTCGCTAATAGATCTGGAACAAGCCTACCTGCAGATCCCGCTGTCCGAGTCTAGCCAGAAATACACAGCAGTGAACACACACAAAGGACTCTTCTCGGCAACCAGATTGGTATATGGAATCAGCAGTGGTCCTGCCATATTCCAGCGCCACATCGAAACTCTGTTGGCCGGAATCCCGAACACCACGGTGTTCCTCGACGACATCTGCGTCACAGGCCCCAACGATGCTGCACATCTGGCCAACCTGGAGGAAGTGCTAAAACGCCTGGACCGAGAAAACCTGAGAATCAATGCAAAGAAGTGTCGTTGGTTCCTGCCGGAAGTCTCCTACCTCGGACTGAGAATCGACAAAGAAGGTCTGCATCCAACAGATCAGAAGATCGCAGCCGTGAGAGACGCCCCAGCACCTGAAAACGTCGGACAGCTGAGGACGTATCTCGGTCTCATCAACCACTTCAGTCGCTTCTGCCCGAAGCTGAGTGCAGTCGCGGCCCCACTGTATGCCCTGTTGAAAAAAGATGCAGAGTGGCGGTGGCGAACGGCTGAGGAGAACGCCTTCAACGCCACGAAGACACTCCTCTGTGAGGCACCATGCCTCGCTCACTTCGACGGAACAGCCCCCGTCATCGTCTCAGCAGACGCCAGCTCATACGGCCTGGGCGCCGTCCTCTCACAAATGACTCCAAGTGGAGAACGCCCAGTCGCCTTCGCTTCCCGCACACTCAATGAAGCAGAGAAGAAGTACAGCCAGCTCGACCGGGAAGGTCTCGCCCTGGTATTCGCGGTGAAGCGATTCCACAGCTTCCTCTACGGTCGATCGTTCACGCTGAGAACGGATCACAAGCCTCTACTGGGACTGCTTGGCAAGACCAAAAACCTGCCAGACGCTGTTCCGCCCCGCATGGTGAGATGGAAGGTGACTCTGGATGCCTACCAGTACCATCTCGAGCACACGCCTGGCAACGCAGCTCAACATGCCGCAGCAGACGCTCTCAGCCGTCTCCCAAGACCGGAAACTGTGCCAGAAACGTCAGTGACACCGCTCATGGAAGTCATCCACATGCTCGAAGCTGACGATGCCCTGGTAACAGTTGAAGCAGTTCGAGAGTGGACGCGACGAGACCCGACACTCTCAGAAGTGCTCCACTACACCCGGTATGGATGGCCCAAGGCTTCAGCTGTAACGCCAGTCCTCCTGCCGTATACCACGGTCGCCAAACCGAGCTGAGCATACAAAACGAGTGTTTGCTCTGGGGATGTCGTGTCGTTGTGCCCCCCGCATGCCGTCAGAAGGTCCTGAGACTGCTCCATGAAGGACATCCCGGCATCTGCACCATGAAGCGCCGAGCCCGTGGCCAGATCTGGTGGCCCGGAATGGATACAGACATTGGAGATGTGACCAAAGTCTGTGATGCCTGCCAGCTGAATCAACCAGCTGCGCCGAAGGTGGCATCCCAACCATGGCAGTACCCAGACGCTCCGTGGCAACGAGTCCACGTGGACTATGCTGGTCCTGTAGAAGGGAAGATGCTGCTCATCATAGTAGACGCATACAGCAAGTGGCCTGACGTATGGATCACCAACAACGTCAGCGCTCAAACAACCATCGATCATCTCCGCATGACGTTTGCCACGCACGGTCTTCCAGAAGTGATCGTGAGTGACAACGGTGGCTGCTTCACCAGCAAGGAGTTCGGCGAGTTCATGAGCGCCAATCAGATCCGCCACGTCTTCACTCCACCGCTGCACCCGGCATCAAATGGCCAAGCCGAGAGCATGGTCAAGCTGGTGAAGAACGGCATCAAGAAGCAGAAACCAGCACCGCTGCTCACGAAGCTCCAAAGATGGCTGTTCCAGTACAGGAACACACCGCACACGACAACAGGGAAAGCTCCGGCCGAGATGCTTTTCCGTCGTGCTCCTCGGACGCATCTCAACCGGCTGCATCCGTTGGAGGAAAGAAGAAGCCGCAGTAGTGTCGAAACGGGCACTGTCATCCGAGCCTTCCGAACTGGAGATCCAGTCTACATCACTGAAGTAACAGCCTCCGAGTACAGATGGCTCCCAGGCACGGTTCTCGAGACATGCGGACCGACCTGTACGGTTCTTCTCCAAGATGGCCGCAAGTTCCGCCGACATGTGGATCACATCCGGCCGCGATACACGTCTGGTGATACCGGACTGTTCAGGGAGGAAGGACGTTCTCAAAGCGACTACCTCTTCCAGCCGCCTGCAGCTGAGCCCGGACCTGCAGCGCCCCGATCAGCGCCTGTCACTCTGCCAGAAACGCTTCCGGCTCAACCGGCAGCGCCTCCAGCGTCATCAACTACAGCACAGCCAGTGACGCTTCCTCCGGCCGCTGAGCCAGAGATCGCTCCGGCGCCCGCGAGCGGACACCAGCTCGCTGGACTACCCAGCCCCGTGGCGAACTCTCGTCCGGCGCGTAACCGGCGTCCACCCGATCGCCTGAACTTGTAAGCGCTGGAAACAGCTGGAAGGGAGGTGTTGTAGTATCGCAGCTAATTAGTGCCTACTGTTGTGTTGCAGCTAATTAGTGCTTACGTCACAAGCTTTCGCTTGTTGTGTTTTCAGTCCTGTCCTTGCACAAAGTTGTTGTTGTTTACCACGTGGCCATGCCGTGAACTAAGCCCAGTGTCTAAAGCCTAGACAAATACAGACGTGGATGCAACAATTTCAACATAAATAATATACAAGTTGATGTACTTATTGGGCAGTAAAAGTTTCTAGTGATGTGCGATTACATTAAAAGATGAATGATCCGAGTAATCGTGCCATTTTTTTCATCGCAATGATTGTGTTCTATATGAAGCAAACGGATGGAAATATAAATGCATAAATGAAGATAACCACAACTAAAAAAGTGTTCTGCGTAGGTGCAAATCACGTATTTAATAAATTCATTAAGTTCATTGCTTCGACATGAGTGCCATGGCCCAGGGCCTCGGCTAAGGAATTTTGACTGGTGGGCCACTTGGGCAGCGACATGGACTGACCTTCGTAGCCATAGCCCCCCCCCCCCATTTTCGATTTCTCCCCAGATTTCGGCCACTTTATTCTGCAAAAAACGTCAGGATGGCATTAAAAAATGTAAAAAAAAACGGGGCTCGACCCCCCCCCCCCCCGACTCTTCAGAGAGAGAAGAGAGAGTAGGGACCCACAACCCTCTCAGTGGTGATACTCCGGCGGTGCACATAAAATCGCACAAGTATGCACAAAATATTGACGCAGATTATAAAACTTTGGACGATAACTTACGGCCGGTCGGATGTTAAAAATCAGCGAGCCCTGAATGGATCGCTCGCCGACTAGTCGGAGATTCGGAAGCGGTCGGACGGGATCGGGCGTTGTCGGGTGGATCGGGAGGAATTGTGAACAGCACAAGTGCAAGCAACTTTATATATAAAGTGGGTTGTAGCAGGAACCCCAAAAAGGGGTTGTAGCAGGAACCCCAAAAGGGGGTTGTAGCAGGAACCCCAAAAGGGGGTTGTAGCAGCAACCCCAACATCTCTGAAAATGATCATTAAAGGGACCCTCCCACCTTCAAAAATGTTAATGAATTGGCATGAAAGTGATGTCGCTCAGTTCAGAAAGAGCGAAAACGAATATCTACCAAATTTCATCGAAAAATATTCACCGGTTTTCAAGATATTAAACTTTTATAATTGTTTACTTTTTGGGATCTCCGCTGTTCCTAGCGACTTTATTTGAAAGTGCGGCATTTGTTGCGCGCAAAGCAGCATATACCACCGCGTGCTACCAAACATTTTAGTAAAAAATTTAAAAATCGTTAGATCTCCGCTGACGTCACAAATTCTAAGGGGGCACACCAATGCATTAGCCCCTTAGAATCCGAAAACAGCAAGTTTGAAATTCCATATCTCCGAATTAAAGCATTTTTCGATGTTGTGAGTGGCCAAACCGGTATTTTCAGGCCATGGCCACCAATTTGGCTATCTCAACTCAAAACTAATGTTAAGGTGGGAGGGTCCCTTTAAGCCTATTGGTGTCGCATGGAAAAGAATTCACTCAAAAGCCCAAGCGCACTGCGCAACCCTAATATTTTCTTTAAACAAACTAAGTTATGTACACTTCTGGTGAACAGTGTCCCAAACTTCAGATTTCTCTTGGGTGTCTGAGTGGAAAATTCTAGCCACCCAAAATGTGAGAGTGGAAATTGTGAGATGACGTTTTTTCGTACTCCAGCGTAGATGGGTAGCCATTCGGCTTCCACGGTTGACATTGATGACATCAGTCATCTCTTGCAAGCTCGTTAAAGATTTGGGCTGTACGGGGACTCGAACCCCGGGCCTTTGGATTAGCACTCCTATGCTCTACCTCTGAGCTATACAGACCAATTACTTCAACCGGCTTTGTGCCAAGTTTTATGCGAATCATTCTTAGGTGTTGTTTTTTATCCGCTGGGACTGAGAGCGTGAGATGATGTTTCGAAAAAACATCATCTCACGCTCTCAGTCCCAGCGGATAAAAAACAACACCTAAGAGTGAGAGTGGAAAATTATCCATTCTTATTCTTGAGTGTCATCTTCAGCCCAAATGAGAAATTTTTGGAACGCTGACTGTGAACGGTTCGAAATTCGTCCAACTGGTCAGATGTGCGACTGCAAGCATCATACCGTTCGTGAAGACGCATAATATCGCTTGCAGACTTCAATCGGCTGGAAGTTGCCGACACTACCTCTAGTTTGACTCTGGCTTATATCGTGTCTATCGGCGAGCCGTCTGAGATCGCTCGTAGGCTTATCCCCGACCGTCTGAACTGGTCTGTTCTTTATTCGTAGTTTTTCTTGTAACCGACTGGTCTGCGGCAGATGCTTATGTCATATGTGACTGTAACCACTCGATCGGAAAGCTTGCAAGAACTCTCGCAGACCTCGATCGGCTGGAAGCCGCCGACACTATCTGTAATTGACAGAGGCAAACGTCTTTCACGATTATTGCATAAAGTTTAAAGCCTCGGTCACACTTAAACGGATTGGACCAACGGACGAGAAACGGACGAGAACTGTCAGCGTCCGGTGATGTCCGTTTGTTTCCGTTGGACGTCCGTTTGTCATATCCTTTAATATCCGTTCCATGTCCGGTGGTGTCCGGTTGAGCACACCGGACACCACCGGACATGGAACAGATATTAACGGATGAGAAACGGACGTCCAACGGAAACGAACGGACATCCCCCGGACATCAACGGACGCCGTCCGTTTCTCGTCCTTTGGTCCAATCCGGTGAAGTGTGACCGGGGCTTAACCTACGGCTGTCTCAAGAAACCGGGAATGGTGATGGTATTAGGCGGGCAACGACGATCAAGTTCTTACTTTTAATAAATGCAACAATGTAGTAGGGCCTCTGTCTCTGTCTGTATCACAAAGTTACCTATGTCGTGATGTAAAATGTGAAAACTTCGATTTTTCAGAAAATTACTGGTGGGCCAAATCTTTGAGGCTGGTGGGCCATTTCGGGTCACTGGTGGGCCATTTGGCCCACCAGTTAACATGTTAGCCGAGGCCCTGCCATGGCCACCAATTTACAAAGCGTTCGTTTAGATGCGCTTTATTTATCAACGCAATCAGTAATCACACTTAACTATTTCGTTGCTCTCATTTTAGGACCTACATAAATGTGATGATGCAGATGCAACATTAAAAAAGCTGTTTTTTGAAGAGATTCAAAACAACAAATATTTCACAGCTAGATAGCTCAGTTTTACAGCCATCCAAACAAGCGGAATAATAACCGATTAAACTCTTCCGACTCGGATGTCCCGCAGCCTGAGATCCACCTCTGTGGAGTAATCAGCGAGATTCGATGCATTCCTGTTTAAAGGGACCCTCCCACCTTCAAAAAAGTTAATGAATTGGCATGAATGTGATGTCGCTCGGTTCAGAAAGAGCGAAAACCAATATCTACCAAATTTCATCGAAAAATATTCACCGGTTTTCAAGATATTAGACTTTTACTTTTGTTTACTTTTTGGGCTCTCCGCTGTTCCTAGCGACTTTATTTAAAAGTGCGGCATTTGTTGCGCGCAAAGCAGCATATACCACCGCGTGCTACAAAACGTTTTAGTCAAACATTTAAAAATCGTTAGATATCTGCGATGACGTCACACATTCAGAGGGGTATTCTTATGCATTAGCCCCTCTGAATCAAAATGCTGCAATTTTGAAATTCAATGTTTCCGATTTAAGGCATTTCTCGATGTTGTGAGTGCCGAAACCGGTAATTGTGAGCCAGGGACCCCATTTTGGCTATCTCAACTCAAATCTAATGTTAAGGTGGGAGGGTCCCTTTAACAGAACGAATCAGCTCGTGGCAGCGGGGATAGTTGTTTACTGATCGAACCGACAACTTCAGCACGCGACCGTATCAAAGCGAGGCCAGCA
The DNA here is from genome assembly GCF_019059575.1 of Amphibalanus amphitrite. NCBI lineage: Eukaryota > Metazoa > Arthropoda > Thecostraca > Balanomorpha > Balanidae > Amphibalanus > Amphibalanus amphitrite. The sequence goes on from NW_024882090.1 coordinate 305,295, forward strand.
GAGTTCGTCTCCACTGCGTCTGCCCAAACCGCGTAGTTGCATGCTACAACTGGCATCAGAATCGATATGCGTAACAACTAGAAGGAGGGAACGGGTATTGGGGATGTTTGCTTGCCAAATATTGAGAAAAGACGCAACAAATGGAGAAATTAGTGAAATGGATTTCGAACATTCGCGTTTGGGGAACAGAGGGCATCTACAGCGAGGCATCTACATTCTACAGCATTACTACGAAAAATGTTGTCTTTTGACGCAATATGGGGCCATCGACCACCAATCACCATGTTTGCTCATCATATCTATTATCTTCCTTGAGCCGCCATATCTTCTTCATATCTTACGATGTTTTCCAATCGCGGAATCCAACTACCAAACGTCGTGCTGTTTTCATTCAAGATTGTCTCTGTGTGAAATTGAAAAAAATTGACCGTCTCTTCTCTGCCCTGGGTCTGGAAACTGACCTTTAACCGTGTTCTGGGGAAGTGCACGACCTGATACGTGTGCAGGAGATAAGGGCTGCAGACTGACCTACCACGACATGGCATGGAGCAGTGAATGCAACTGTCTGTGTTTATACAGCGAGGGCTGCGGACTGACCTGCCGACGTGCCCCGAGGCAGTGCATGTCCCGACCCTTGTGTAGGGTAGATGACTGACCTGCCGACGTGCCCTGGGGCAGTGCCTGTCCCACCCTTGTGTAGGGTAGATTAGATGACTGACCTGCCGACGTGCCCTGAGGCAGTGAATGACACTGGACCCGACCGTTCTTACGGGAGGGAAGGTCTGCGGACTAACCTGCCGTCGTGCCCTGGGCAGTGGTGACCTGACCTGTGTGCGTGGGTACGTTTAGGGACTGACCTGCCGACGTGCCCTGGGGCAATGCCTGTCCGGCGCCGAGGAGGCAGCAGATGACCAGCGCCCCCGCCAGCGGCGCCAGCGGCCGGGGCGGCGCACAGTCCCGGGAGGCCATGCCTGCTGACCGGTCAGCGGGCCATGGCACCTGCTCAGCCAGGCGGCAGCGACGACGCCGAGCTCGCGACTCGCCACCGGCGCCGGCCGCGCTCCACGGTGACGCGCTGCGCCGACGGGACCGACGGGACCGACGGCGACGGACGGCCGACGGGGACTGGCGCGACGGCAGACGTCCGGCCCGGGCGCCGTCGGGACCGACGCGCCCCCGACGACGGCACCGGCGGCGGCGGTGCACGGGCGGGGTGGAGGTGGGGTATGTTATGAGGACAGGGTACGGTACAGGGCAGGGCACCGACGTCCGACACCGGCACCCAGCACAGGGTAGGGCACAGCCGCACAACATGTCAGTCAGGCATTAAAGCATGCAAATTATGAAGTTATGACCTGCTTATCGATGCATTAGCATGAACTGTGCATGCTCAATGTAATTGTTGCCTTGAGTTGTCTTAATTGTGATTTTGAATAAATGGTTTTGATAAAAGCCGCTCCGTGATAAGATAAGAACAACGAACAAGATTAACTGATTTCCCCGTGCTTCTCATTTTTAATGCATCGCACCATCTTGACCTTGTCAGAATAGCAGCCACAGTGAAGTCTCATCAGGCTGAAACCTCGGGGACATGTGCCGTCTAATCCGTGAGCTGAATGCGAGGGCACGCGACACGTCAATCCCCATTAAGCGGAGCAGCTGCCCCCGTGGCTGCGCCATATAGCGCGGTCGGTGCAACACCATCCAAATCCCAGCTCATTAGTGTGGCTGTGGCAGCCGGCTGCTAAGGAGGAACACTGCGTGTAACGATGGGACATCGATCGCATAATGAGGCGGCAGCGGATAGGGAGGCCCTCCACGGGTCTAGAATCAGGCCACGACACGCATTTGCCACGAGAAATGTGCTGGCTAATTTAGGGGGGTTTGCAGAGGATTAGGGCTTGAAGTCATAGTGCGGAGGTGTTGTTTTTATCCATGGAGCCTCAGAGATAGGCTTGCCATGCCTACCGCTCATGTGTGCTCAGACGAAAGCGAATGGCTGTTGCAGAATGAACCATGAGCCGAGCAGGTCAGAGGAGGCTCTTGGCCAATTGGTGGTGGCGTGGGGAATCCCGCAAAGCGAAATGCGTAATTATCGCCTCGTCAAGACAGGTTTTAGCGTTAAAGCCGCGAGAAACTACTTGTGTCGCAATGGCCTTCACCATTCTCGAGATTCTTCAGTGAACTTACACTGAACAGGTAGGACTCGCCGAGCTACTCGGACACTTGTGCACCTCGGATAAATTCAAAACACTCATTGTGAAGGTAGGTAAAAGGTGCACACCGAGTCAAAAGTTACAAATTAATATATTGATCTTGATAGTGTTTTTGTTAGAATCGATTTTAAGCATTTCACAAGTTTCGAAGAGCTCTTCAGTCTCTAGGTCAAGCATAAATTCATGCAGCTATTTTAATCCTTTCCTTATGTTCTGACTTTGGTTCCTAGCTCCAACTGTGTTCGAAAATCCAGTCCAGCTGCAGAGGGAATGTGCACATTTTAACAATAACGCTGTTCGGAGAAATGACGTCACACAAGCTGGACCGGTATTTGCGCAAGGATCGTGATGGAAAAAAGGCCATATTACAACGGTTTTGGTCGTTCACCATGGGTGGAGAACCTGCCCCGGCCACCCCGGCCGTGGCCGGGGTAACTTTCAGCCGACCCCGACGTGGCCGGGGTAACTTTTTCCACTTTTGTAAATCCTAAAAGCTGTCTCCATACGAAAAAAGCTGCCATATACATATAAAAGCGTCTCTCATTATTCTTATCTACCTTGTGTTCTTGAAAATTTACTTTATTTTCATTTTGGAGCTTCTATGCTTTTAAGTCTTTTCATCGCGGAGCCCGACATGTTTCATCAAACAGAAGTAAATCATATTTAAGGGCCGTTATCGTAAGATGGCACTGTAATAACATCACAAGACAGGACGAGGGTAATATCAGTGAGATAGAAGGAGAGCTGCTGGGGCTCAAGGCTCCCCCAACTTAACCCTATTAGTGGCAGGGGGGTTGTTTTTATCCACCCCTCAGGTTTTTCGGGAATATCTCCGAAACCGCTGAAGCTACGATGCTGAAATTTTCTGACTTTTCCTAAAACTAAATTGGGCACATTCCCTGAAAATTTCAAGATCATAACTTTACCAGGGGCGGCTCCAGAGCACTGGGAATTGGGGGTCCTATTCGTGAAGCGAGTCATTTGGGCGAAGATCACGATGCTGCACCAGTTTTACGAACAGTGAATGAAAGGTATCATGTGATAACATATACAAAGTTATTGTGCATCCTCTTTTGACACGTTTTTGCTATAATAGGCGGATCCAGGCGTCCAAAAAGGGGGGTTATGCTTTATCTCCCAACATAGGTGCCCTGACGCCGCCTATGCATGACCAATACAATTGTAGTCGTTCTCTCATAAGAAAATTGTAACATAACAAGACCATTACCACCCTTTTTAGAAACAGTACCAACAAAAACCTTATTTACGATACTTTTTGTGTACCCCAATCTCAATGATCTGTATCCGCCTATGATTTTTGAAAATGCATATTTTTAGGATCCATGTGAATTCCTGGTTCATTCTCTATCGATCGGCAAAAGTTGCGTTAAGATTGGTTCAGAAACCTGTCCGTGATAAACAGTCTAAAATGTATCTGCAATTTGCCCGTTTTTACCCCCCTCTCTATTGACATTTTTTAATTTTTATTTTTTAGAAATGTAGATCACGTTGAGCGAAATCGAATGCCGTTTGAATTTTGAAAATCGGCCCGTTAGATCTCGAGATATCAAGGGGGGGGGGGTCGTAAACAGCCCCCCCCCCCGCCACTAATAGGGGTAGCCAGGAGCTTGCCACTAATAGGGTTAACCCGCGCCATGGTGGTGGCCTTATCGTAACACGTTGAGTCGAGAGGTGGGCTTTTCACGCTCCTTCTAACTCGGCTATTGGGCTACGACTCGAGGCGAAAAGCGGAACGACGTTTGAAAGAGCGACAAACGTGATCAGAGAAATCTGGTCATGTTTTAGGCAAGCTCACTAATAAAATCACCATAGATCATCAAAGCCAAATTTCTCTGATTTTAACGTTCTCCGACAACTTTTCTCACTGTTCATCAACATAACGGAGCTTAAACACTGCAAACAAAACATTCGATTACTCGTTTAAGGCTCGGTCGCGAATACCTAATATTTCAGGTGCGAGCTCAAATCAATAAGAGGGTCAAAACGGTCAAATTTGACATTTTGTTTTGTGTGGGAAGGTTGCAACTTCCACGGAATAAGCTTTGCAAAGGGCATGATGGCATTTTTAGCACGATCATCCAGCAAATTTGACCTGATGACCTGACCTAGCACTAGGTGACATGCGTCCGAAATTTTAAGGCGTGTTGCAAAATTGTTGTTACAATTACGAAATCTTCCGCACCTGCGTGCAGCAGTTTTCCCTAAAAACGTACAAACGGCAGACATCCATTATTCTATGCCACATAATAGGGGTTTGTTGATAACCGTTGACAAATATTTGAGCATCATCGTCTTTCTGACTTTCGGTCGCCGGCCGGGGTAACTTTTTCAAACATTCTCCACCCGTGTGACGTTCACAAATCTAAAAAACAAAAGGATTCCGAACGACTTTATTTTATTGATTTCTTGCTAGGGAAATGGAGAAACAGGAAGCCAATTATCTTATTTCCAAGAAAAATAAGATAAAAAAGTAGAAAAAAAGTAGAAGAAAATAATTAACGCGTAAAATACCTAAAATACCCAGATCTGGTTTCTGATAAGCTCGCAATTACGGTCGTTTTAACATTTCAATAACATCATCAAGGCCCTTTGACTACAGGCTACATACAAACATCTTCGACATCTCCCCCTCCTTCCCTCTCCCTCCAGCTAACTGGGCCTCTTCTATTCTCCAAACCCAGCCTTCCAGCCGCCGCCAACCGCTTTACGCCAATCCCGCCCACCCCACCTCACCTCGGCGGGTCCCGCGCGGGAGGCCGCGCCGCGCCGCGCCGCGACCGTCCACAGTTCGCCTCGCGCGCCGTGACTGTCCACACCTCTGACCATGTCGCTCCGCGTGCCGCTGCTCCTGTTGACCGTCTGTGTACCGGCTCTGTACGCCTTCCCCGATGGAGCTCCGGCCGAGGCGTGTCTCAGAAACATGGAGCCCAACCACAGCGGGGCCAAGAGCAGGAACCCGCTGGACTCTCCGTTCGCTGTGTTCCGACACACGTCGCCCGGAAGGGTCACAGGTGAGCTTCAGAAGGGTTGCAGCCTGCAGGTGAGCGTTATGACTTATGAGGGTCATAAGTGAGCGTGAAAAGGGTCACAGGTGAGCGTGAGACGGGTCACAGGTGAGCGTGACAAGGGTGACAGGTGAGCGTAAGAACGATTATGGGTTAGGTCACAACTGACCAATAAAACGCTGAAGCAGCAAACAAGGCTCAGATGTAGGCCAGGCCTACGACGTGGAAGAGGCGACAGCATCACATTGTACTGCTGATTCCCAGTCGCTGTATTTGAGTGAAAAATAACATACACAACCATACCGCGATGTAATTGTCTGCTTTTACGTTTACTCGAGAAAAAAGAACGAGAAACTCGACGAAAAATGCGCATAAATCTCTAAGCATTTGCCATGTTTTGCCGAATTTGAAATTAATTAAATTAGTTTAATGCAAGGCTTGGCTAATGAGAGATTCATGAAAAGGGGATAAGTAATGATCTAGTAAAAGGGCGCACCTTTCAATTGATTGTATTTGCCGTGAAAAAACAATGCTCCATGTAAATTTATAATCTATTTTACATCAATAATAGCATGCAGCTTTCTCGTTTTTTTAGGATTTCAGCATGATTTTAAAACACAGTTTCGCATATTTCCCATCCGGCACCAATAAAAAACATGAGATGATTTGTTTACTGGTGCACTATGGTTACAGTTTCTTATTTGTTGGTACATTTCACGTACTTAACCCTCGCCCATGTAGGGGGGGGTTGGTGCAACCCCCCCTGAGGTTTTTCGGAAATAGTGCAAAAACGGCGGCGCGCAGCGCCGCCAAATTTTGGGTACCTTATGGGGCAAACCTTGCGCATCTTTTGATAAAAAAAATTTCACCGGGTCATGTCAGGTCACGGAGTTATGACGTCACAAAGGGAACAGCCTCCGGCCGGATTTTCACAAACTGAGTGCCAACGCCCGAGGTTTCCTGCCGGTGGTACGGACATCGGTTGATGGATCGTGATGAAACTTCCCATGCATGTTGGGGCAAGTATTGGCTATCATATGGTATAAGAAACTTGACCGGGTCAGGTCAGGTCACGGAGCTATGACGTCACAAGAGGAACAGCGTCCGGTACTATTTTTGAAAAGCGCCCGAACCACTATTTTGCTAATTCTTGTCACCTCAATGGGAATATGCAGCAATATTAGCTTCTATAGGGAGCAAATGGACCTTCCAAATCCAAAAATACAATCAGATTTCAAAAATTTAAATTTTGATTTTTCGAATTTCTGCCGCCGACTGTGACCTTGCCGACTTCCGGCGCTCCCAACGCGCCATTTTTAGAGCTAGGGAAACGAAATACATATCAAACGATAGAGAATTGATCAAGGAATACGATAGTGAAGGTTTCAAGTCGATATCTCCCACCGTTTTGCCGCAATCGCCGCGGAAAGTTGAAAAAAGTATATTTTTCCGAAAATTTGACCTTTGACCGGTCAAAAGTAGGTCAAATGTTGACCAAGGACCAAAAAATATACCACCAATCGCGAGATCTCGGCGAGAGCAATCCGTTGGTCTTTTCCGCTAAGCTCTACGACGCTCCGTTTTCAAACGCCAAGGGGGGGGTCGCACCAACCCCCCCCCCCCCTGCATGGGCGAAGGTGGCAGATCGCCGTTTACGGGCGAGGGTTAATATTGCAAACGCTTGCTATTAATAAAATGCAAGCAAAAACCCTTAACCCATGCCGTGCTGGGGGGGGGGGGTATTTTCACGCCCCCTCATGTTTTTGGCACACCTGTTTTTGCCTCTTTTCTGCACATGCTGTAAAAAGAAATTCAGACCCGGGTCGTTCAAGGTCAGGTCACCAGGTCACGTTAAGTGGCCTCATAAAAATTGATGCTTGCTGTAACTACACCGACTGAACGATCGCTTTGAAACTTTCAGCGATTGATAATACTAGCAATATGTATAAATGTGTATCTCGGAATTCTGATATATGTGACCTAAGGTCAGGTCAATTTTGTGATCTACATATAGCCTATACATTACCTATTTATATGACATATAGGTATAGGTCAATGGGAAAAATTGAAGTGCTTCTCTTTTGGACAAATGTTCTAAACACTCTCAAACATTGATTTATCGGTAAAAATGACACACTGAATCAGAAAATTGCACCCGTGACCCCTATGTTTGCCACTGAGGTCATCTCAGGTCACAAAAGGTCGCCATAAGTTATTTTACTATAACGTTTGATAGAGGCGCGCTAGAGCGGTGAAAACACGTCAGATGTGTTCAGCTCGACGATACGGATGGACTGACATGCAGCATGACCCTTTATGGTCAGGTCATGACCTTGACCTGAGGTCAAATTTTGAAATAACCCTTCAAGGTCAACTAATAGTTTATTCGACGCGTCTCAACCAGAAGAACACGATGCTGACAAAATTGATTTCGTGGCTCCCTTGAGTCAAAAAGATATTACCGAAAACATTTTCGTAAAAACGGCTATTTGTTAGTTTTTGCCATCTGGAGGCTAAACCGTTGACGTGAGGTCAAATCTGAGGACATCAATCAGAAAGGTCTGTAAAAGAGCTATCGAATGCGCTTTTCCACGGCGCTGTAGCTCTATTGGTTCCCGAGCTATGCGTCGGGTGTTTCGAAAACTGTTGAAATAGACAAAACTTGACCTATGATGACTTCTGGTGACCTCACCTTTGATCTGACCTAAAAATGACCGAAGTATTTCCGTCGCTATTTTTTACGCTTTTTCGAATACCTCTTACCGCATATCTTTACGTGGCTCAGGGGTCGAGTTAGACGGGGGAGTTGGTGTAAGCACAAAATAGCTGTTTTCCTCCATGATCCCTACAATGATGTGCAAAGTATTTTTGTTCTCCAGGCAATACCTTCGTCATTAGTAAAAACTCTCGGCCATAAATGTCACGCCTATGCCTAGTTGTTTGCACCAAAACTCGTTCCGATAAGCTGGTTAAGCCACATAAACTGACAGCAAACGGCGGGGAGAATCCTTGCCCAACCAGACACTTCTGCGTCTTCACGGTGGTGTAAACCACAAACTTCGTCTCCAAAGGTTCGCCCAACACCATAAAGCCATGACATCCAGTCATGACTTTCACCAGTTTGTACCAGTTCCCCCGTTCACACATGTGTGCATATGATCAATATGATCACCAGTTTGCCTTCAAAATTCCTTTGGCTTTGCAAGCTGCAAACTCAAAACAAATGTCAGTGACCTGTATCAAAGAAAATACCCGTGACTTGTAGAAGTGGTATTTTGGCGATCTGCCGCAATGGCCTGAAAGCCATCTCTAGGTATGTCTGTATTTCGGTACTTCTTTCATGGAAGAAGTGCGCAGTTGTAACAATTAGCACGCCTTTGTACTACAGCGGACTCCTATAGAGCAGCCGGATGTCGGAGGCGATAATAAAAGGTGTTACACGTGTCAGTTAGTGCCATTTGCAACGATTCCAGGAGCTGAGGAGCGACCAGCATGGTCAGTGTGTTGCGCCAAGCCCAATGCGTGTCCTCTCAGCCGACTTCCTGTCTTTACGAGTGTCTGTGTCAAGGTCAAGGATTAGGAGCGGTCGGCGTTTATTTAGAGCTTTTTTATGCGATATCATAAAAGTGGCTCATTCTGATTCATCATATTTCAATTTGCACGCGCAACGTAACCACTCAGTCTCGGCCGCGAGCTGTCAATGCGTGAGGAATCTCGGCCTGATGAAGGGATGCCACTACTCAGTACCTACCGGGTATCAGGATTAGTAAAGTAATCTTGCTGGGTGCCAGGATTACCAGTATTTGTTGAGAGAGATTTTGTGTATACCTTTTCTTAACCCGCGCATGACTGGGGTATTTTCCATAACGCGAGTGACTGAGAGGGGCATCTACAGAGCCCCCCCCCCCCCTCCGGAACTATCTCCGAAACTACAGGGCTGATCGTCAAAATTCAAACGGCGTCTGATAGCCCTGGAAAAACTGTCGAGCGAAACTTATTGTCATTGACTTCGAGGTCACCGATGACGTCGCACGTCAGATCCAAACAAAAATTATCACATTTTTGCTTGTATGTACACAATTTAGGCTCGGACCGCCGGATGACAAGTCCGATCAGGCTCATTTTTACTTTACACACTCCTTGATATATGCCTTATATACCTTGAGGGTACCTACCAAACTTTTACTTCGAATTTTTTTCAGGTCAAGGCCAGGTCATATTAGGTCACGAAAATTGTATATCATGTATCGGCCACGTGACGCATGTTTTATGGTCCATCTTGCTCGTAGATTTCGAAGATAATGCTGTCTGTGTCATTTGAGGTCATTTTCAGCTGAATTTACCAGAGGTCAGATCACTTTCAGGTCAGAAAAGGTCAAATTTTGAAAATGAAAGTTTGCAACAAAAAAGGTGCCTATCAGATGCACTTTGAGCTCAGGAACACGATGGTGCCATTTACGAGTATATTGCTGTGCGATGCCAAAAACGTACTGAAAATGGTTTTTAAAACTATGTAGGTATGTAAATAAATCTAGACTATAATGCAAATTGCAAATAACTTGGCTATTTTTGGAGATATTGAGCTAAAACTTGCTAGAAAAGTTTATCAGTATGTGTTCTATCACATACATTCCGGTTTTTGAGAAAAATCAATAACTGTTTGAAAAAAAAATTAAAACATATTTTCTGTAATTGTAAATACATTTTTTTTCAAAATTTTCAAAATTTTCGAAAATTCGAGATAGCAGTTTGACAGCTACGTGTATTTGAAGTGCACTCATGCAAAGAAATTGGATTCTATCTTTAATTAAAACTGAGCTCTTGAAAGCGTTTGCCGTAATTCAATATTTGGCATCAAAATTGGCCGACATGACGCCACTCTGACGTCATTTTCGGCCAAACTATAGCAGCTAAAAGGTTGCACTTGTAACACAAGGTGTCAAATTAATGCTGCTGAAGGTAACGCAAGTTTCGTGCTGATCCATCAAACGGCTTAGAAGCTATTGCCGAAAAATGGGAGGGGTTCTGTAGAGCAGCCCCCCCCCCCCCAGTCATGCGCGGGTTAATATCTGCGAACTTAATTGGGAGTTATCAGGGCCGGAACTAGCCGAACACCTGATAAGTTTGGTTGAATATAACGGTATCGCATGGGATAAAAAAGTGTAGAACGCAAAGGCGAACAACGTTCATGTACCGAGATTAAGCTTACTTAATCATCCTTGCACACTCAATCAGAATCAGCACTGAAATTGCTGAATCCATGACACACGAGAGTTATCGTCCTCTAAATCTATGCTGTAACTCATGGTTTCAGGCAGTTTCCTGAAAAAATAGCATTGCTGATGCTCTTTGTGATGTTACACCGCAAGATCAGAGATCTAGATAAGATACGAGTATAATTAGAGACCCAGCAACGTTAGGACGAGGTTGCCTCAGACACAAGGTCAACTATTGCTCGTAAGGACGCTGGGGGCACTGCAGTGACAGGCAACGGGATATCCAAAACCGAAAACCAAGGTCAGCTTCTGCCTGCGGCAATACTGCGAGGCTGCAATGACAGTGATATTGTCGTGACGCCTCAGTGACGAGCAGGAATCTCTCGAGTCAACCACCGCTCGAATATCTCCCTCGGCAAGGCCACCAATCCGCAATCGTCGGCAGGAACATGAACTACGAGACGATGTGTCCGCCGGCTTCCAGTGCAGAGGGTGGGTTCGCCGGTGTAATCTCGAGGCCGACACGGGGCGTCATGATGACTATAAGCCACCGTAACACGGCGTTGGTGGCGCGCCAATGCCGTCACAGAATTACGTGACGAATGTGGCGGCCGAGATTGTTTTCCTCGTCGCGACGGTGCAGTGCTGAGCTGGGAAACAAATCATATGTCGGATTTTACGTCTATTCCAGCGCTTGTGTAACAAATTCCTATTATGTCATGTCGCGCTTTTTTAGGAGTATCTTACATCTTTTGTGCTGATTGCAGATGGCCCTTGGTATTGGCCATCTAGCTCGTCAGTGTGGAGACAAGTGGTGACAGCGAACCCTCGTCAAAAAGGCAGCGATCGGCTAATGAGACCCATTGAGTGACGTCTATTGCTTGTGCGATCTCCGGTCTCCGGATGACATAACCAGTCGCTGGATGAATGCCCGCTTGTTTTAGCTTGTCTTAGCTTGCCTTAGCTTGTCTGCAGCTCCTCCGCAGAATAAATAAGTAACCGTAACTCGTAAGACTTGATGTTATCGTTATTCGTTTTAGTGGTAGTTTGCTCGTTTTCTTCTACATAGGTAGGAGTATGGTAGAAGAGAGAAAACAATAACAGCCATAAATCATTCTTCATTTTTGAAAGGTGGAAACACCCAAAAGGCAATAGCATAAAAATATAGTTTCGAATTACTCACACACAGGCGCCGATATTCGGGAATCCTGAATAGGTACTGTTCTGCATATCACGATTGAGAAATACAATGGAATAGTCATAACACAACTGAGAAACACAGTTGAATACCTAGTTGTAGGTCAGTGACGCCATGGGTTCAGGTAGCTTCAAAACCTTGGACTTATGCGCATCGCATCACTCAAAATGCAATGATGTTCAGCGCGCTTCCTAGAAATTGTCATTTTATGCGATTATGGATTTGATTAAAGGGACTATCCCACCTTTAACATGGGGTTTGAGTTGAGATAGCCAAGTTTGCGGCGAGGTTCAGAAACCACTATCTATCTAGGTTGCAACCCCCTCGGCCTCTTGGTGATGAAGAAATTCGTTCCCTTCATTTGAAAATGGGCCTTGTACAAGGCCCTATCTTCAACATGGAGCGACCGTTAGTGTGACGTCACCTCGTTTAGTCATTCTGATTTAAATGGGTTTGTTCGTTGAAAAATCGCTTAAAACTTGGTCTGAACTTTGTTGTGGTGCCTACAGAGTAAAAAGAATCAGCTTTATGACAGTAATGTGGCCTGGGGAAGGATGTAATTTTGGGCTGTGACGTCACATATTTGAAAGTTTGTGCTTGGAATATGGGAAGCCTAAGATGTTTAATGAAAAATAAATGCCAGAACCGTGTTCCTGGTCATCCAATCTATAAAGTCGGGCACAATTTAACTGGTTTTAACAACATTTTAGAAGGTGGGATAGTCCCTTTAACATATACGGAAAAATTCATTCGGTCTGGAAACCGTTAAGCATAAGATAGTGACTTAATATCTGCTGTTACAGATGCATTTTGACAAACATAATTCGTGAATTCCTTTCAACATCTGATAATCATTCAGCAAGTAACCTTGATTTCTTTTTATTTTTGTGCGTTTCCAAGTAGCCAACAATCGATAGAAGTTGAGGTAAACATTGACCGGACAACACTAAACACATCACGGGCGTTCCACACAACGGGCGCGTCATGTAACGCATGACCGTCGGTCATTTTTCAGCTCCTTTCATTGCCAGCACTCTGTCTTCGCCAGCACGCGTGCATTGTTTGACCGCGCAGCTTTTGGGGGCTACCTGTGGTTATACGTCAGGAGCGGTAGGAGGCATGGGGGTGGGGGGGGGGAGGTACAATGTCGGCGACCGCATTCCAGGCTAGGCTAGTCACGTGTGTTGTAGTGACGGTGTGTAGGTAGGATGTAAACTAACGGCGTGGTAACGCTGTAACGGCCGGTATAGTGACGCTATAGTGACGCACTGATATTGTTCTATACTCTGCGGATGCTGACCAACAGCGCTGGAATAGCAGTATCAGGCCGCCTTGGCAAAAATAGTGGGCAGCAGCGATCGTCCTCCCCTCCCTCTATCTCCCCCATGGCCACACCTGCCCGTTGACTGTTGAATCCATCGAGACCAGGTGCTACCGTGATTTACTTTAGTAATGGCCACTAGCCGACCGTTCTCCAGTCTACTGCGGGCTAAATTAGAGAATAAAAGCACTCGTCCGGCGTCCCTTGCCATAGGCACCCCACACCGGCACACACCGAGCCTATTAGGTACTTACAACCTCAGCCAGAGATCAAATAACAAAATGGCAGATCATAGCTGTTGATACGCTTCTTACCGGAAGTGCTGTCATTGCAACATTACGGATGGTCTATGAGTTTGAACTTCCTCTTTAACAGTCAAATGCGCAGTGATCGCCCTAATTCTGAATTACGACTTGAAATATTTGCGTAACGCGCCAGCAAATTCACACCTACCTAAACAGATAATAACTGCGGAAGATAAAGTTATCAATTGCAAAAGTCGAGCACAGCTTATTGCTGCTGCGATTCGACGAATGTGATTGATATCAAAGTTATGATAAGCTCATCGATGCCAGCGAAAATCGAACACTGTCCACTAACTTTAAGAACAGAACGACGTCCAGAATGAACCGGTTCAGTTTCCTTGAGAAAGTCATCGGCTATGGAATCTTCCCCAAAATAGCCACGTGTGCGGAAGAACAAGCTTTTATGAAACGCTGATTATCACACGTAAAAGCTTCGTCATTGTTGACAAGAATCATTGCAGAGCAGTAGGCATGTCTCCTACCGTAGCCATTGTTCATCACAATGGACTAAAATGAGGAAGGCATTCATCATGATGTCAGTCGTGGGAATTTCCTTATGTTGATAAATTACGGAGGAAGCATTCGTAATCGTTATCTGTAATTTTCATGTCAGAACATAGTCTATAGCATTGCCTAGAGCTAAATGAGTGAGCAATCAGTGCACCATTTCCTGTGCACAGATCGAGAGTGGGTTGAACTTTTTGGCAAAATAGAAAAAATAAAAGAGAGCAGAATGTGGATATTTCGGTGAACACTGCTATATTCCTTCATTTCCAATGCACTGAATGTAAGGAAGTCATAGACTAAAAAGACAGACACAATCTTTAAATATAAGCTTACAATTCGAAAACAGCATACCTACACTATATCTACAAAACATAAGTCTTCTCTTATAATGAAAAATGTCACTTTATGTCGACCTATTCACGAATTCAGCGTTTCACTTTACTGTCGACAGTCACCCATGAGCCAAGCTCGACCTAGCCGCCCATAACGAGCCAAACCCTAAATAATGAATGCCGGGTCTCCACCGGGACCGGCGGGCGGAGAAGACGGCACGTTTCGGCCATGTCGTGCCCATCTGTCCAGGTTAGAGTCGGACTTCCACGTGGATCGTGCGGGCGGCCGTGACCTGTCGCTAGTGACCCGTGTGGGAGCGGTGCAACGTTCATGGCCGCGGCATGCAGCGCAGCAAGGTCGGCTCTACTGAGATCGATAGTGGGATCACAGCCGGCGGACATCTCAGAGCGGGATACGGCGGAACAGGGCGGAATGGCCGCGGAATAGCCGGACAGCGGGCGGAATGGCCGGACAGCGGCCCGCCGACACGTCCCTCTCACATGTCTCGCTCCGTTAATTCCGGATGTGGGTCCGGCCGGATTCCTCGAGGGCCGCAGAGTTAATCTGTCTCCATTGCCAGCCATGTGTGCATTTTCCCTGGTCTGTGTGTGACGCGGGAATTAGCACTGGGGAGCGTGGGTGAGCTGGAGCACAATGAAAGGTCAGACCATGGGCTATGAACGCTGCACGCGTGGGTACTGAGAGCAGGATTATACGATTAACAGCTCAGAGATAGTGCAGTTTAGGAGACAAAGCATTGTTGAAGATATGCGCGAGGGATATAAATAATAAAATGCGTGGGTAACACAGCACTGCACACGTTTAACATAGGTTTCGTGCAGAATTAAAGCATAAGCGTCAAATCATGTATCATAGACTACTTTATATTTTACACTGTGTTTGTAATACAGAAGTTTATGAACCTGGCTTATACGATATCAATACAAGGCTGAAAAGATTAGGTACAGCAGTTTTTGCTGCTTGTTTTGCGCTCATCCTTTATAAAACGGCGGCTAAAAGGGCAACAACTCCACTGCTTTAAGGTACTTGAGCTACCAAGCGAGATCAAAAGCGAACGTGTATCGGTATATTGCATCGGGAAGCTTTTGATGTCACCATGCCTTTCGCCTCAAGTGCACAGCTAGGGCAGGCTTACAGACAAAAAGCAAACGGGGATCATATGTATGCACCTTGAGCGTTCATAATGGCGATGCGTAACAAAACAGTTAACCCAAAACTGCCAGAAGCATGAAAATAAACCACAAACCGCACATCAAGACGATATTAAATAAAGTTACCCCATTTGATCATGGCGCTACTGTTAGTCTTGCTGTTATTCAAAACGATTTCTTCCCCGATCTAACCTGGCGGAGAGGCAACGTTTCCATTGTGGGTGATGTAGTGTTTCCTGTTGCATTTTCCTATGTTATAAGTTATAACCGCCTTCACTTTTAAAAACAAGTAATACCTGCAAAGTGCAAACTTACCCAGAGCTAGGCAATAACTGTACTAAATGGAACTGCAATGCTTACTGAGTTATGTAGTGACCAAACCCGCTTCCTGAAGCTTGATGAGAGGAGCTTTCTACCGCATCTACATATTGATGGGGTGACGGTCGCTTCCGCCGTGTCTGCTCGTCCATGACGATTACGTTTTACGCCTCTCTACTGCAGTGACCAAAACTGACCAAACCGTCTTCCGTCTCTCCCTGCAATATTGCTGACCCCCCCTCTCTCTCTCTCTCTCTCTCTCTCTCTCTCTCTCTCTCTCTCTCTCTCTCTCTCTCTCTCTCTCTCTCTCTCCCCTAATGTCGCTGACCACTGTCTCTCTTTTCACAGTAACCATCCGCTCTCTGACCGGCAACGCCTACATGAAGGGCTTCATGGTGCAGGCTCGTGACCCGCTGACTGGTAAGGCGGCGCGTGGTCAGGGCGCCTGGCTGCCCATCGCCAACGTCAAGGGCCTACCCGAGTGTGCGGCGGTGACCCATGCTGACCGAGGTCAGAAGACGGAGGCGGCGGTCACTTGGGAGGGACGCACCGACCTGGCCTTCTAGTGAGTACAGTCGCGGAGGAGGCAGGTGGGCGGTGGGCAGGGCGCTGGGTGGATAGGTGGGTGGTTAGACGACAGATGTGAAACTGGGAGGGGCTATTGAGTCACCGAGTTTATACATCTGAGGGTTTGGGTCATTGATTAGGTGAGGAGGGTTAGGGACGTTTTTTGGGGTGAGCATAATAAGTTATCTGGGCATGGGACTTTTGTACATACATATGCGGATTGGGGAATGCAAGTATCGCTCTACTGGGCGCTCTACGAGTCAGCCGTCATCAGCCTTCTGAGGGAGTACCTACTCTTACAAAAGTTGGGGCATAGATAAATTTATCCTGACCGTCGTCAATCTTTTTAAAAGCTGACATGTCACCTCGGAAGTTTGTGATTTCCCTCGCATGCCTGCTGTTATACAATATACAGGTCATGTTTTTTATTTTGTTTCCTTATTATTTTTCTCACTTGTTTCATTTATCTTCGTACAGATTCTAACGGAACCACTAATGAGTTAAGTTAAGCTCTCGCACCATCTAAGCGAGCACACGCTGCGATAAATGTGTATCTGTGAGCCTGACCCTGGTTCATGCTGTGCCCCGTATCGCCGCAGACCATGCCGTTACCGACTGATGTAATAATTCCGCGTCATTGGCCGAGATGGGACGTCTGTCTAGTGTCTGGGAAGTTTGGAAGTCTGAGTGCAAAGTTTCCGTGGCTGGCTGATGCGCCTACGGGGCTCGGGTGCGGTTTCTGTACGCTGAGGAATGTACTTACTGTAACTGGGTGTGCAATCGATGAGGGTCAAGGGCTCACGGTCCACTAGACTGCAATAACGGTGGACATTCTAGAAGACTGTATGACACTGACTGTAGGTAATCGTCAAAAATGTGAAGGCGACTTACGTGGAGTCAACTGGTATCACTATTAATTGGAACACGATGTGTCAATATTTTGTCTTGTGTTTTTTTTTTTGTCACTCTCATTATTGCGGCAAATCAAGAAACTTTTAACACATTCTTTAAATGCAACTGATCAGGCAGCACTCAGCACTTCTTGAAATAATTCACAACTATGTAACATTGCAATTTACATCATCATCATCCAATTGCAGAAGAGCACAGGTAACATAGTGATTTTTCAGCCTCCAAGAATCCCTACACATGCTTGACTTCTTTTAAGCCCTCAGCATTAACACATTTCATAAGCGATAAGGCAATTTATAAAAACAAAATTCGCTTTTACTTCATCGGTGCTTCGACACCGTCACTTTATTGCATAGAGCTAATGATTTTATACCACAATTAGTTGTTAGTTAGTAGTTTAGAGATTTTATTTAATCATTCTTATAAACTATTACTGTTCTGTCATTTCGCCGACGTCTGCACTTTGCGACCAACATCCAATCCTTTAAGTAGCTATTGCAGCGAAGTTATGAGAAAAAGTGTTATAGCTTCGAGCGCGTTGCATCACATGAATAACGAATATTTGCTTTTCTCATGCGCACTGCTACTTAGACTAACGAACATTTCTTGTATTGATCCTCGCTCTGGTTTTCCATACGTGTGCAGTGTTTCCGGGCAATAAATGTCCGATGGCTCGGCTCTGATAAACGTATTGCGGTTGTGAACTGTTTCGCGCCCAAACAATAACAACAGTAATGGTCAACTATGCCTACGTCCAGACTGTCTACACGCGCCCCGGACGATGGGCTCAGATGCGAACGAATTTCCTGGCCCGAGTGGATCAAACACCCAACGGAATGGGATCTGATTCTTTCCCTTATTATAGCCAAGACCGTGATCTCCTGTATCCGAGTGTAAATCCTCAGCGAGCATCCGTCACTTGCACGCCACAACCAGTCTTATCCAATCGCCCAGCAGCCCGTCACAACATCGTCAGCATCACCTTCTAACTAAAAACGCCTTCCAACTGTTTTTGAGCTGCCTCTCGACATTGTATCGGCCCCAGCACGGCACCTTGCAGCACACCTGGCAGGACCGGGCCGACAGACGGCACAAGGCGCCGTCGTCGTGTTTGCTAGTCTCCATGGCGTTTGACCGCCATAGAAGTTGTCGGCATTGATTCCACCAGCGACCGGGCCCTCCCCGCCCCCTGCAATCTGCACCCTCGAGCCCCGGCCGCTGCAACACTGCACGGCCCAGGTCGTTACACCTCAAAACGTGCACTGCTAGATTCATAGGGCAGACAGACGGAACGAGGATCGGTCAATAAATGTGATGGTCAATGAATAAGAACGATACGATGAATCAGGTCTCAACTTACACGCATAATTGCTATGCACAAACCGATTGGTTGTCGTGGAAACAATTGTCAGTGACCCAAAAAGCATGTGCTGACTGCAGTAAAAAATAAAGTCATTCCTTTTCTCAAAAACTTTGTGCGTGTCTCCTCGACTGCTAAGATCAGCATTTGAGCAGCCGTTCGACCGATGTGACCTGACCTGATTGGGATACTGTCGGCTGACCTGACCTGGCTGTCAGCTGATCTGACCTGTGGTGACGGCTGACAGCTGTCAGCTGAGCTGACCTGTGCTGACCCTCCCCACAGCGTCACCATCGTCGAGTCGTACTCGTCCTTCTGGGCAAACGTCGAGGCGCTGGAGCAGGGCGGCCTGAGCGGACCGAGTGGCCTCGGCAGCGGTCCCAGCGGCTTCGGCAGCGGCCCCGGTCCCCACCTGGGCGGCCTCCCCAGCGGGCCCAGCGGCCCCGGACCCCTCGCCAGGGTGCCCCCGAGCGGCCTCAGTGCCCTCTCGGCCGGACCCTCGGGCGTCAGCGGCTTCGGCAACTCCTTCCATCCGGTGAGTGTCACCGCTGATCCAGTGACGTCACCTCTGATCCAGTGACGTCAGAGTCGACCCGCCCCTGCCGCGCCCCTGATCGGTGGGATTTTCCCGGTGCTCTGTCACTTTCCCGTTGTGTGCGCGGCGCCCCCGGGGAGGAGATATTTTATCTATCACGATAATCGGAAGGCCAAGAGTCCCTATGCTACAGGATTGGGTCTTTGGTTTTCCTTATACAGAACTAGAACCGGTATCAGCTGAAATTCGATCGAAGATTGACGGAGCAAATTATAATCTATGAGGGTCAATGTTTGCATGCTATTAGGTATGAATGCCATTTATAAAACGTTGCTATTTACAAACACTCGAAACCATTCTGGTTCTTAGCGATTTGCTTTATAATAGGTATTCTGAGATGATCGCATACGAAATGCAATGACACCTTTTCTAACAGCACACGATAATCAATTACGATATATGCTACAAAACACCGTATTCCAATACCCGTGGACGTCATCCTCCCGTCCATTTTGCATCGCAGGACTAGGAACTGCTCTTGACCGGTGTTTTCTTTTTTCCTTGAATGACGCCGACACCTCACAGTTTATGTTTTCATTTTCAGTTCGCTGGAAAGAAGAAGTAAATCTGAAAAGCTGAAGATGAAGATTCCTCTGGAGGAAAGGAAACCTCATGCTAAAATTTATAGCCAGGACCACTAAGGCACTTTCGCGGGCTAAATATCGTTACAGAGGCAATGTGTTGGTTACAGGAGCACTTTGGCGTGGATGCATAGAAGTGCATTAAATAAATGTGTTTTTAAAAGGAAGGCATCTAGACTCAGAGGGAGCAATGTAACTGCATGACATGTGTATAAGTATGAAGGACAGAAGGAATGAGGAGCTATCACCAAATAATCACGTTGTACGATGTAACGCCTGAGTGAATGCAACCAGTCACTATTCATTGGTTGAACTGAAGTGCGCCATCTGCAGTGTGTCGAATGTTGTCTTGTCAGTGCCCGGACATGAAAAGCTGAAATGTGTAGGTGTACAATACAGAACGAAGTAACACTTCATGATGTTTCATCTTCGCAGGTGCTGACTCGTGAGTTACAGTTCGCCTAAAACTTTTCCCGGACAAGGCCCACATAAGCGTGTATCAAATGACCTCTAATGGCTTGTAAAATTAATCACCTGTCATAAAATATTAACGCAAGCGGCATTTAACTGCTGACAAGCACTTGGTTACACCCGAGTTCCGACATCAAACCCATTACCTAAGTTTTCGCCTTCTCACGGTTGGTACTTGACGCAAACAAATTAGTTGGCGAAATTAATTCAATTTGAATATGCTAGTATTTAACCCGCGCCCCGTAGGGGGGCCGAAACGCCCCCCCCTGTCCTTTTCGGTCGATATCTCCTAAACGGCTGGAGATATCGCCACCAAACTTTCAGGACCCCTCCGGGCATCAATTTTACACATTGTGACCAAAAATTTTTTTCCAGAGGCTATGATAGGTTGGCCACAAATGACGTCAGAGTGACGTCATGTTCTGTCATTTTCGACCGAAAACAGACCTTCGCGAGAAGACCTGTCAGGTCTACAGCTTTGAAGATACAGAAAAATGATCAAGACATAAAAGGTGTAGAATTGACAGGGCTACAAATTGCTATCTCGAATTTTTGAAATTTTTGAGTTTTGACCCCCAAAAATCAAAAAAACATTTTTTTGGATATATTCGCCAAAAAATTCAAAAAGTTTTTTGAGTTTCGAAAAAACGGAATATATGTGATAGTGCCTAACGTCTTCTATCTACATACCAAATTTCAGATCGATACCTTGTTTTTTTAGCCAAGTTATAGCGAAAAAACTGTTCAAAAATGATGACGTCAAATTTTCAAACTCAATTTTTGGCAATTCTGGAACTCGTAGAGCAAAACGAAGCCCACCATTAGACTCCCCGTGACGAGTTGCATCGAATCGATACCCATTTTATGCAAAAATATCAACTTTGAAATTTGACCTAATTTGACCTGACCTTGACCTGACCTTCACAAAAACGTGACCTAGGCTGGCCCCAAAGGCTGCCTAACCCACATAATCGCATTTGTCATGTAAAATGGACCATAAAACATGTATCACACGACACATTCATATTGTGACCCCCGGTGACCTGACCTCGCTGTGACCTGACCTGGTATCAGTGACCCCAGATAGCAAAGTATGTGTTTGACGAACAATGTACTATCGATGGTTTTCAATAAATTACCAATTTACTCGCTTTCACAGCACATTTCTTGAATTGCCTGTGAACAGTAAAAATCTGACCTTTGACCTGACCTGTGACGTCATCGGTTTGACCTAGGTCAATGAAATTTGGTCACAAGGTAGTTCCTGGGTGGGGCTATCGAACGCCGTTTGAATTTTGAAAATCGGCCGGTAACTTTCCGAGATCTTAGGGGGGGGCCGAAACGACCCCCCCCCCCTACGGGTGGTAGGGTCCGCCGGTAGCCCTACGGGGCGCGGGTTAACATTGTGAATATTGTGGAATGACCTAATGTCACATACTCTGCATGTTTCAGGATTTAGGAACATGGGATTGGGAATGTCTCCCTACATGCAAACGTTTAGAGAATCGAAGTGGTTTGCAAAGATTGCCTAAATGAGAAGAGGCATCCATTTGTTTCATTAGAAGGTATAATCCACTAGTTAATCCATCCTTAGCCCACCAAGGTCTTTAAGTTCTGTCGTAAACGCAAGTGCATTTCCCGTTGGTTTAGCCACATCCAGCCTTACTTTCTGTTCGACTGTATAGCATCCTATTACTTCCGGGAAATGGTGTTAAGTGATCCCTCAACGTAACGAATACCGATGCAAAGTAGAAAGTATTTAATAATTAGGTCCATGAAAACTGTACAGTGTATATTATATATTAAACTGCGAGTAGGAATAACAATTTTTTATACGTCGAGCCGATAAGCGAGACGTTTAAAATATTTTTCTTCCTAAGAGCGGTTTATAAAAAAACAAGCTAAATATAAAAAATAAATATAAAAAATAAACCGCTTTATAATAATTTTCACTACGTTTCCATGACACGTCTAAATCGATTTAGCGAAATTTCACGTGCGTTTTTCTCGGAAACTATTTACCTTATGCAAAAATGATCGTATATAAGGTTTTAGCTAGCACCTAATCCTATATTTACATTTTTACATTATGCCTAAATGCTATGATGGAGCAAATCCATTTTTCAAAATCGGCCTAACTTGTGCCATGGAAACGTAGCCATTATCCCGTACTGTCGATATCTTAGGGCGCTTAAAGGTAAAAAATATATTTTAATAAAAAATACGACATATGTATTTCAGACTAGACTATATATAATGTCTACTAGACGTTTAACAGTTTATTAATCGTCTAGACGTTTAACAAATCAGTTAAACATCATCTGATAATTTTCTTTCTTTGCACGTGAAGCAACGGTAAACGGTGCGGGATAAACCCAAATTATCCCGCACCGTAGCAGTGTTCATACAATTGTTTCACGTGCAAAAAGAGAAAATTATCAGATGTTGATTAACTCGTTTAACTGACTTGTTAAACGTCTAGACGATTAACCCTTGCGATTAATAAACTGTTAAACGTCTAGTGGACGCTTCGTCTAGTCTGAAATATGCCGTATTTTTTACACAAAATGTATTATTTACCTTTAAGCGCCCGAAAGATATCAGCGGTACGGGGTAAACATAAAACCGCTCGTAGATAGAACAATATTTTAAACGTCTCGCTTATCGGCCCGACTTTTAAAAGATTTGTTCTACCTACTCGCGGTTTAATATAGGGGAAGGTGGGGTAAGACGGACCAGCTAAGGTTTGAGGCCGCATATCTTGCTACACTGCTCTCGTAATTCATATTATTTATAGTCTTCGGAATGCTCAATCCTTCCTCTGTTGATATGTGTAAAGACTAAATTTCAAATTAAAGACATCTAGGTGGTGGATGCTCTTAAAGAGGGACATGTCAAAAACTCAGACAAGAAAAAACGTGGGGTAAGACGGACCACCCAGCAGTGCCTGCTATCCGTTCATGTGTGTTACACTTCTGCTCTGTACTCTTGTAAGAAAAAGTAACCAGAATGGTAAAATAACAAAATGAGCCTTTATTCTTTACTCATGTGTGATGGAAGTGCAGCTAAAAGCTGAGAACATGTGTGTTGATTGTCGTTTGGCATGAATGCATGCTAACTGAACACTTGCATGCATGGCTCACAATTCACATGCAACAAAGACTCCTTCCTGAAAAATTTGCTTACGTAAGCTTGTGTCAATGTTTTGGGAAAGAACTTTCCATATGCAGGGTACAATGGACCACCACAGGGCAAGATGGAACACAGTGGTCCGTCTTGCCCCAAATCTAAATTCTGTCATTATCATGACGTATATGTCAAATAGCCCAACATTGCAAAACCTTGCCTTTCCTTAAGTGTGACTACCTATAACTAAGTTTATAACTTTGTTCTACACAGTTAAGTGCAAAATAGAAACTAATCATGCCAGAAAGGCGCCGTAATTGAATCACCCGTAGACCTCTTATATTAGATCGGTTTGACGAAAAACAACATTTTTCTCAATAACTCAAAAGCTATGCATCCTAGCAGCATGAGCTCAAGGTGGCCATTGTTACGAAGGAAAACAAACATAGTGAGTGCATAAAGCAGTAGATACCAGCAGCGGTTCAGCCGGGAGGGCTGGTGGTCCGTCTTGCCCCGCTGGGCCGTCTTACCCCACCTTCCCCTATAATAATCGTTCCGCAAGGTGCACTCAGCGCAAAACTCTCTACCTTGCTGTCTGCTGTACATCTGATAAAGTAATCATTTCTATGGAACTGCCGCTTCCTGGAAGCGCGACCATAAAGTCACCGGCCCCGGCTCGGTCTGACCCCCGTGCCTATATGACCGTTCACACATAAAGTGCTCCCATTTAACCTTTGCGGGTGTCAGCTGTCTGGTCGATGGGCGCCCAGGCGTGGCAGGTCGGGTGGTTACACGCGACACTTAGCTGACGAGGGTCATGTGTCATTTCCTCGCCTTCCTTTGATTGAAAGGAAAATTAATTATTCCGTAATCCGTCCCGTACACGCGCTTTTGCAGTTCTTGGCATTTATTTCAATCACGTCACAAATACAGGCGAGATATTTCGACCGATGAATCATGGAATTGGAAGAACATCTCCGGGCTGGAGTGCAGTGTTATGACACAAACACACACTATGCTGCAACCAATCCAAGGTAAATATAACAACAATGCATTCGCTGACATAACATAAAGCCACCAAACAAACAAACTGCTTTTAGGGAAAATCCGCTTTTTGTTATCAGTTAGTCATGCGCGAAGCAAAAGCAGTGTTGGGTCTATAGCCATTAGCCAATGGAAATGAGAAAAGCAAAACAAAATATATAGGTAACAATAAAAATGCTGTGTAACAACGTCACTCACTCATAATGCGTGAGCGGCAAGAAATTATCACAGTAACGGCCATTGGGGCACTTCCTAGATAAGACAAGCAAAATACCTTTGCAACTCTATTAATTCGATCGGACGATCAATTAAATGATATTTGACCGATAACTCCCTTAAAACAGTACTTCCGTCCACCTTACAACAACCCTATCAGCTCTAACTTTAACGTTATCTATACCAAAATAAACATTTTATCGATACAGATATCACAGGATTACTCATACGCGATCTCAGGTTCACAGCACGCAGCTTCTCACTGCTCATGACCAGTGACCGTAACTATCGACCCACTAATCGCCGGGGGCTACGTCTGATTACAGTCCTATTTCGACATCGATCCTGCCACCAGCTTTTACGGTGAAGTCCGCGCACGCTTACGCAACAAATGCGGTACCGCGGCTAGCACGAGGACCGTGTCGAAATAAATCATGACATATTATCCAGCTGCAGTCGTGCTAGCATTGATCGAGCGGTAATGTAGGGGCGTTATAATGTCCCCAAATCGCAATCAAAGTCTGCCGTTTAGGTCGCTATCATTTGCGCCATGATCATGCCAACCTTTCCCCAGTGCGTTGTTGTATACCAAAACAAAAACAAAGATTTTGTACAAACATCACAGCATAAACGCATGTCCTTATCAGGGGCTGCAAAAATAGACTTTTCTGACTAGCTAGCAATATCACAGCCATCGTGTAGCAACGCAGCCCATGCGCTTTGTCAATTTCCTATCACATCATATCAGATCAGTGCACAAAAATATCCACCGTCTCCAAATGTACACAGACGAAGTACGGACAAATGTACACAGATGTTGACCCTGAGAGAAACACCCTACAATAAAAATTATCAAAACAGGTACACAGTTTCATTCCGATACGGCCGCATCTGCGGGGGTTACCGACCGGCTGGCTGGACGCCGTGACACCGACCATCAAGTGTCCCGACTCCTGCCGCCGGACCTCACCAGCCGCGCAATGACACCGGCCGTGGGGCGCCGGTCCGGCAGGGTCAGACGGTGCCCCCGGCCGCGGGGCGCCGGTCCGGCAGGGTCAGACGGCGCCCCCGGCTACACCACCAGCCGGGGAGGGCCGGCCACACCCGGCGGCCGAGGCGGCCGGCAGCCCCTGCAACAGCACCGCACCGGGTCAGGTCAGGTCACCAGGACAGTTGCACAACACTGCAGTCCGCCCAGTTAGTCGAGGGCCTCCGCAGGTTCATAGCTGGGCGTAATTAGCTCCTGAATGATTGGAACTGACCATGCAAGGCGCAGTTCGGGAGGACGGCTGTAGCAATGTGTAAGCTCAGTAGGTCAGATGCAAAGCAATTACATTATACGACTATAACGCTTTTCAAAGGACTTAAAGTTGATGAACATGCAAACACCGAAGAGCATGAGTTTCAATAATACTTTATATGAATAATTAATAGCTTTTGAATAGCAACAAGGAGGCCGAATCTTTTATACCTACGTGCTGATAAATGGATTTTCGGGTCGACCTAATAATGAATATTAACCCTCACCGGCACAGGAAATAGATGCAATGCAACTACTCAGGTTTTGCGTACAGATTGCAAAGACCTTAGAACAAATATGGATGATGGTAGGTTAAAGCTTCGCATCCATTCCTCGTAGTGTGGATATAAATATGGAAAAAATCCGTTTCGACACTAGCGCACGAATATATTTTAGTTGTAGGTATCCATGATCCACTCTTTTTGATTAAGTAAAGTCAGGCCAAGGTCATGAGGTCACTGTCAACATTCATTTCATTTTTTTTTCTGACAAATTAGCATTAGGTCACACCATTCGTGCAACCATGGATTGCGGAGTGGTCAGTCATGCCGGCGAGGGTTAATTATAGTGTTTTTTTTTCTTAGCAATTTACTTACCTTCCTGCCGCCGTCTGTCTCTGGTTGTACCGATAGATCTGCTTTATCTCCGTCCTAACAAGGACGTGTCTTTATATAGGATGTGCGCATGTTGTAACCATTATGCCACTTTGGCATTCCACTTAGGCATCGCTAATCGCTATCGCGTTTGGCATGACGTCGATATAATGCTATTTTTACAGTCAGCCTGAAGAGCAGCAATCCCCTAACGTTTGGTCGGTTAGGTACAAGTTACTCTGGTCTCAGCAACAAATGGATTTCCTTCAGTTACTGATACTGAAGGCTGAAGCGCGGTGCCGTGCCAACAGTTCATTTTGTCGAGGTCGGAGTATGAGTGACGTCTACTCCAGTGGCTCAACGCTATTCATCGGACTCCGCGATTCCCCGATAGCCGACTTAAAACACCGTCAGATGTGCAACCCACCCCATTGTTACAGTTGTTGTGTTCACTAGTTATCTGATTTGCACAAATCATGACAGCTGGAGTCGCTTCTAGTTGTGTAATGACGTTATCAAAGTTACACCGTAACGTTCTGATAAGTGAGAGATGAGTGGACAATGGACATGGAACATAAGCGCACCGTGCACCTCACACCGGTGTGCCCCTAAGCTCTCCCGTACAGGTGCAGTCGCTGAAGCTAGCAGTTCGTATGTCGCCACGCCGCGGCCCGGTTACGCTGAATGGCCTCGTCGTCTGCATCCACGCGCCTCTGACATTGAATAGAACCTCCAGTGTCCGTCATCCGCCTGTCAAAACGCACCCTCCTGCTATTGCGCACCTGCAAATTGCAATGTTGCAGCAGCAGCGAGAAGGAAAGAGCTCCGGAACGACCCTGAACTTGTTGAGTGGCAAAAGAGCGAAGGCTGACTGGATAACAGGCGCATTTGTTTTAGCTCGCGCCGGGAGGGGTAAGCCTATTACCTAATCCTCTCCTAGCAGTGTCCCAGCAAGCAATTTGGTTAGGCTCAAGTCCGTTTTGCCCCGACAACTCCGACATACCAGATTTGGGCCGGTGTAAACGGAACGCCGTCGAAACAGGGGGTTTCGGTCGATAAGGCTCCATTCCGGTTACCCCGTCTTTGCCGTAACGCTCCGGAGTTGGTATGGTTTTGGACCGTCAAAGCCGGCTCAAGTCCGGCTCCCTGCTATGGGTTCGGCTGCCTCGTAGCTGCTCTGGCTTACTGTGGCTGAAGTACGGTTGAGGTACGACACAGCTGATGCGGCTTTCAAACGATGAGTGTTAAACACATTTGTTTTACGCTGTATGTCCAATAGCCGATATTGAAATTCAGAAACTCGTTGCATCCATCATGCCAACCCAGCCAAACGAACTAAGTTTCAATGTAACCGTTCCGATCGAGACGTTTAGGCTAGGTGTGTGTATGGGAGCGGTGGGGGAGTGACCTTTGCCTTCTTTTTAGATCGAGGTCACTTGGAGTGACCAACGACCCGACCTGGCCTAAGGTCAGTCACACTTGTCCTGAAGACACGCCATACGTGTTCGAAAAATAGCGGGCTACAAAAAAAAAACTATGGAACGTTCAACATCTTACACTAAAACGGGCTGAGATTAACCCTCGCACTGGCAGGGGGGGGGGGTCGATGCGACCCCCCCCCCCCCAAGGTTTTTCGAAGATAGCGTAAAAACGGCGGCGCGCAGCGCCGCCAAATTTGGCACAGCCTATGGGGCAACCTTTTTACATATGACCTGAAAATTTCAGGTCCGGGTGACCTTGGGTCAGGTCACCAGGTCAGAAAAACCGTACAAGGTCATGCTCAAATTTCAATTTTCTGTTCGCACCTGTCCATTTCCAACTCACAGTTTTAGACTGATTTCCTTCAAACTTTCAGGGTGTGCTAAGTTCACCGAGTTGTATAACATATAGTTCGGGTTTTTGAGGTCACTGACCTGAGGTCAGTTAGAGGTCATTACGTCATAATGTTAAGCCTATGGGAAAATACTAAATTCGGAAAATACTGGAGATATCCGCTTCGTTCTATCACTTTTGTGCTTTGAAAGCAGGTCACTTGGTGCTTCTTTGTTTGGTGTACTTATCCATGGGTCAGGTCAAATGAGGTCAACCGAGGTCAAATGACGTTTTTGCCAATAACTTGGCACATAATGAAGCTAGAGCTTAAAAAATGGTGTCACTGTGTTCCTTGTGATCAGCCGAATCGAACGATATGCGATATGATGCAATTTGGATAAGTTGAACTTAATTAATTAATTAAAGTTCACTTAAAATTTAAGAAAAAACTTTAAGTACACTTAACCCGCGCCCTGGTGGGGTCTGTTTATAACGCGACCTGGTGGGGGGGCTATTTTTTGCCCCCCCCCCCCTCGTATCTCCGAAACTACTGGACGGATCCGCAAAATTCAAACGGCGTTCGAAAGGCCTGTCATTTTTGTCCAAGGAAACCAAATTTCATTGACCTCGGGGTCACCGATGACGTCACAGGTCAGGTCAAAGATGAAATGTTTCACCGTTCACGGGTCTTCTAGGGAATGCGCTATAACACCGAGGAAAACGCATTTTGTCGAGAATCAGCGATAGGGCGTCAGTTGCCTAGTAGATATGTTGCTATTAGAGGTCACTGACAATACCAGGTCACGTCACAGGTCAGGTCACCAAGGGTCACAGGTCAGGTCACATGAGCCCAACTTTACTAAGGTTGTGTGATGCATGTTTTATGGCCAATTTTTCATTTCCAACTCAATGGTGTTGGTTATAAGACTATCAGGTACGGCTTAGGTCACTTTCTGGTGAAGTTCAGGTCAAGGTCAGGTCAAGGTCAGGCCAAAAAAGGTCAAATTTTAAAGTTGATAGTTTTGCATAAAATGGGTATTGATTCGATGCAGCTCGTCACGGGGAGTCTAATGGTGGTCTTTGTTTTGCGCTACGGGGTCTAGAATTGCTAAAAATTGAGTTTGAAAATTTGACGTCATCAATTTTGAACAGTTTTTTCGCTATAACTTCGCCAAAAAAAGAGGTATCAATCTCAAATTTGGTATGTGGATGGAAGGCGGTAAGGACTATCACATATATTCCGGTTTTTGCGAAATTCAAACAACTTTTTGGATTTTTCGATCATTATATCAAAAAAAAATATTTTTTGATTTTTGGGGGTCAAAATCCAAAAATTTCAAAAATCCGAGATAGCAGTTTTGTAGCCCTGTCAATTTTGCAGCTTTTATGTCCTTATCATTTTTCTGTATTTGCAAAGCTATAGGCCTGACAGCTCTTCCCACGAAACCCTTTTTTGGGTCGAAAACGGCAGAACATGACGTCACTCTGACGTCATTTCCGGCCAACCTATCATAGCCTTTGGAAAAATTTTTGGTCACCATGTGTAAAATTGATGTCCGGGAGGGTACTGAAAGTTTGGTGACGATCGGCGCAGCGGTTCTGGAGATATATCGAAGTCTGGAGGGGGGGGGGGGGGGGGGCAAAAAATAGCCCCCCCCCCACCAGGTCGCGGGTTAACCCTATTAGTGGCAGGGGGGGGGGGGTTGTTTTTATCCACCCCTCAGGTTTTTCGGGAATATCTCCGAAACCGCTGAAGCTACGATGCTGAAATTTTCTGACTTTTCCTAAAACTAAATTGGGCACATTCCCTGAAAATTTCAAGTTCATAACTTTACCAGGGGCGGCTCCAGAGCACTGGGAATTGGGGGGTCCTATTCGTGAAGCGAGTCATTTGGGGAAGATCACGATGCTGCACCAGTTTTACGAACAGTGAATGAAAGGTATCATGTGATAACATATACAAAGTTATTGTGCATCCTCTTTTGACACGTTTTTGCTATAATAGGCGGATCCAGGCGTCCAAAAAGGGGGGTTATTTTTTACCTCCCAACATAGGTGCCCTGACACCGCCTATGCATGACCAATACAATTTTAGTCGTTCTCTCATAAGAAAATTGTAACATAACAAGACCACTGCCACCCTTTTTAGAAACAGTACCAACAAAAACCTTATTTACTATACTTTTTGTGTACCCCCAATCTCAATGATCTGTATCCGCCTATGATTTTTTGAAAATGCATATTTTTAGGATCCATGTGAATTCCTGGTTCATTCTCTATCGATCGGCAAAAGTTGCGTTAAGATTGGTTCAGAAACCTGGCCGTGATAAACAGTCTAAAATGTATGGGGTAGCCAGGAGCCTGCCACTAATAGGGTTAAGCAAGCTAAAAAGTATACCATTCGACGCGCCTTGACGTGTTGAGTTCACTGGTGCTTTTCTTTTTGCTCTATCTTAAATAAATCAAAAGTTATAAGCGAAAATTTTTTGACATGTTTTTAGCGAAATTTTTACATTTATGTACATCCCCCCAAAACCCCCCTAAATATTGACCTAGAGCAACCAAAATTGCACAGGAGCGAGAACTCCAAAGGGCCCACCTACCTACCAAATTTGGTGTTTCTAGGTGCCATAGGAGCCAATCGCGAGGGGGGGGGTCGCATCGACCCCCCCCCCCCTGCCAGGCCGTGTTATGAAAAATGCCCTGCCAGGGCGAGGGTTAAACGGACAGGAAACAGGCGAAACAGTGCATATGTTCGCAAAACGTGTGAGGATGCACGTGCCACAAGGCATAAAAAAATCCGTAAACCTAAACCTAAAAAAGCACTTCAACGATGATCCAAAAATAATCATATATCACTAGGTAGGTACTATCCGTACTTGAAGTGACCCCAGTGAACATATAGGTGCACGTAATTATTTCAGAGACCAAATATATGCGTCAATGATTACGTGCACCTGCATTATACCGGTAGACCCTAACCCACAATAGTCTCACAACGTAACATCTCTCCATCCAGTGAAAATGCATTAACACGAGACATGCATCATTCAACCTGACCTCAAACGTCCAAAATTTGAAGGGACTACGATCGACTACAGGGAATTTCTACCTAGCAGCTGCACTCGATTCCCGTGTCCTGGATAAAGTGATAAAAAAATTATAACCCCTAAATGGCAAAGATTTGAGCAAACACGTTCGTCTACCCTAAAGAACAACTTACTTACCCCTGCAAACCCGGAACTGGCCCTATACCTCACACCTTTCGCTCGGTGCCGAGATGACCGTTACCGAAATGAGTGTATTCTCCACTGCTACGAGCAAACATCCTGACACACTCATCACAGCGATTTTGTACACTCTCACGAGCACAGTCTACAAATTCAAATACAAAAATGTGCACTACGGCTGGCAAATGAGGGGGGAATGGGGTTCAGATGAGAGCAAAGACGCGTCCACAGGCGTGGCGCCGATGACTGAGCGCGGAATGGGTGCGGTGCGTCGGGCGGCGCGGGGCCGGAGCGGAGTCGGACACTCACCTGGTGCGGCGCAGGACGGTCCGGACGGGGGTCGGACGTGGCAGTGAGCCGGCCGGACGGACAGACTCGGGTCACCGGAGAGCGCCGGGACTCGGAACTGGACGGCGGAGAGCGGCCTCCCACCCGCCCGCTGGTGCACCGACACGACCGGACGTCAGGTCTGGGTGGTTTATTGTGAGAGAGAATGGACGCGGGCAGGAGACAGGACAGCCAACACAAAACGGACGCACGCCGTTACAAAAATATGACACATCGCGTCCGACTGCGGTTCGCCTAGCCCCGGGCTGGGACTGCTCGCCCCAGCAGCCCGCCACTGCCATTACCAACCCACGCGCCCCCCAGCGGCCCAGTGTCGTCTGGATTACGGAACGGCGGCGCTGCCACAGCAGGTAAGCGACTGAACTACGAAAGCGCGGTTTTATCAGAAAATGTTCTTCGAAGTTGCCGAAGGTGGGCCTGTGCTGAGACACCACCTCAAACGGTAACATTCTGGACATGATTCTACGCTGAAAACGCCCATAAACGCGCATGAGAAAGCGATAGTCGTCAAAGAAATAGCCAAGCACTACAAAACTTCGTCGCAAGACCGATGTAAATGCCAGTCGATTCGCGATACTAAGTGAAATCAAAACAATAGCACTGGGTGGAGCCACGCCGGCCTCGACAGCCGCGCGGACGACACCGTCACACAATCCTCACAGATGCTGAATGGAAACACACAGGCGCGCGCGCGCGCGCAGGATGTACTGCTAAGAGCCGGGATGAGGACCCACCCCGCGGGCGACGCGCGACCCGGCGCCGCCGTTACCCGGCGCTCTACAGTACACATCTAGCAGACACGGGAGGCACGCACGCGCGCGTGCGGCCGGCACGCGCGGGGACGGGACCCGGTAGCGCAGGATGTGATGGGACGCCGTCTAGTACGGCTGGAACTTGTTACGCTTCTGGTCGCGCGGTGGCGACGAGCCGCCGGGCGGCGCGCGCATGCCGCGCGGGTTGTAGGGCTTCTTGTTGACGCCGGTGGTCTGGACGGAGCCGTTGCCGCCGAGCAGCTCCTGGAGCCCGCCGAGCGAGCTCAGGTTGATGTTGGTCAGGGCGGAGAGGGCGTTCAGGGCGGCGGGGTTCTTGAGGAGGTTGGCCAGCGGGATGGCGGAGGGGTTGAGCGCACCGCCCTCCTCGTCGCCACCCTGTGCGCCCTCCAGGTTGGCTTTGTGCATCTCCACGCTGCAGGGATAGAGAGAAGACGGCCGGTGCGTGATCGGGATGGGTGGGACGGGGCCGGGCCGCGCGGGACAGACGGGAACGATTACTACCGAATATAAACAAACAGAAAACACCGACAGAACGGACGCATGCTGTCAGTTGTAGGGGACGACATTTAGATGGGAGTTCGTAGGAGAAAAACGCAAATGAATAGACAACCAAATAAAATGAATGTTACAGGAGCACCAGAAAGGAGAAATGAGGAAGCCGAGATAAGATATAGTATCAGTTAAATATTTATTTGATAACTTTAAGAGTTGGGTGCCTAAATTTCGAGGAAATGATACAGACACAACAGGAAAGCAAAAACAGCGGGAAACCGGAAACCATGTGTTTGAGCAGTAAGAATAGACCCAGGAAAGCAGTTACACATGATCAGGGGCACCAGAGCAGTGCAGAAGTCAGTGGAGGGGACGCGGGGGCACTGGTACACGGGTTAAAGGGACCTATATTCGGTCAGTAACTAGCCGGGATCTGACCAGCGGGAGTTCTAAGGTGCTCCGACCGGTCGCACGGGTATGTCAAGAAACATTCGGCTGCGAAGAGGTCAGGACAGCTGCTGCAGGGGACTACGGATCGCGTCAGGCACAGGACACTAGAAAGGGAGCTGATTTCTAGTAAATAATCGGGAACTCTGGAACACGTCAGCTAAAACGAGTCCACAGCCCTGCTCCGGCTGGGATCAGGACCTGCGCTATCAGGTACAGGTCATGTGAGCTGCGGAATTCAGGTACAGGTCAGACAGCTGCGGAATTCAGGTACAGATCAGACAAAGCTGCAGAATTCAGGTACAGGCCTGCAGTGCAGCTGGCTTCAGGAACGGAGCTGCGTAATTCAGGTACAGGCCTGCAGTGCAGCTGGCTTCAGGAACGGAGCTGCGTAATTCAGGTATAGGTCATTGTTAGCAGCAGGGTATCGTCAGGACTCAGGACCTGCGAGAACAACCACACCGGGATCAGGTCACACATTCGCTACACCACGAGGACCAGCCATTATCGGAGCGGTCAGAACAAAGAACAGGATCGCCCAGAATCATGATCAGTGCGAGGAAAGACATGATAGTTGAGAAGTGATGATTTAGCCGAGCTCGGCAAGGAAAAGTTTAATTCGTAATACTGATTTGCGTATGGCGTTAATTTCACCAAACCAACTACCACTATAAGACCGCGTGTTCTACCCTCCGTTTGTCCAAGGTGTTTTCTATGTTTTCCCTGTGTATAGTGTTCATGCAGCTCGCCGAGTGTGAGCTCCGTCCGGGCGACGTTCCAGCCCGGCCGCAGCCCGCCGGCGCCTCCAGCGCTGGTGTCGGACTCTGCCAACAGAACGCACACACACGTCCGGCCCTCACCTGGTGTTGATGAGATACTGCGCCAGCGCCACCTGGTCGCTGGTGCCCTTGATGGTGATGATACGCTCCTGGTGCGTGGCGTCGTCGGTACTGTCGTCAAACTTTGAGATGGTGATCATCGCGCCAGTCAGTTGCCTGCCGGACGAAAGGGGGCGTTAAAGCAGGCGCCGGTGGCAGATAGGTATCGTGTCTGTCTCGAGAGACCTTGGTATCCCTCCCCTCAAGCAAAGGCTTCTATGCAGATCGAGCAATCAATAAAGCACAGCATTTGCCCCAAAACCAGCCCATTTGTGTGACCATTAAATAAAATAGTCCGCTTCCTAAACATTTGGGCGACTTCGAATGTCAAACACTTCCATACCACCGCGTCATAAC
Organism: Amphibalanus amphitrite; assembly: GCF_019059575.1. Lineage (NCBI taxonomy): Eukaryota > Metazoa > Arthropoda > Thecostraca > Balanomorpha > Balanidae > Amphibalanus > Amphibalanus amphitrite. The sequence continues at coordinate 340,009 of NW_024882090.1, forward strand.
CCGGCGACCCTCCAGGCAAATCTGCGCCCGCGGTTCCCATCTTACCTGATCTCGGCGATCTTGGTGCCGCCCTTGCCGATGATGCAGCCGATCAGCTCATTCGGCACGGTGATCTCATGAGTCTGTGTGCCGGGCCCGCTGCCCTGGGGCGCGCGCAGCTGGGAGCCGGCCAACGCGGCGAGAGCCGTCACCGCTGTGGGTCAGAGAGGAACAGAGTAGGGTCAGACCAGAGCTGAGGCGATAGCAGACTGGCGAGCCCATCATAAAATACATGAACAATGTAGCTAACACGAAATAACAGTTCTGCAAAAAATTTCACAACACCAAACAAGTAGCGCCCCCAACACCAGACGTCCAGCTGTTCCAACGGCAAAACAAACAACTCCAGCCACCGTACACCCCTAACTAGACATTGGTTCTTAGCCGTCACCACTCACCCGATGTGCTGGCCTGCAGTGAGTTCTGCGGTCCGCCCATACCGCCGCCGCCGCCCAGGTTACTCAGTAAACCGGCCAGAGGGTTGTTGCTCTTGGGCTGCTGGAAGACGGGGTCTCGGTCAGGCCCTCGGCGTCTCGATAAAACCATTGGGCCTCGTGATACATAAGCTACTGTCGCATCAGAGCAATCAACTAAAACACGATAAATGAGTGCAAGAGAAGTAACTGGCAGAAAAGACAGCAATAATGTAGCATTTTATTTGACACTTCACCCAGTGATTGATGGTCACGCCACCGTGTCTCCCGTCCTGGACATACCTGGAATCGGCTGGGTGCCGGCTCGTACGACTGAAAACGGCCAAACACACCAGTCAGCATTGATCTACTGCACAGACGGGACTGCACGGCCCTCATCGTCAAAATGACTAGCCCTCCCTTCTCATGGAACCTTGACGAATGCAACTGTAATTTGAGGAGCTGAGGCCATGTCATATTTTAATGATATAAATGGAAAGGACACCAATATCTTGGAGATGAGTCTGTCTGATAACCATGACACCCAGATAATCTATCACTTAAACAACACCCCATTTAGCCAAAAGTGCCAGTGACGGCACTAGCCCGACAGTCAGCTCATCCATGTTCCCCACCCATCCCAAAGTTCCTTTCGCGTTACTCACATCGTGGCCGCCGTATCCGCCGCTGCCGCCGTACCCTCCGCCGCCCATCTGGTTACCGAACGGCGGGTTGCCGCCGAACATGCCCGGTCCGCCGCCGCCCATGGACGGCTTGGGCCGGTACGGGATGGTGGCGCCCTTGGGCGGCGACTCGAGCATCACGCAGCAGATGCGGTACACGCACTGGGTGACCGAGTCGCCGGTGCCCGACAGCGTGACGGCCCGCTCAGTGGAATTGGGCAGCATCTCGCTGGCCACCTGGATGCTGGCACTGGTCGCCTCGCGGATCTCCTTGATCTTGGAGCCGCCCTTGCCGATGAGCGAGCCGCACTGGGAAGCCGGCACGATCATCCGCACCGTGATGGTCGTCTTGCCGCCCGAGCCGCCACCCTGCCGGAGAGAAGTGTCGATCAGTCGACGCATTGTCAGCAGAGTAGCGGGTGCAACAGCCCGAGAGGCGCCTACAGACCTACAGTTTACCTTAGCATTCAGTTACTATCAATTCAAATGGCTATGAAAAGCTCACGGTGCGAAGCGGCGTAAAAGCTCATAGTTCGTAGCAACGTACAAATACATAAGGCATAAACAAGATTAACACATCCACAACACATACAAAACAATGACCTATAAAGGTCATCAAATCATGATCATTACAGCAGACGCCTACAACAGACCAATAGCCCTAACAACTCGGACACTCACGCCGTATTCGTTCTGGTTACGCTCGACCACCTCCTCCAGTTTCTGAGTGATGAGCTGGAAGCCCTTGAAGATGGCCTCCGATGTGCCCATGACGGTCACTATCCGCTCCGGACACGAGCCGTCAGAGATGTTGATCTTGGCGCCACTCTGCGCAGACGCACAGGGCACGCGGTCAGAGTCGGCTAGATCAGATATCAGCAGGATCAGATGGGTCAGATAGTAGGCGTGGAGATATGGTCCGGAATGTCAACAGGGCCAGGGCGTCAGCAGGTTGTCATAGACTCAAGAGCACAGAGGGTTTGAGGGTAAGCAATGCGCCTGTTGATCAGATGGTTGAGGTGTACAGTCGACATTATTAGCGGAGACAAAAGGTAAGTTTGTCTGTGCGGTTTCACTTGTCTGTGCGGACAGACAAGTGAGCGACAGAGTCAGGGGGGGGGGGGGGGCACTGGCGAGGCGAGCACGACAAAAGCAGCAGCTGATGGACGAGCGCAGAGCCCTGGCTGTATGTACACATTGGAGCCAGACCAGAGATGATCACACTGTCATGGAATGGAGCAGAAAATAGACTGCAGGTGGCCAATGGTAGAAACGGTAACAGGAATATCGGAAATCAGAGGCGTTCGCTGGATAACTAGTTAGAAAAGGCGAGATAACCTTTATGAGAATGTTAAAAGCAGCACTAGCACACATTAGCTGCACAAGCAGCAGCACCTTCATTACATGACTCACCGACCAGAAGACAGACGCAGGAGTAAGGTAGAAGGATGGATATGAGACCAGGGATCTCTGGATCAATGCAAAACAAATAGACAGATGTTAGAATTGTGGAAAAGTCATGTTCACAGGTTCAAAAGCTTGAGATTTTATCAATTTTCAGAAACACTATAAAAAAACAAAACTCGATGAAAAATGGAAATGAATACAATGACTACAGTACTGTATCGGTCAGGAACGGATGGTTGTGAAAACAGTTGTCCCACACCCAGCATAAAATAATTGAGGAGCTTCTGAATAGGCTTCAAAACAAATAAAACACCATTTGAATTGCATACATCCGTACAATGTAATATCAATTAATTCCACTAATGTTCACTGATGTTCACTGATTTTATATGCACCAATAACATTTAATAATAGCAACAACATACCTCTTCCCTGAACTTCTTCACAATTTCGCCTTTCTTGCCAATGATGCTGCCAACCTCCTGGAAGAAGGGGGATATTCATCAACATCACAACAAAACGCCTGGTGGTTAACCCTCGCCCATATCGGTGTTTTGCCATCCGCGAACGTATGGGGGGGGGGGGGGTCCGTTAGACCCCCCCCCCCCTTGCCGTTTAGCCCCTGATCGAGCTGGAGCTTCACGGGAAAAAACGAGCGTGTTGCCCGTGACGAGAGGAAGCCGGTGATACCCAATTTTAAGGTCCTAGGTCGCTGGGTGACCATCCAGGTCAGGCCAATGACCCAAAAATAGGGAAAATCGGGACCTGTTAAAACGTCATAAAGTGTGGCTGCTATGGGGTTTTTCGGGGTGCTGATCACGAATATCAAGTTAGTTCTGATCACAAATGATGTTTTCATGCATTCAGGGCAGGTCAGATCAACCAGTAGGGGTCCTACCGAGTATTCGTAGTGTCAACCGCCTCTGACAGCTTCGTAACATGTTATGAAGGCACCAAAACTGCTTCGTAAATGTTCAAATGGTTGTTAAATTCGAATTCAGCTCCAAAAACTAGCCTGGAAACATGTAAAAACCGAAAAAGTGAGCCGACGTCATCAACGGTCAATGACCTGACCTTCAGGTGACCTTGACACCCACCCTAATCCATGGGCCCAACATCATATCACATGTTAGAACGCTTGGAACCACGAAAAGACTGCAAACGCGCGGCTAATGCGAGCCGACATACGCCGAATCGCGATTCCAGACAAACATGGTATCGAAAAGTAGGTCACATGTCAAAGGTTCTTTGGGTCAGGGCCATGAAATGTTCAGGGTAGGTGTAAAATTGATTAATGCGGGGGTACTGAAAGTTTCGTCGCGATCGACCACTTTTTACGCGAGTTATTCGCGAAAAACCGAGGGAGAAGTCCGGACGGGCGAGGGTTAGATAATATTCCTGCCCGGGGACGGGATGATTGAATGCTCCGAGTGCCGTTAGGCCCGAGGTGCTTTTGCTAAAAAAGCGAGGCGACATTTATTGAATTCCGCCCCCCTCGCGTTTTTCGCCAATAACTTCTAAACGCGTTACGCCAGCGACGTCAAACTTTCAGTACCTTATCATACATCAATTTGACATGTTCCCTGAAAATTTGAGCGAACTCTGTCGGAAAATTTTTGAGAAATTGACGTTTTAGTGACGTCTTGTTCGCCATTTTCGCCTCAAAAACGGCTAAATTTCAAACGCCGCTAACATCTTCATTTTTTAAGGCATCAAGACGTAGCAAAAAAGGTTATACGTGATTCTACTTTGTCTATCAAATGGTTATCTCGGTTTTTTGAAAATATTGGATTTTGGTCCAATTTTTTTCCCTAAAAAATTGACTTTTTGGGAAAATAATTATAAAATCCAAAATTTTGAGTGTATCGAAAAAAACAATATATGTCAGCGAAGTGGTCTATGTGCACCTGCATACCAATTTTTAGAAGAATCAGTTAAAAATGTGGAAGTTATTCAAAATTGTATGACGTCACGACACACAATTTTTTTTTTACAAAAAATGATTTTATTGGAAGTTCTGGACCTCGTGCGGAAACAAAAATAGCACCATTCGTTCTGGTATTGCTTTATTTGCCAAGACAGACAAACTTGAGACAAATCGACACCTTTTTTTTAAACCCCACATGTGCTCTCCCGTGAATTTCCGGGAGGCACGAAAGATCTCCTTTTAAAAGTGTCCAATCGTCCGATCCTGCTCAAATATGTGTGTTTGTAGGCCTGTTCTGGTATTGCTTTATTTGCCAAGACAGACAAACTTGAGAAAAATCGAGTGATTGTACCTTTTTTGAAGGTCTCTAACCAACTTGTCTGAAATTCACCGGAGAACAAATGTGGGGTTTAAAAAAAGGTGTCGATATGATCATGAATGACATGATATATGACATATGATGGTCGCAAAGTTTACCCCTGGTCACATCGAAATTCCGAGATTTATGTTTTGTAAATCACGTCACTCTGATCAATCCATGAGTTTCCAAGTCACCTATCAATCAGTATAAGTCTGCCGTGCACGAGAACATTTAACCAATAGCAGCTCCTAATAACTCTCTTTTAGGTTAGGTCACTTGACAGTTGACACGACCTGGTGGTGACTGATGACCACCTGACCTCGATTGACATGGGTCTCAAATTGTTTGATAGATGTACCAAAAACATTCATGAGATGTTTGAAGAGAACTGAAAAAGGGGGAGGGGGATATTCAGACAGAAGACCCCACTCCTTACTCCGGGAATGCTCATAATAAAACAAAACCCAATTTCTTCAAACAGCATTGCTTTCAGGGCGTCAGACCGTAAAGGTCATCACAATTCATAAGTACCAGTAAAGATACCCCTCTTAGGACTGCAAACGAGCAAGCAAACGACTTGCAGAAGTTGCGGCACTCCCTTCCTTATACTGATGGTAAATGATAAAATATATTATGTAATACCTTAAACCATCTCAAACAAAAAGCAGTGGCCTGCCATTCACTCAGTGATCAGCAGAGAAGCTTCTCCACAACAAGGAATTAAAGCCGGAGTCCACAAACAGGCATAGATTGCGGTCCACCAGTGACAAAGCCGTCTGTGTGCGCCAACTTACCTTTCCCTGCATCAGCAGGCGGACAGTTAGGGTGGCGGACGGACCACCATCCGACGGCATTCCCATGGCGTCCACAGACATAATTGCTGGATCACAGTATGTGCCCACCAAAGAACAGTACACAGCCTGAGGGCAGGGAGGAGGGCCAAACATCAATACAACGGTCAGCAGTCACTGAACTCAAACACACATTGCACAAAACGCCGGGCATGTAAAACACTAGTGAACAAACAATTAAAATTTACCATAAACTTGACACCATTCAAAAGAACCACTTTGGGGTGGGTGTATTGTTTTGTATTGAACAATCATGAGAGATCCACATTCTCAAATTGTGCTGTGATTACTCTGATTGCCATTGCTTTCATGTCTGTCTCAGCACATGTTAATTACTGTTCATACTAATTTTCACCTTTTCACTCAATCAATTTTCAAACCTATTTCCCAAGGTCAATTACTTGGGGGCCCTACAAATATCTGAGCTTCAAAAATGAGGATGAGAAAAAATAATTACTTGATGAAAGCACTACTACTGACTATTGAGCATTGAGGCCATTCTGCTAAAATAGGCTTGTTTAATAAAATGCAGACTTTCTTGAAGCTCTAGAGGCCAGGAACTTTAAACTTCATTTTAAAGAACCACACACAAAATGCATTTAACTGGATGCTGTGATAAGATCATTATGAGAATTTCATAGCAATTTTCTTTACATCATAACAGCTGTGGGAATATTAGTTATCATTTCTAGAGAATGACCTATGGGCTATTACACCTTTAATTATATCTAGTTTGTATCAACATAGAAAAGCATTGCTGCACATTTAATTAAAAGCAGTTTGTAATGATACTACAGCATACAACTACACAGGTTAGCTAGGTACCTAGGCACTGCTTTCCCTATAAATATCCACAAAAAGAGGATAATGGTTTAAATGGTCACCCTAAAGATGGTTACCAGCAATTTGTTTGTTATATTTCTAGGGAGCCATTTAAGATAACAGGCCTGAAAAAGAAAGAAATTTGAAAAGCCTACAGTTTGTTATTTAAATAGGCAGGAAAAGTCAATTGAAGCAGACTAAATTTTAACAAATTTATTCTAATTGGAAAAGGAAACATCTTATCTCTGTGGCCGCTGGGCCTCCACACCACCTGTCAGCCAGTGGAGGAGGGGGAGGCAGTCTGAGTCAACCCCTTTACATTTCTGATATTGATGCCATGTGAAAATCAAAGCTTTGCACACATTCCTGCATAGGCATCCATAGCTTTCAAAATTTGGTTTTCATCACACTTGAAATGAGGCCACAGTGATGGCAGAAATCAAATAAAAGATTTGCATTTCTCACTTTCCTCAATCCTCACAATGTATCTGCTATACAGGACTGAATAGGTAAATGAGACTAATCAATGAACAGGAACTAAGTTGAAAGTGTACTTTGATGTTTCAAAAGACAGCAGATGCAGTTAAATTTTCAGTTTACTACTCAGCAAAATCTGGAACTAGGACTAAACAACTGGAAAATATGGTGTGCCAAATTCAAACAGTGTGATAATACTTAATACCATGTTATCTGAAAAAATAATTGTTCATGAAAATGAATAAAACTACCCTTCACTCATCCAATTAATAAAATTATTATTTTAAAGGAAATATACCTACCATTTTAAACTTGTTTTGCTTAAGTTTTATGATTTTTTTTAAGCTTTAATGATCAGAAAATCATTAATATTTACATTTGTAATAATTATAAACTATTTTCATATAGGAAGAAATACATTCTATCTTAAGTAGAGGTTTAATAGTGGTGATGCAGAACCTTATCATGCTTTGGCCAATCATATTGCATAGCTCATATTGCATGGCCAATCATATTGCATAGAGTGATCTGAAGAGAGGCTTTGGCTTCGGCGGAGTTGGAGTCTGAGTTCAAGAAATTTGCATGTGACATGCATGTGACTGCATGAACGGACAACGTCAACACTACGTCTACTTGTCGTCCGCGTCTGCTCATCTGCCTCTGCATGCCTGGTTGCTAGTACCATTTGTGTCTTCCTTGGACTCCTTGCTTGTCTGCTGCACATGCTAGTGCTCTGCAACTGGGCCCTGCCTTGCCTTCCCCTGCCTCAGCCAAGCTTTCCACACCCTGCTAGCCTGTGACGCGCCAAGCTCGATTGCAAGAGGGCTGCTGCCTGGCTGGTTTTGACAAGGACAATGCGCAGAGGGTCTCGGAATGCCAGGGGTGCTGGCAGGCGTGGGAGAAGCGCAAGTGTCACTGGTGCTGGTGTACTTAGGGGAGAAGAGTGTCTATGCGGTACATGTGGGGATGATGTGGGAAATGACCCCATAGGGTGCGACAAATGTGAACAATGGGTCCATGGGAATGAAATGTGCTCAGGTCTACCTCAGGAGCTCATTGAGGCTATAATGAAATATGAGGGTAAAGGAATCCAATTCATGTGCATGAAGTGCCAGGTACAACATGTTGAGAATCGTGGTAAATCTCCCTCTAGCCATACTGAACCACATCTAGCCGAGACAGTCAGTCACTTATTCAATCAAGTCAAAGGGATCTGTTCTGCCATTCGAGATCTCGCATCTCAGGTTAAGACCCTGTCTGCTAAGACTGAGAAAACATGCCCCTGTGATGCTGCTGTACACACCCAAACCCAAGCTGCAGCACCACAACCACAGCCTCATCAACCACAGCAGCAACAGGACTATCGCACCATGATACGTGAGGAGCTCAAGGAGCAGAAAGAGCGTGAAAAGCGACGATCCTTTCTCATTGTCAGGGGTCTTCCTGCTAACTCAGCCTCAGAATTTATCAGGAAGTTTGCTCAGCTCACTGATGACTGCATGGGAATGAGGGTTGAGCCATCTGAAGCCTTTGCTATAACTGGTCACTCAAACTTCTATCGCATCAGGGTACCAGATGATGACCAACGGAAAGAGATCCTGGAGAAGGCAAAGCAACTAAAAGGCTCTCGATATGACAAAGTTTTTGTCAACAGGGACCTGGCTTATTCACAGAGAACCGAGCTCTACCATCGTCGCCAGGCCCGCCGGCAGCAGGAGCCTGGGTTGGGAGCTGGGGACCAGAGACCTGTGGATGTTCTTAATGATGCTCCACGTCAACAGGCTGCTCTCCCACAAGCTGCCGCTGGTGCCCCTGCCCCTGCCCCAGCTAACGCGTCTACCCAAGCGGGTTCGGGAAACTAGCTCCCAGCCTGCAGACTGCCTCAGTGATCCGGATTGCTCAAGTCAATGTTAATGGTTTGCCATCCAAGATGAATCAGCTTAACAACTTTGCCAAACTCCATGACCTTGATATTGTATGTATAACTGAGTCACATCTTCTTAACCACACAAAGGATTCATTTGTACAGATGCCTGGATATTCACTTATTCGGAATGATGTTGCTGGTACTGTCTACAAGCATGGTGTTTGTGTATATGTGAGAGAAAATGTTGTTACAAATGGTGTCACAACTCCTGTCCCAAATGTGCTAACTTTCTGCTTGACTATCTACAACACTTATGTAGTAGTTGTTTACAGACCGCCTTCAAACTTGGAAGCTGAGAATACCATGCTGATGTCTTTCCTTTCAGACTTCTGCACTGACAGAGAGGTGATTGTTTTGGGAGACTTCAATCTGCCAAACATTGACTGGGATGCTCCAAATGGGTTTCAGAACTGTTCAATGCTCGAGAGAGATTTCTGCAATCTATTCAGCCTTGCCGGTCTTACTCAATGGGTCACCCAACCAACTTACCCCAGATCAGGAAACATCCTTGATTTGGTACTGACTTCTGAGACAGACCGCCTTGGACTGTTGGAGGTTTGTCCCCCACTCCCAGGTTGCGATCATTGCCCAACTCTTTTTGATTATATATTTGAGATGCAAAGTACAAATGTGCCCTCAGGTCCCCCACAGATGAGCAGGAGAGCCTGGAGCAGAGGTCATTATGAACTGATGTGCCAGAGACTAAGGACTATTGACTGGGATTTTGAATTAGCACATCGTGATTGCAATGATTCCTTCAACCACTTTACTAAGCTTATCTGTGATTTGACAGACGAGTTTGTACCTGAACAGACATCAAACAGAGGTAAACCATCCTGGCAAAAGAGACCCCCTACTAGTCTAATGCACCGTCGGCGCAGGGCATGGCAGACCTACAAATTAGTAAGGGAACGTAAAGGGAGAAAAGCTCATGAGTCTCGCATGGCCTATCAAGAGTTTGCTTCTGTCAATAAGGAGTTAAAAGGGTTTGCTGTGAGATCCCAGAGTCTGTATGAAGCTAGCCTAATGGAGAGGTCCGCTGAAAACCCTAAACTCCTGCACTCCTACATCAGATCCAAGAAGGTGGGATGCCCATCTGTTGGCCCCCTGCTTCTCCAATCTGGGGAAGTGAGTGATGACGCCCAGGCTATGACTGAAGTGTTTGCCACCTCTTTTGCATCGGTGTATTCGACTAACTCACCAACCAACCCTGCCCCTCACCAGGAGTTTGACGGGTCACTTCAAAATGTTGACCTGACGACCGAAGACATTTGCTCTGCGCTGATGGCCCTTGACCCACACTCAGCCATGGGCCCTGACAGACTGAATCCCTTGGTACTTAGGCGTTGTGCTGCAGAACTGGCTCGTCCCTTACTCATGATTTTTTCCAGATCTCTCCAGGAAGGCCAACTGCCTGTCCTATGGAAGCTGTCCCATGTTATACCGATATTCAAAAAAGGCCGACGATATGATCCACTTAATTACAGGCCCATCAGTTTAACTTCCGTGGTGTGCAAGAGCATGGAACGAATTATTTGTGCCAAACTTCGTGACTACTTGGAATCAAATGACTTACTGACACCAAATCAGTTTGGTTTCAGGGCAGGCAGGTCAACTATGGATCAGCTGTTACTTGTGTATAACGCCGTTTCGAGAGCAGCTGACATGGGTGGAGTCACAGATGTAATATTCTTCGATTTCAGCAAGGCGTTTGATGTGGTCTGTCACAATTTGATGATTGCTAAGCTGAGGTCTCTGGGTATCCATGGCCGTTTGCTTGATTGGCTTTCCTCATTCCTATATGGCAGGGAGATGCAGGTTTGTGTTAAGGACTGTAGGAGCCGGCCAAGGAATGTCCTTAGTGGTGTCCCACAGGGTAGTGTCCTTGGACCACTTCTGTTCCTAGTATATGTGAACAGCATAGCCTCACAGTTAACAAGCAGTTATAAAATTTTCGCCGATGATCTTAAAATGTATGCCTGTGTGTCTCATGCTCCCGCTCTATCAACACTGTCTCATTATCAACATGTGCAGAAAGACATCGACCTCTTACACACCACAGCAGCATCATGGGGTCTTAGAATGAACTCAGATAAATGTGTCGTGCTAAGATTTGCCAACTCTAGATCAAAGCTAGTCTCTCCAGAGTACTTCCTTGACGGCCAACAGATCCCTTCTGCTGAGAGCCATCTGGACTTGGGCGTTACCGTTGACTGCCAATTAAAGTTTCACGAGCACATCAGGGGTGTGGTTCGTAAGGCTAGTGGTTTGGCACAGAATCTGTTAAAGTCGACTGTCTGCCGATCGCGTGAATTCATGTTGTTTCTATTGCTTACTCATATTCGTCCAATGCTTGAATATTGCTCTTGTGTCTGGTACACTGGCTACATAGAGGATATGCGACTCTTGGAGAGGGTTCAGCGACGTTGGACCAAGCGAATCGATGGGCTAGCCTCATTGAGCTACGCTGATCGCTTGCAGGAGCTGAACTTGTATTCGGTTCAGGGTCGACTGACACGCGCTGATCTCATTCAGTGTTGGAAAATCTTCAATAGGAAGTCTTGCATTGCTCCTGATGAACTGTTTAGCCTGTGTCCCCAAACTCGCACCAGAGGTCACTGTCACAAGATCTTTCCCTTGCACTCACGCACAGATGTTAGGAAGCGTTTTTTCACTGTGAGGTGTATGCGTCTTTGGAATGCCCTACCCGCAGAGGCGGTATGTGCCCCAAACCTATCTAGGTTCAAGGAGGTCCTGCATGACACTTTGCATGGGAGTTTGTTCGCCTATGTCTAACGTTACTTGAACAACTGTACAAAACTTTAGCGCGCTGCATATTCTGCCGGCCTCTCTGCACTGTATTCATTTTCTTTTTCTTTTTTTTTCTCTGTGAAAAACCACAGTGTGTTTGTACATGCATACACGCCAGACTCAACGGAAGACGCTAAATTCCAGCTTTCTGCGCTCGCCAACCACAAGTGAAGATCTCCCCCGGCTGGCGCGTCTAGGATTCAGGGTTCCTGTCTGTCCTACTCTTTCCTTCCATCTACATTTCTTGACACTGGGAACCCAACCAGGTGAGTCAACCAGGTGAGCTCAAAAGCAAACGCATCCAGATTGTCTAAGCTTAGCCTCTGCGACAAGTGGCTGCATTTTAGGCATTCTTCTACAACTGACACATTCCTCTGCATGGCACTCTTTTAGGAACAATAAATACCGGGATGTTTGCATAGGATGATCATTGGAGCGTAAAGCTTTACGCTCCTAACGTGCTAGTCTCAGCTTAAGCTACAAACCTGCTATTACAGCTCAAAACCCCATGCTTAAGGCATAAGTCTTTTATATGTTTAAGTCAAGACCCTATCCAACTCCTTTAAAACCTGAGCAGTGAGCACGACCTTGGCCACCAACGGTGCGCCAGAATTGTCTAAACATGCACCCATCATCAAATTTTCAGCAACTGCTCAGGTAAATATCAATATCCAATTTACAGTGGGCATTATCGCAATACATAGCTTATATTTTTAATAGTAAATCAAGAATCTACAAAGCAAGGCTCACCTACCGGACTGCAATTTCGGTTAACCATGACTCTGACAAAACCCAACCCATACGAAAGCTATGAAACAATATTTCGAAATTCCGACAGCTAATTAACCATATTTTGGTATAAAGAGCTCACCTTGCTAAAACAAATTCACAGCAGACCAGTCAAGAATTGTGTCCAACGGAAAGTCAACACAATGCACCAGGGGACGCTCACCGGTTTTCGGCGGCACGCGAACGGAAAGCGCAGAAGCTTTTCCCAAAAATACATTTTCATTTTTACCTCAGTTTATTGTCTGCCTCTTTTCCATCATGTTTCATTGTCTAAATAATCAAATTTATTTTTAGATAAATTTAAGCAAGAATAAATTAATCTTTAAAGAATTTGCAGATAAGAAAGAATTTGGGTAAAGGGCTACGTAACTACAACTTTTCGGCCGACACCTAGATGGCAGCAAGTGTATGACATTGCGCTGTCGGCAAGGCTGTCGGGCTCAAGATACCTATAAATAACGGGTCGGGCTCGGGTAAACCCACACCTATCCGTGCTTCTATCCTCAGGATACTGAAATCCTTCTCCTCCACACCGCCGCCCCCTTCCGGGCTAGACAGGCAACTTTATCTCATGCGGGCTGCTCCCTTGGAGCGGCACCGCTGCTCCCGAGGGAGCGCACCCCGTAGCCGGGTGCAGTGAGTGCCTTGGGGCTGGGTGGCCTGTCTTCGGACGGGCTCAGCCCCGGCGACTCACTAGGATGCCTGCCCAGACCAATGTCTCTCCCCCTAATTCCTATCGTCCTTCCGGCTCTGCAATGGTCTTGTCGACCGAAAGGGCCTAACCCAACAAAACAAACAAACGGGTAAACCCAAGGCTATGTGGTAAACCCTAGGGGCTCGGCAGTTGGGTAACCAGTCGCAGATAGCCGCGCACGGCCGGTCCCCCACTGACTTCGCTTGGGCCTTGGCAGCGGCCTGCCACCAGTCACAACCATACCCGTTAGGAGCTCAAAAACGTCAAGCACACGTCGCGTTTCGAACCCGGACTTTTGCAACCGGGACGTGCACTCTCACCACATGGAGTCCAACGCCCTACCGACCAAGCCACCGGGACAGACAATTACCTAGGGGTTTCGCCTCGTGACATTGACAGACGTCAGACACTTTGGCCGAACTTTAGCCGTAGCACTGAGCAAACTGCGCAGGGCGATAGGTGCCCGTAGCGTTTAGGTTGCAGGTAACCTGTGGGCTGAATGCGATGTAGTGAGTTGGAGCCCCACTCCCGGGTCTGGTTTTATCTAGACACGAACCAAAACCTTTCCTTCTACTGCAACACAGACAAGCACGACGATATCTTTCCCCAATATCTTTCCCCAATATCCTGTAAAAAAGTCAAAATTATCGCTTATAAATGTCTCGCTGTTTCATTTTTAAAGAAAATATTTTTTGGTCATTTTTCTGGAGCCATTTCTACTCTTTTGTCTTCGGATTCTTTTCGACCCGATAAAACCCACCACAACTGAACGCGCCAAGTGGAAAAATACCCAACTCAAATAACAGTTTAGAAAAGCCCAAGACATCATGCAACTATTGACTGAATAGTTGCATGCTATTAATGCGTCCTAGATTTCAATTATCATTGTTCAACATTTTGGCTGGAACTGGCGCCATGGGTGTAACTTTGTATACTTTCGAGGTCCCATGTGGGACCCCAATGCGAACATTTGGGACCCCAATTGTCATTTTGGGACCCCAATAGTGGAGGCCCCCGAGACGCATCAGCTTCTTTGCAAACGGAGGTCCGATATTCATATAAAAGGTTCTCTGTTTAAATAGGAGGCCCCTTGGACAAATCGGAGGCCCTGTTGGACAAATAGGAGGCCCCCTGAACAAGTAGGAGGCCCCCTGAACAAGTAGGAGGCCCCCTGAACAAGTAGGAGGCCCCCGGAAAACAGGAAGTCCCCTGGAGAAATAGGAGGCTCTCTGGACAAGTAGGAGGCCTCCTGGACAAATAGGAGGCCCTAGGCAAATAAGAGGCCCCTAGACAAATAGTAAGCCCCATGGACAAGTAGGAGGCCCTCTGTACAAATAGGAGGCCCCCCTGCAAAAATAGGAGGCCCCCTGGACAAATAGGAGGTCCTAGACCTAGACAAACAGGAGGCCCCTTTCACAAAAGGAGGCCCCTGGACAAATAGGAGGCCCCATGGACAAGTAGGAGGCCCTCTGTACAAATAGGAGGCCCCTGCAAAAATAGGAGGCCCCCTGGACAAATAGAAGGTCCTAGACCTAGACAAAAAGGAGGCCCCTTTCACAAAAGGAGGCCCCCTGGACAAATAGGAGGCCCCTTTCACAAAAGGAGGCCCCTGGACAATTAAGAGGCCCCCTGAACAAGGAGGCCCCCTGGATAAAGAGGAAGCCCCCTAAAAATAGGAGCCCTCTGGATAAATAGGAGGCCGCTTGGAAAATAAGAGGCTACTTTAACCAATAGGAGGCCCCTTGGACAAATAGGAGGCCCCCTGAACATGTAGGAGGCACGCTGGACAAATAGGAGGCCTCTTGGGCAAAGAGGCCCCCTAGAAAAATAACAGGTCCCTTGGACAAATAGGAGGCCCCCTGGACAAATAGGGGACCTCTTGAACAAATAGGAGGCTCCATGGACAAGTAGGAGCTAGAGGCTCTCTGTACGAATAGGAGGCCCCCTGGACAAATAGAAGGCTCCCTTAACAAAAAGGAGTCCCTTCAAAAAAAAGGAGGCCCCGGGACAAGTAGGAGACCCTTGGACAAATAGGAGGCCCCTGCACAAATATGAGACTCCTAGTCGAATAAAAGACCCCTGGATAAATAGGAGGCCCCTGGACAAATAGGAGGCCCCTGAACACGTAGGAGGCCCCCTAGATAAAGAGGAGGCCCCCTGGAAAATAGAAGCCCCCTGGATAAATAGGGGACCTTCTGGAGAAACAGGAGGCCTCCTGGACAAATAGGAGGTCCCATAGACGAATAGGAGGCCGCTTGGACAAATAGGAGGCGCCGTTAACCAATAGGAGGCCCCCTAGACAAACAGGAGGCCCTCTGTAACAGTAGGAGGCTCTCTGTACGTACAAGAGACCGGCGCTCGACCTGTAGAAGCTTAGCCGTATGTACGCTAGGAGGCTCTCTGTGCAAGTAGTCGAAGTAGGAGGCTCTCTGTACTGTACCTACAATTACAAATAAGAGGCCCCCTGGGTAACTTAGATGCAACACAAATCGGAGGTCACCTATAAAAAATCGGGACTCTGTTGGAATACCTGATTTAATAAATTATTTTCCTGATATTCAAATTACTTAGGTAATCCTCGTCCGCACATGGGGGGGGGGGGGGGCAGTGGTTGCCACACCCCCCACCCCGACCTAGGTAGTTTTTTTCTGCTCTGCACTAAACATTTTGATTGCTAGAAGTCGGATATTTCGTATAGCTGCTGCTCTATCCTTTTTTAGCGTCCACTGAAAATTTCAAGTTTCTGTGGTTTTTGGTTTCGGAGATATGACCTTATTCTTCAGGTAATGTCATAACCCAAATGACAAATACCCAATATCTTGCGTTGGCGTTGGGTCTTGTGAGCTTTTGACACCTTGATTTCGGCCTTTTTTGTCAGTCTTACCTCCCACCTATCATGGAACATGTTGTTCAATGATGTAGAGATGCCAGGGTCAGGGTCAAGGTCAACCTAGGTCGTCTAAAAATATTGCGTTTTAGGCAAGCTGAATTTACTTTCGTGAAGTTTCTTTGACTGTATTTTTGGCAAAAGCTTCTCAGTTCATGATCTCATGTAATATGGACACATTCACAGTCGGTGCACACATCAGTATACTCGTACACACAGACACACACAGACATACAAACACATGTCATTGACCTTGAGCTAACTTGACCTGAAATGACCACAGCCAGCAAAAACCTAGTCGGATAGTGTGACAAAGAGGTTCTAGCTGGCTTGGCACCACAATACGGCAGCGTCATCGGTACATGATGAGCAGCGCACGTGATATTCCAACGGGCAACGGTGACCCCAAACAGCAACATTCTTTAGTTTGACCTGACCTGGAAGGTCAATGACTGACCTGATGAGGTAAAATTGGTATCATTGGATTCGTCACTTCCCAAAGAATCTGTTGCTCTTGACCGCAAGGCTTAAAATCTTGTAAGAAAAAATTGTGGTGATGTCGAATAAGATACCTACACAAGCAGCGGGCCAACCCATCATATACCGATGACGCTGCCGTATTAGTGCCAAGCGAGCTAGAACAGCTCTTTGTCACACTATCCGACTAATTTGCTGGCTGTGGTCATTTCACGTCAAGTTAGGTCAAGGTCAATGATATGTGTTTGTATGTCTGTGTATGTCTGTGTATGTACTGATGTGTGCACAGATCGGTTTGTGTGTCCCTATTACACTTGATCATGAAGTGAGAAGCTTTTACTAAACATACAGTCAAAGAAACTTCACGAAAAGTAAATTCCTGAAGCGCAATAATTTTAGATGACCTAGGTTGACCTTGACCCTGACTCTGACATCTGTACATCGCAGAACAACATGTTCAATGATAGGTGGGAGGTAAGACTGGCAAAAAAAAGCCGAAATCAGCGTGTCAAAAGCTCACAAGGCCCATAGCCATCGCAAGATATTGGGTATTCGTCATTTAGGACATGACATGACCTGAAGAACAAGGTCATATCTCCAAACCCAAATGCCGCAGAAGCTTGAAATTTTCAATGGACGCTGAGAAAAGATAGAAAAGCAGCTATACAAAGAAAATCAGGTTTCTAGCTTTAAAAATGTTAAGTGTAGAGCAGAAAAACTAACTTGGGGGTGGCGACCCTCCCCCCAGGTGCCGGCGAAGGTTAACCCTCACACTTTCTGGGGTCGGCTTACGGCTAGATTCCTTGCGCAATGCTGTGCCGTTAATTTTTTTTCTATTATAAAGGCATTGTGTTTTATTGTCAAAAGTGAAAAAGCCAGAAATTTTCGTCGATTTCGGATGCCGCGGGGGATATTTACATACAATGTCACCCTGCTGGCCTGGATCAACCAGTAGGGTCAGGTGACCTACCATTTCTTTATCGATATTAAAAAAAAAATCATGGCATCAGAGCTGTGACGAAAAATAAGTGGCCTAAATCCGATGAGAAAACTGGATTTGGGGGTACCCCATGTTTGGCTTCTGAGCCTCTGGTCCCCCAATGAAAATTTCTTAGAGGAGGCCCTGGCGTGGCTCGTAAATTACCGCTTCCGCAATTGGAGGCCCCTAATTGCTTGGAGGCCCCCACTAAATGGAGGCCCCCTTGGACGTTTGGGACCCCAATGGTGATGTCAAAGTTTCACCCATGACTGGCGCTGCCTCTCGCTTGCCCGTTTGTTTGAGATAATGATTCCCTTTACTCGCATTCTGGCTAGTTCCACATGAACAGGATACCACCATACCTGAGTGAACGCACCCGCAGGCCGCAACCATCATCCCCTCCCTTCAGCCTCGGCGCAGTGGCGGGCGGCCCTGGGCGGCCCACTCCCGGCGCTACGCACGCCCCATGCGCCGTGATACCGCGTCACTCCCCTCCCTCCTTCCCCCACAATGACCGGTGACCTCACTTCCCTCCGGATTTGGACTCGCCCTACCCCGACCGTAGCGCCACGTGGTGGCTCTGGAGATCTTAAATAGACCCACTGTACATACCAGTAAAACGCCTTTTGGGGCGACCAACGGAGCGAGCGAGAGGATGGGCCTTGCACGTGCGAAATTGCGAGGGGGTACCTCCAACTAACTTGTGCACTGCACCCTACTAACCGGTCTTTAGCGATGTGCCAAATTTCAGCGCAATCGGCCTAGCCGTTCTCGAGATCTGGAAGCGGCACACTGCACGTGCGCACGTGCAAGCGGGGTCCAAACTGACTTTTGCACGGCACCCTACTAACTGGTCCCCAACCGTGTACCAAATTTGAGCGCAATCGGCCCAGCCGTTCTCGAGATCTGGGAGCGCCCCCTGCACGTGCGCACGTGCTGTAGCACCCCAACCTTAGCACATGCAGATGAATTATCTGATGGAGACCTAACTGTGTACCGAGTTTCAATTCAATCGGCCCAACCGTTGTGCCGTTATTGAGGTTGCAATTTTGGGGGTTCTTAAAAATGTCCAACTTTATCACGCGCCACGTGCGGTGGTTGGCAAGAACGCATGGTGGCCATCACACCACAGAACTTTTACGTCCAAGTGACATCCAGTAAAGAAGACCGCTTGTCAATCGGATGTCCCGTTCCTAAGATATTAGCTTTTGAAGAGCGTCCCCACGGCCGGCCGGCCGGCCGGCCGCTCATACTCAGGATTTTCCCTTAATTCAGTATGAGACTCCGCTCGCTTCGCTCGCTCCGTAATAAAGTGATGTGGGTTGGACCCCTCCCGATCATCCTGAGAATGTGGCGGAGCCTTTGACGGTAGGAACGGTCGCCACATGACATGAGACAATCGTTTTGTTACTTTTGTTTGTTTTGGTTTGTTGGGTAAGACCCTTTCGGTCTGACAAACGGGATGACAAAAGGCGCCGGAAGGACGATAGGAATTAGGGGGAGACATTTGTCCGTGGACTGGACAGGTTCCCTAATGCTAGTTACCGGGGCTGAGCCCGCCCCAAAAGACAGGCCGATCAGCTCCCCAGGCCGGGTGTGCTCCCTTGGGAGCAGCGGTGCCGCTGGTCACTGGTCAGTGGTCCGCTCCAAGGGAGCAGCCGGCATGAGATAAAGTTGTCTGTCCAGCCCGGACGGCGGACTGAGGGCTGCGGCGTGGAAAAGGATTTGAATGTCCAGTGTCCTGAGGATGAAAACGACGGACGGGTCGACAATCGTTTCAGGGCAGCTCCATAAGGAGTAGGCATGGGCCGTATGGCATCCCTCCTGGGTAACGTGACAATCTGAGAGGTCAGGTGCACGCACCGCGTACCACCGGGACACCCGTCTGACCAGGATAGGCTCAGTTACTGCTCCGGCAGTTCAACACCTTCCACATGCCCTCGTGGTTTTTCTATCATTGGCCTGAAACGCAAACGGTCCATCGATATAGACGATAAGATCTAACTTATCACCACGGAATATATAGTCTACGACAATCGTAGACTATAGGTATATTCCGTGCTATTACCTAACAGAAATAATGCACTTTAAATGCATGGTTTTTCATGACCGAAGTGCATTCGTCACTGTTCCTTGGAGCGCACCTACCGTTCATTTATAAGGTATGGTCTAATAGTGCAGAGCCCACATTGCGTGCCGTGCGCCACTGCTGCTCAACAATTTAATTAACGTTAGGGGAAGTTGGGGGAACGCCGAATACTTTTTTTCTGACGCCCGTAGCACGCAAGGTAGACAACATAAGCTATTCTTGTTGGCGTCATTCGAGAGGCCAGTCTTTTGCCTTTCAAACATACCAGGCGCATTTGATGAATTCGCATACCGTTAAGCGCACAAACTAAAAATATCAAAGAAGTGGCTTTTTCGGCGTTGCCCCGGACTGCGGGGAAAGCCGAAAATGGGAGAAATGATCTACGGGAATGCCGAAATTGATGTTTTGCTATTTCATCTCAAATTTTATCCAGGATTCGTAAAAGCTGACACGCGTTTTAAGAGCTTGAGGACGCTTGGTGCACACTGGAAGTTATAATTGTGTGATATAATAAGAAAAGGCCAGGTAAATCATTCCTTATGGTAACAGGCCGTTGCACTATGGTTGGAAACGGCCTCACGGATGGCCGTGGGCAATCTCGGAATATATGTATATTTGGGGTGTCATTCTGTTGGAAATTGATGAAATGTTTTGAATTGGGCAGAAAAAATTATTTAGTTGCGCATTTAGTCTCCATTATTGTACGTGGAATCGGGAGTTTCTGAGAGTGGCTTTTTTGGTGCGCCGTCAAAGGTTTAAACAACCGCGCTGGTGATAGCATGTGGAGTACCTCCATGACGTTGTAAAACTGGATTATTATATATCAAAATAATCCTTGTTATGTTGGCTATCGAGTGGAGTGACTCTTTTTCCCATGCGTGTTCAAAATCAGGAACGGCATTGCATTCTGTTTGCAGTGTCACCACAGCAATATTTGCAAAATTACGTTTATGTTTCATTGGACATACAAAAAGTTCTCCATCGACCTCCATTGAGCTTTTTGGCAGAATAAGTCTCTGTTCAATTCTGCGTAAGGGGAACGTAAAAGCAGACTGCGCACTTGTGCGCAAAATCGTCCGTGAAGCTTCATCTCCCGAGGCGTACCTACCCGTCGCTTCGTTAGCACCAGGTCGGCTCGTCAGTCTTGCAATCGCTTATCCTTATAAATGATGGTAAGAAGCAGGGTTGCGGAGTCGTGGTGGAGCCAAATCCGACTCCGACTACGACTCCGACTCCTGACTCGTTGCCATGACTCCGGCCGACTCTGTCTCCGACTCCGGACCCCTGCCAGTGTTTCGGAGTCGTGATGGAGCTGTTCCGATTCGGACCGACTCCGACTTCCACTGCGGGCTCCTGACCGACCCCGACTCCGACTCCGACTCCTGGCTCGTTGCCACGACTCTGGGCGACTCTGGCTCCGACTCCGACTCTGACTCCGACTCTGACTTCGACTCCGCACCCCTCGTAAGAAGTAACTGCTCGCCGCTGCACCTGGAGTATGGATATCGTGCAAACGTGTATGGATATCCTGGAGTATGGATATGGATATCCACCGACAGAGCAGACATACAGACATGCTGTAAACGCCATTACACTGCCAATACCATGGCAAATCAAATGGCTATCTATGGTTTTTGATCATCGTTCTACATTTCCCAAAATCTTGAACTGAATGTTGGCAATTTCTCGTGACTACTTCACGACCATGATGCATGCATTTCTGAAATTGATCTTTTTTCAACCAGCTACGTACTCGTATGATAAAATGAATGTCGCCATCGTGTTCTACGCCCAAAAGTACCCATAAAACATGTGTCATGCATGGGCTGCGAATAGGTACCAGTTTTAATTTTCGGGGTTATGTGCTTACCTGATTGACCTGACTTTGACCCTGGCCAGTGGCCTATGTTTGACTGACCCCTACATTGATCTGACACTCTTTTAGCACTTATATGAAGGGTTGTGACAGTTGTGACAGATTGTTTAGGACCAACTGATGACTGAATTTATTTAGGACCAACTGATGACGATATAATCGAAACGCGAAACGCGAGGCACCGATTGCGAGGTTCTAAAGTCCATGCTACTGAAAACCCGATTTCAAGTGTTTGACCTGACCTTGACCCGACCTGTGACCTCGAAATTCAACTTTAAAGTATTCATGTGAATCGTCTCGTCGCGTTCTTCTTTCGTTTGCCGCGCCTCGTGCGCTTCGCTGCGCCTATTTGTTCGCGAGTTATCGGCTGGGGGCGTTGAACGCCCCCCCCCCCCGGGCAAACGGCGGATGGGGAAATACCCCAGCAACTGCCGGGTTAATCTGACGCATGTTTTGTCATTTGATCGTCATTTTATTTCTTACTTTTTTGCCCAATCTAAAAAAAAATCATAAATACTCTTTCTCCAAATTTTTGACCGTTTATGACCAATAGTAAGACACTGTGCGTCACTACGTTGATATGTCTTGCCCTAAAGCATAACAACAATATCCATTCAGTAATAGCAGTATTCAAAACATGTTCAAAATGCCTCGCGATATCGATAACATAACGAAAGACATAGGCGACTTATAACATACTTGCAATGATGACGTCACACACGCGTGACGTGACGTGACCTCGTCATTTCTGAGTTACTGTATGATGCACGAAAGACACTGGTATACCTATGCAAAGTTTCATCGCAGTCGGTCTACGCATTAACAAGTTATGGGCAAAACATTTTTTCGCGTTGACCCCCGGCCATCCGTGAGGCCGTTTCCAACCATAGTGCGTTGTGTCGTTAAAAGTGTAATTTGTGTGACTAAAAATTCGCGTTGCTATTCTACAGCAGTAAAGTCCACGTAGCGTGCTTTAACGTGCGTAATTGCACGTTTTCGGCATTACCCCAGCCAGCCATACTGTCATCTGCAGGCCCATAACTTTTCAACGTGCTGTATAAATTTCAAATAGGCAGCACACTTATGCAAAGACGGGCTGAAGATTACTTGACCGAATTGACCAGACAAACGGAAGCATAATGAGTAGGAAATGCAGCTTCGAAGACGCATGTAGTACAAAAGAAACGTACCTTGAAAACGCTCTTGGCGCCCTCACTGCCGAAGTATTCCGAATGACGACTGGTAACAAACATGCGATAATTGGTAGTCACTTAAGCTTCAGAGCATCACTGACAGGTGGCATCCATGTCGTACGGTTTTCGAAATATCTCGAATTTCGGCTTTGCCCCAACTCCGGCATTGCCCCAACTTCCCCTAACAATGGGATTTGGGAACAACGAATGAGCGGGCGCGGGCTGCCTGGTAGTTTTACCGCTACCGGGCTGAGCTACACCGACTGCCAGGCTCATGGTTGGAGTTGACTGATGGGTGAATGCGTGTGACCCGCACTGCAGTTGCTCAATGCACGGCCTCGACCCTCGCGGCCGTGGCCGCCCCCGCCGCCGCGCCGCCGGGATGGGAGGGACGCTATAGTTGAAATGGGCCGTCTGTGGAGGAACAAGAGACCGCAGTGGGACCCCGGGACCACCGTTCGGCAGGCATTTCAACGGGGAAAGGGTGGCTCTGGCATCTGTATGCCTAATACCTTAAGTGTGGCCGAGCAGGAGGCTTATGCCAAATAGGCATAACTCTGTTTAGTTTTATGCGAATGCGATGGACGGTGGGCATCCGGTCCGATTCGGTTATTTAGCTACCCAGGCAGTTAACAATTTAGTAAATACCAATCCCCTATGGTTTTGTGGAATCGATATCGTGGATGACAAATATCTATTGTAATTATTTTTCCCAAAAGCTTTGTGGGATGATCACATAAAAACGGTAAGATAATAACAAACCACAGCTACTTCTCTGAAGCATGTCAGTGCTTCTGCACTTTGATGCTCCTCTAAACAAGCGCCCATTGCTAAATGGTATATGGTGCTTGTTTGCGGCCATTGGCCTCTGTGATGCTACTTTGATGCCCCGAGATACACCCTACGTAGTTAATTAGGTACGTTTCCCAGCGTCCAAAACGGTCCAGGCGCCCCAAGGTAAGTAAGCACCACACAATTACGGATATTATCAAATGGACGGCCGGGCGGTCTCACTTTCCGTGCCAGAGACGGCCAAATTATCGTGAGCGCAGCTCGGGGGGACGTGTTTAATCCCGGGACGCAGGGAGAGTCGGATAGAGAGAGAGAGATCGGCCACTCATGCGGACCGGACTGTCCTAACTCTCAGACGACCCAGCCAGGAATCTGGAGTCACTTTCTTCCTCTGACGGCGTGGGGTGCGGCCCGAGATCTCCCCCGGCGCTGGGTAGGTGGACGGGAAGGGCCGAAGGGGAGGAGTTGGTGTAAAGAGAGACTTCTGGTGTAGAAACCTTCCCCGGGGCTGTGCGAACTGAAGGATTGGTGTGTGGGAGATGTTGATTGTTCTCAACTCATTATGAACTCAGGCTCAGTAAATTGGTCGAAGAATGAATTGAATAATCATCGTTCCAAGAATAACCAGCAAAACATTGCGGGTCCCTAACCGTTTTCAGCTTTGAGTTTCTTTCATACCAAACGGTTATAAAAAAAAACTCACGATTACAAAAGAGCTAAGATGGAAAGGCAAACAGGGAGATATATCGAGATTCGAGAGTACCTGAAACATTTACACTACATAGATACAGCCAAGTTCCTATGTTACGAGCTGATATAGAGATAGAAACATATTTATATCCGAATTTTATTATATAAAGTAGGAGTCGCAAAATGTAGAGTCATTAAAGGGACCCTCCCACCTTAACATTAGATTTGAGTTGAGATAGCCAAAATGGGGTCCCTGGCTCACAATTACCGGTTTCGGCACTCACAACATCGAGAAATGCCTTAAATCGGAAATATTGAATTTCAAAATTGCAGCATTTTGATTCAGAGGGGCTAATGCTTAGGAATACCCCTCTGAATGTGTGACGTCAGCGCAAATATCTAACGATTTTTAAATGTTTGATTAAAACGTTTTGTAGCACGCGGTGGTATATGCTATTTGCGCGCAACATCTGCCGCAAGCGCCGCACTTCTAAATTAAAGTCGCTAGAAACAGCGGAGATCCCAAAAAAGTAAACAAAAGTAAAAGTCTAATATCTTGAAAAACGGTGAATATTTTTCGGTGAAATTTGGTAGATATTCGTTTTTGCTCTTTCTGAACCGAGCGACATCACTTTCATGCCAATTCATAAACTTTTTTGAAGGTGGGAGGGTCCCTTTAAGTATCAAAGACTGATAACAGAAAAACAAAAGACCGCTTAAAAAGATCTGCAAACCATTGAAGCCCACACGGTCTCCACTCTGCTAGTATAAAGGAGGTCGGCAGACGTTTTGAAATACTGAAAGTGAGTTTAGATATATTCTTGGCCAGCTTCCTTAAAAGCCAATACGGCTTCCTTCATCATTTCGCCACTGAATACAAACGACCGCATAACAATAAGATTCAAATACATCGTCCGGCATCTCCACATCGGCTCGGGGACGCTTCAAAACACTTTTTTCTCGCCATATGAAGACTCGGGAGGGGCCTCATCCAGACACCTTTTCTCCGGCGATCCTTATCCCTGCCGGGGGACTCGGCTGCGCCACCCAGAGAAAGCCAACTGCAGCACGAGTGGCGGGCGGCCACCCCCGGGGCCCGGCTAAAAAGTGACCGCCACGCCGGGGTGCGGCGCACTCCATGAAGAGTGAAACCATCGCCGACGGCACTGACGGGATGCCGATCGTGGTTTCGGCTGCCCCCGGCCGGTCTTCTCGCGGCGGTGGATCGTCGCCGGGGTAGCGTCGCAGCCGTCGGTTGACCGCCGCGGGTGACCCAGAACGGGCGGCCGAGCGCCGGGCGCGCGGTGCGCCGGGCGGAGCGCCGGGCCAGTGCAGCGCCGGCGCCGGCCGGGTGAGGAGCGGTGAGGGACGGGCGAGGATTGTGTGACGGGTGACGGTCGGTCAACGGTGGTGGACCAGGTGAGTGGGGCGCAGTGAGGGTGGTTGGGCCTACAGGGTTTACTCCAGTTGCTAGGTGCCAGAAGGATAGGACGGCAACTGTTTTGATTTCGATTAATACTGCAAAAAACATAATCTTTATTAAAAATTTATCAAGCGCATTAGAAATATCCGATGGCAGAATTTCATAAATGCAAAAATTGCTTGAAAGTAGCACGATACGGCTTTATGTTTAGGTAGCTGCTGCAATCGGACTAATATACCAACTTGTAAAATGATAAAAATCTCTATCTCTAAGCATTGAGGGCACACTTCTTGAACAGAGAATTTCCGAAATGCAAAGGTTTTCAACATCGCAATTTACAATATCTAGTATTGTAAATTGCGATGTTGAAAACCTTTGCATTTCGGAAATTCTCTGTTCAATAAGTGTGCCCTCAATGCTTAGAGATAGAGATGAGACTAGAGATGCTTAGAGAGATGAGCACGTCGAGAGTGGTGATTCCCAAATTTGCACTTTTTCATGCACTTGGGACAATTGTCTCGAATTATCACCGCATCATTTTTATTTCGAAACGTCGTAGATCGCGAGACGTCAAACACGTTACCAGACATCGGCATTTGCAATATAAGAAGGACGTGCCGAACCAACTCATTTAGGACAATCCATAACATCATTTATTGATGCTCAGCATTGACCAGAAATGCCTATGGAAGTATGGAACAGATCAAATACAGAAAGGCAGTGGTTCATTTATGTAGCTGACGGTGTGAGACCGACGCCGGGTCAATTCCACCTCTAGAACAAACGACATTCATATTCTAATGTGTTAGGCCAGGTGTCAAGATCAGCATACATTTCGACGAAGTCAAGGCTAGTCTCACATCCGTCCGCCTCCCCCCCCCCCCCTCCCTTCCCGTGCCTTCGCAGTCGGTAGCGTCGGTGGTATCGCAATTCGACACGCCATCAGCTAATGTCCGTCGGGGTCGGCGGTAGCTCGGTCGCGGTTGTTTTCCAGCATGTTGTTTTCGGGTGTCATTCACGTGCCGTTTCGTGTGCCGAGCTTCCCGCGTCATGCGTCGCAGCCTGCTGGAACGTCTCACAAGGCCACTGGATGTGTGCGCGGTGGGCGGTATCCCGCGACCTCACCGCCGCAGAAGACGGGTGCTCGTCGTCTTGCCGGCGCTGCGGCGAGGTCAGTTTGCAGAGCGGGCCTGGAAGGCTGCCAGGCACGTCCCAGAGCGCGGGTCGGCCCTGGGTCGTGCGGAAGACCGCGGCTGACGGCCGTCTCGGAGTACGGGCGAACGGCTGACGATGTGGCGCGGGGGCAGTTAAACCGGCGGCCGGCGATGGCTAAAGGCCTGTCGTGCGCTGTTACGCGCCTCTCGACCTGTGCCCGGTCATGACTGGGGTCGTTCATAGCTCGAGCAGACGGAGCCGCTCTCGGTACGGGGCGGCGATGGTGAAATCAATCACTTCTCGAGCGTGCGTTACCTGGCACGTGTTCCTCTGATGGACTGTCTTGCCGCTCAGATGGTGAGCACGGCGCTTTGTCAGCGTGATTGGCATCTGTTTGCCGCGGAGGCGGTGGGTTGTTGCTGCGACTCACGCCGTTTTGTGGGCGCCAGAGCCTGAAGCTGCCAGCTCTAATACGGCTCCGTCCGTCTGAGATGCTTCAAGGGATGAGACACTCGCAAACAAGCTCAGGATGGTACTGAAGGACACTGCAAAACTTGGTACCCGGCTAGAGGATTGCATTTTTATCAAATGGACCCTAGGCCTAACAGTCAATACTTTCTACATTGTCGTCCTCCAGTAATATGTGACTTTCAAATATCTGTGTATAGGCGCTAGATTCAAAAAGCAAATCAAAACATGGTATGATAAAACACCGGTAATTAAAACTTCTTTCCAGAAAAGTAGCGTCACCCCAAATCTGCCTCGCGGCCAATTTACATCACCGTAACCTGTCAGATGGCTTCACTGAGACCGATAGTGCAATTACATTATTACACTATTACATCTAACTAGCCGTGACTGGAGAGACGGATGCCGGTAATCATGCCTGATACCACAGCAGACCTCCATGTTGAATCAGTCACGGTTCTCATATCGCGCATCCGTGACTACCGTGGCCACGCCTCTGAGCAGCCCCCGTCACCGCCGGATATTCAGTGGGGCCCGGCGTTCTGGCATTGTTCGGCGCACAAGGCACCTGCGTCTTGGAATACAGCGAGGCGGCTCATTTTCCGCTCATACATGCCAGGGCCTCCTCTAAGGATTTTTCACTGGGTGGGCAAAATTTTCGCTACTCCCCTGCCCAAGGGTGGATCCCAGCCACGTCTGTCAAGACAGCCTCAGATTCAGATTCACTTTCAGAATCACATTCGGATCCCCTTAGATTTTCATAAAAACTGGTCCATGGGTACAGTTTTGGACGCTGATTCCAATGGTGAAGTCTGTTTTTCGCCACATATTATACTTTGGCCCCTAGAGGCATTCAAAGTTTTTTTGGGGCGAAGGGGGACCCCCTTAGATTTTCATAAAAACTGGTCTATGTGTACAGTTTTGGACGCTGATTCCAACGGTGAAGTCTGTTTTTCGCCACATATTATACTTTGGCCCCTAGAGGCATTCAAAGTTTTTTGGGGGAAGGGGACCCCCTTAGATTTTCATAAAAACTGGTCCATGTGTACAGTTTTGGACGCTGATTCCAATGGTGAAGTCTGTTTTTCGCCACATATTATACTTTGGCCCCTAGAGGCATTCAAAGTTTTTTGGGGCGAAGGGGAACCCCCTTAGATTTTCATAAAAACTGGTCCATGTGTACAGTTTTGGACGCTGATTCCAATGGTGAAGTCTGTTTTTCGCCACATATTATACTTTGGCCCCTAGAGGCATTCAAAGTTTTTTTTGGGGCGAAGGGGGACCCCCTTAGATTTTCATAAAAACTGGTCCATGTGTACAGTTTTGGACGCTGATTCCAAAGGTGAAGCCTGTTTTTCGCCACATATTATACTTTGGCCCCTACAGGCATTCAAAGTTTTTTGGGGAAGGGGGACCCCCTTAGATTTTCATAAAAACTGGTCCATGTGTACAGTTTTGGACGCTGATTCCAATGGTGAAGTCTGTTTTCGCCACATATTATACTTTGGCCCCTAGAGGCATTCAAAGTTTTTTTGGGGCGAAGGGGGACCCCCTTAGATTTTCATAAAAACTGGTCCATTGGTACAGTTTTGGACGCTGATTCCAATGGTGAAGTCTGTTTTTCGCCACATATTATACTTTGGCCCCTAGAGGCATTCAAAGTTTTTTTGGGGCGAAGGGGGACCCCCTTAGATTTTCATAAAAACTAGTCCATGTGTACAGTTTTCGACGCTGATTCCAACGGTGAAGTCTGTTTTTTCGCCACATATTATACTTTGGCCCCTAGAGTAGAGGTCTGCACCGGCCGGCTGCAGCCGCGGCTGGCTGCAGCCCCACGGCTGTGGGCCGGGGCGGCTGCAAATATCTCCAAGAACACGGCTACGGCTGTGGCCACGGCTGTGAGATTTCAAGCTCAATCTTAAGTACTCAAATATAAAATTCTAAATCCTTAATCTTAAATTCTGATAAGCAGGCTAGCCTGTAAAAATCATGCAAAGGATGCCCAGCAACATTGAAAGTGGTGAAGTGAAGCCTTTGAAAACCTGTAATGGTTTTACCATTTGCTGTAGGGGAGTTTGCACTCTGGTACAGAATACTAATTATAGGTACCAATTGTTCCTTCATCATCAAGAGCTTGACAGTTTCAGAAAATCCAACATGTTGCATTGTCACATACCTCTCAAATCAATCTCACCTGGTCATTAGGAGAGCACCTTACAGCTATTGAAGACGAGCATTCAATAATTCTTTCAGGTAATAGAAAAAGAAATTACGCCTAGGCAAAGGCAGGTAAAGGCTTCATAAAAATATTATCTTAAATAACTCTTAGATGTATTTCTGGATTTTCGGCAAGTCCAATTACATAATATAAAACTGGCGTTTTATGTTCTAACTGGTGTGTGAGTGACCGCTAACAGAAAATGCTGATCAACGAAGCCAATGGAATTAGATTATAAGTGAGCATGAACCTTACTCACGGTTAATTCATATGATGGTGAAAACCCTGAACACGTAATTCACATGACGGTGAAAACCCTGAACACAATATTTCTTACGCGAGCTGTTGACTTTACTAATAAAATGACGTCTTCTTCTGAAAATGTTAAAATTTGATACTCAATCTTTGTTTGAGAGCAAATTTTTAACTGTTTGGCATTATTATTAAGCAAATATAAATTTTATGGCTGTCTATAGTGACACAAAACAATTTTTATTGCCACTTCTATGCTATTGACGTCATTAACAACTCAAATAAAATTTTTGATTGAAAGAGGCAACTGTGGCTCGCACGTCCTTGGGGATTTGAGCGAAGATCATTATTTGGAAAAATCAAAATAGATCAATATTTTTCTTTCTTGGATGCTCCCTAGTGTTTTGATGCCTTGCATATCAAATTAGTTTGAGACTTGCTCACAAGGCTGCTTCAAGCCTGGCATATCAATATCACACCCCAGAAAATATGCAAGGTAAGAAAGAAGCAAGAGTTTTGACTAGACAATCACTGTTTGACAGTCCATCAACTTCAGTTTCATTTTCCATACCTAACATTGATAATGAAAAGCATCAGGGTCTGTCGTTCTGTCCCACAACCATGCTTCAGGATTTGGCATTAGATGTCTACACTGCTAGTGCTTCTATTCTGGTTCGTTGTTTATGTTTTCTGTTGATGTAGGTACCTACCTAACCATTTTTCTTAACCCCTTGCAAGGGCTTGTGTAGGCATGCGTTGCGCATCAGGCTTCAGGCCTTCAGCCTAAAGCCAGATACACAACCACTTAACCTATGATGCTTCATGAGCTTGAGAATCTATAGCCCATTGCAATGTGCTTTTGGCTATATGTTTCAACCAAAAACAACTTATTATATACTATTTGGTTGCATTTCATTTAAAGTATTCACGGCCGGCTGACGGCTGGCTGCCCACAGTTTGCCACGGCTGTGGGCGGCTGTGGCTGTGGAGCCACGGCTGCGGGGCGGCTAGGCTGTGGAAAATTGCAGCCGTGCAGAACTCTACCCTAGAGGCATTCAAAGTTTTTTGGGGCGAAGGGGGACCCCCTAGATTTTCATAAAAACTGGTCCATGGTTACAGTTTTGGACGCTGATTCCAATGGTGAAGTCTGTTTTTCGCCACATATTATACTTTGGCCCCTAGAGGCATTCAAAGTTTTTTGGGGGAAGGGGACCCCTTAGATTTTCATAAAAACTGGTCCATGTGTACAGTTTTGGACGCTGATTCCAACGGTGAAGTCTGTTTTTCGCCACATATTATACTTTAGCCCCTAGAGGCATTCAGATTCACTTTCAGAATCACATTCGGACCCCCTTAGATTTTCATAAAAACTGGTCCATGGGTACAGTTTTGGACGCTGATTCCAATGGTGAAGTCTGTTTTTCGCCACATATACTTTGGCCCCTAGAGGCATTCAGATTCACTTTCAGAATCACATTCGGACCCCCTTAGATTTTCATAAAAACTGGTCCATATGGATACAGTTTTGGACGCTGATGCCTGATTCCAATGGTGAAGTCTGTTTTTCACCACATATTATACTTTGACCCCTAAAGGCATTCAAAGTTTTTTGGGGGCGAAGGGGGACCCCCTTAGATTTTCATAAAAACTGGTCCATGGGTACAGTTTTGGACGCTGATTCCAACAGTGAAGTCTGTTTTTCGCCACATATTATACTTTGGCCCCTAGAGGCATTCAAAGTTTTTTGGGGGAAGGGGACCCCCTTAGATTTTCATAAAAACTGGTCCATGTGTACAGTTTTGGACGCTGATTCCAATGATGAAGTCTGTTTTTCGCCACATATTATACTTTGGCCCCTAGAGGCATTCAAAGTTTTTTTGGGGCGAAGGGGGACCCCCATAGATTTTCATAAAAACTGGTCCATGTGTACAGTTTTGGACGCTGATTCCAATGGTGAAGTCTGTTTTTCGCCACATATTATACTTTGGCCCCTACAGGCATTCAAAGTTTGTTTAAGGCGAAGGGGGACCCCCTTAGATTTTCATAAAAACTGGTCCATGGGTACAGTTTTGGACGCTGATTCCAACGGTGAAGTCTGTTTTTCGCCACATATTATACTTTGGCCCCTAGAGGCAATCAAAGTTTTTTGGGGAAGGGGACCCCCTTAGATTTTCATAAAAACTGGTCCATGTGTACAGTTTTGGACGCTGATTCCAATGGTGAAGTCTGTTTTTCGCCACATATTATACTTTGGCCCCTAGAGGCATTCAAAGTTTTTTGGGGCGAAGGGGGACCCCCTTAGATTTTCATAAAAACTGGTCCATGGTTACAGTTTTGGACGCTGATTCCAATGGTGAAGTCTCTTTTTCGCCACATATTATACTTTGGCCCCTAGAGGCATTCAAAGTTTTTTTGGGGCGAAGGGGGACCCCTTAGATTTTCATTAAAACTGGTCCATGTGTACAGTATTGGACGCTGATTCCAATGGTGAAGTCTGTTTTTCGCCACATATTATACTTTGGCCCCTAGAGGCATTCAATTTTTTGAATGCCTCTAGGGGCCAAAGTATAATATGTGGCGAAAAACAGACTTCTTCATTGGAATCAGCGTCCAAAACTGTACACATGGACCAGTTTTTATGAAAATCTAAGGGGGTCCCCCTTCACCACAAAAAAAAACTTTGAATGCCTCTAGGGGCCAAAGTATAATATGTGGCGAAAAACAGACTTCACCGTTGGAATCAGCGTCCAAAACTGTACACATGGACCAGTTTTTATGAAAATCTAAGGGGGTCCCCCTTCGCCCCCAAAAAAAACTTTGAATGCCTCTAGGGGCCAAAGTATAATATGTGGCGAAAATCAGACTTCACCATTGGAATCAGCGTCCAAAACTGTACACATGGACCAGTTTTTACGAAAATCTAAGGGGGTCCCCCTTCGCCCCAAAAAAACTTTGAATGCCTCTAGGGGCCAAAGTATAATATGTGGCGAAAAACAGACTTCACCATTGGAATCAGCGTCCAAAACTGTACACATAGACCAATTTTTATGAAAATCTAAGGGGGTCCCCCTTCCCCCAAAAAACTTTGAATGCCTCTAGGGGCCAAAGTATAATATGTGGCGAAAAAGAGACTTCACCATTGGAATCAGCGTCCAAAACTGCACCCATGGACCAGTTTTTATGAAAATCTAAGGGGGTCCCCCTTCGCCCCAAAAAACTTTGAATGCCTCTAGGGGCCAAAGCATAATATGTGGCGAAAAACAGACTTCACCATTGGAATCAGCGTCCAAAACTGTACACATGGACCAGTTTTTATGAAAATCTAAGGGGGTCCCCCTTCCCCCAAAAAAACTTTGAATGCCTCTAGGGGCCAAAGTATAATATGTGGCGAAAAACAGACTTCACCGTTGGAATCAGCGTCCAAAACTGTACACATGGACCAGTTTTTATGAAAGTCTAAGGGGGTCCCCCTTCGCCCCCAAAAAAACTTTGAATGCCTCTAGGGGCCAAAGTATAATATGTGGCGAAAAACAGACTTCAGCATTGGAATCAGCGTCCAAAACTGTACCCATGGACCAGTTTTTATGAAAATCTAAGGGGGTCCGAATGTGATTCTGAAAGTGAATCTGAATCTGAGGCTGTCTTGACAGACGTGATCCAGCCACTGTTTTGGGGTTCAACCAATTTCATAACCTGTTACCGGGGGGGGGGGGGGGGGCGGGGGTGAGGCGAAATAAGCAGTGCCGTTATTGCAAATAAGATGATAGTTTGCAAAGTTAACGTTTGTCGTATGTTTTATGGTTAGCAATGCTCGAGCGATTCGTTCCAGAGTTACATTTACAGCCCTCTGCAAACTGCGTGGTAGGTAGGTATTCTTATTCGGTATTCTTGCTATTTTGACAATGCACCAGTTTTTGTGACCTTGTGACCTGACCTCGGGTCACTGGAACCTAAAACTCCAAGGCCAAGTGACAAACAGATGCTCCAAGTCGTGTCTTAAATTTGGTAGCGCTACGTGCTATAGAACTCACGCTATCAACGAAAAACTCTGGCATTCGGTTGCCGCTAAACTGTTAGTCCAATTTTCCCCTGACCTTGTACCGGGTTTGTGACCTGGTGACCTGACCTGAAAAGACTAGAGACCTGAAATTTTCAGGACAAGTGCCAAAAGGTTGCCCCAGAGGGTATGCGAAATTTGAGCGCCGCCGTTTTTACGTTATTTGTGAAAAACCTTAGGGGGGTGCATCAACCCCCCTCATCGGGCGAGGGCTAACTAACATAATACATTGTAGTAAAGGCTACCCGAACCGGTAATGATTCTTGCTTATTTGTTCAGCTCAGCCGTATTTAGAGATTTAGCTGGCTTTGTCCATGAATAACAATATCGGCAGGGGCGTAGCCAAGGGGGAGGGGCCACGGGGGCAATGGCCCCCTCCCTTGAGCGCAAAACGCGCCATGGGAGAGCCCCTCAGGCCCCGGGATATTTTTTTCAAACACTGGATAAAACGTCTTTTACTCGGAAGAAAATTG
Source organism: Amphibalanus amphitrite (assembly GCF_019059575.1). Classification (NCBI taxonomy): domain Eukaryota; kingdom Metazoa; phylum Arthropoda; class Thecostraca; order Balanomorpha; family Balanidae; genus Amphibalanus; species Amphibalanus amphitrite. The sequence goes on from NW_024882090.1 coordinate 374,239, forward strand.
ATATCGAAGTTTCATTTCTCTGGCCTTCTGATGACCCAATGGGCCCCTGCACTCATCCGATGACCCCCGGTTTTCTGGGGCCCCTGGTCGCCTAGGGGGCCCCGGTCGCTTGAGGGCTAGTCGCCTGGGGGCCCCTGGTCGCCTGGGGGCCTGGTCGCCTGGCCCCTGCCCCCTGGTCGCCTGGAAGAACGTTTCTCACCTGCAGTGGCATAGCCAAGGAGGGGGCCAAAGGGACCATGCCCCCCCTGGAAGCCAGGGGTCCTTATTCTATAGGGGCCCCTGGCTGACACAGTGGGCCCTTGGCGACATAAAGGCCCCTGCGGTAGATCCTTTGACACAGCTGAGTAGTTATACTTTGGCCAAGAGAGCCCCAATTTTAGAGCCTTGGGGCCCTATTGAAACCAGGGGGCCAGTTGGATGGGATGGGTCCAACTTGGGTCCAACGGTGTGTAAACAGAATCAATGCGTTCCGACTGTTGGTCTGACCCTATATCGGTTTGAGGGAGCTCGGATCGGATCCACTGTCGATTTGAGGGGGCCCTATCGGTTTGAGGAAGCCCTCAAATGCCCTGAACGGGTCCTTAGTTTGTCTAAGAGAGCCCTCCGTCGGCATGACTGGGCCTCTGCAAGTGCAAGGAGGGCTTTTGTCGGTCTTAGTGGCCCTTAGGCGGCTTATATGACCCTCAGACGGCTTACGAGGCTCTCATGCGCTGTAGGGGCCTCTGACGGTCTGAAGAACCCTCATCCGACCTACGGGCCCTCAGACCGCCCTCAAAACCGACTGGCGACTCTATGAAGCTATTCGTGGGCCTATCTAACAGGGCCCATGGACTGCTTACCCCCTAAGTTCTAATATTTTTGTTAATAAATATTTTTTTCCTATTTATTTGGGCTCCCTCCAAAAAAATATTGGATGCAACCAGATGGCTTTTTGGATTTTGAGGGGGTTATCTTGGGCCCCTGTGCGGTTGGCGCCCTCCTTGAGGAAATCCTGGCTACGCCCCTGAATATCGGGCAACCAGAAAACTTTTTTTGACCTTCAAACAGCATCCAGTTTGCTTAAGACCAGAAAGGTAGTACCGGACGTCCGGCCGGACCAGGATTTTTGCATTTGCTACTGGGTGGGCAAATCGACGCCACTGGGTGGGCAATTGTGGTGACTGGGTGGGCATTTGCCCACCCAGTGGGTATGTTAGAGGAGGCCCTGATACATGCTTCACTTGTCGACGGCCGGCGAGCCGTGCGCGCTGGGATTGGTCGTCCGCTCTGCCGTCTCAGTGAATGGCATATCACACGGAGCGTGGCCTCCCGTTCCTGGCCCGCGGGGCGGCTGTCACTGCACCCCATGATAATTCCAGGGTCACTGTATCAGAGTACCTGCTCCAGGGCCATAGTATCGAAGCACCCGCTCCAGGGTCACAATGCTGTATCGGGACATCCGCACACAGACACGCAAGATGGGCTTCCTGTGTCGTGTGGCCGTTCATGTTACGTCACCTCCGGTCTCTCTTCACCCCTCCCCCCCTCTCTCTCTCTCTCTCTCTCTCTTCTCTCTCTCTCTCTCTCTCTCTCTCTCTCTCTCTCTCTCTCTCTCTCTCTCTCTCTCTCTCTCTCTCTCTCTCTCTCTCTCTCTCTCTCTCTCTCTCTCTCTCTCTTCCGTTTTGTACGTATATTTCCTGTTGCTGATTGCCGATTTAATATCAGCAACCAATTTTACCGCCTTCCTCATAATTGCTTAATGCTAACGTCAGTCACTTAGCATGGCCTAGCTTTCCACTATTTCGTGCAGAAAGCTGACATGCCCAATTCATACCTACCAGCACGCATGTTTCTGCTATGCCTGGTTTGCAGAACAACAGACGGCAGCAAATCGCCCCCGTTTTACGGATATGGTTGCATAGCCAAGCACCAGCATCGTTGTTTGGCCGTGTTAACAAGCGGAAACAGGGGCGCTTAATCGAAGCACTCAGCTCCCTGTGGCTGTGTAAGGGATGTCAGGCGTTCATTGTGTTTCGAACAACACCACAGTCTATTTGCGGCATATAGGAGACTGTATGGCTAAAACACCCGACTGGGATTTACCCGCTGCAATACCGGAAGCCATCGCGAGTTCACAGATTCCGTCGGTCGGGTATTGGTCATGTGACGAAGTCGCTCGACCGAGTCAGAAACCTCACGGAGTGGCGCTTCGCTCCGCTATATTTATGATCGCTTCTCGCTGGTGTTCAGTGGCCCAGCAAGCAGAAAAAGCCAAACTTGGCGTTTTTTCTTGGCGATGTTCCGGGCGTCAAATGGCCCGTGTGATACCGGTCATGCAGGCCAGTAATGACCCGTGTAGTTGGCTAAGCGACTGTCGTGCGCAGCACGCTGCACGGCCGGGACTGGCGGCTGTTTTTTTTTTTAGGAAGCATTGGAAGGTAGCTGCAACAGTAGTGGATTTAGGGTGGTACTGAGCGGATTATACAGCGTGGGACCCCGACGTAACGTAGAAGGGTGGGGCACCAACGCGGAAACTTGCGTAATTTTGACCTTCAGTCTCCTTCAAAATAGTTTTGAGTGATAAGCGTTCACTTACAATCAAATAGGTTCCTGTCGCTTAAAGTCAGAATCAACTGACACTATCAGCTGACTTCATCATAAGAGCACACTATAGTATTTGGACATCCCGTTGTTTAATCAAAAGTTAGCCGAACCGTTACTCTTCTGTCGGTCACCGCACTGCCCGAACCTGGTCAGACCCAGCGGGAGATGAATCTGACCATTCGGCGTGCTTCCGTCGACCACTGAGCGGCCCGCAAGGCTATACCACACCGCTCCGAGGTCCACTCCGCTCACCAGCCGGGCCGGGCCGAGCCGCCGCGCCGCGTCCGGCCGGCCGGTGCAGCCGAGCGGCGGCCGCGCGGGTCAGCTCTCCGGGTCGCGTATTTTGAATTCACCATAGGGCTCAGCCATTCCTAGAGGAATTCTAGGCACCTTGGAAAAAAGCGAAATCGCGCTAGGGATTTCAGCCGATCTGGCAGCTCTTCCGATGCCACTGGCGCGCCTTTTAATCCAAAGCGCCTTTTTCGTGTCTCATGTTTGCTCGTTTATTGCGGAGGCCTATATATGCTTCAAGATGCTGGAAAAGGTTGGTGATTAATAAGTATTTCCATTTTAGGTGCATGTTCTTTGCAAGAAATACAGTTGTTGTTGCTGTTGTTGTGGGTTAGGGCGCAAGAAATACAGGTATATGTCAAGTTTAGGTCCTAACTATAACTGTGACGCTGTTGATACAAATCTGTAACAGCAAAAAAATTATGTTTTAGGTTACGTTAGGCTGTAAGTTTTAGGTTGCATTGTAGGTTTGTAGGTAGTAGATTGGTAGGTTATAGGTGAAAAGGTAAGGTTAGTTCAGGTTTGATTATGTTTTTCTTTTAGTTACGAGACATATAAGTATCATTTTTGGATTCAGGATGTCAAATAATGGTCGGAAACACTAAATTCAAAATTAACTAATTTTGAAGCGGGGACCTCCATGTGTACCGGCCAAATAATGTAAGAATATGAAAAAATTATCCATGAAATCTGCTTAGGACTTAAACTTGACATTTACCCACATGGCTATAGGTATCACCAGCAGAATTATAATCTTTACATAGGTAATTTTTAAGAAATGCTGTAAGTGAAGATTATGAGTCGTGTAACCATTGTTACTATATTGATATTAAATATTGAATAGGTACAAGTCCGCCACTAACTTTATGGAACATTCCTTCTTCCAACAGGATCACTTCCAAGTAATCTGGAAGGCTGATGCCAAGTACATCTTGTGCGAGAAGCTTGATATGATTCCTGACCTGGAACCGGTGAGCATCAAATATAGCAATTTGCTTAAAGCAATAGCAATTGCCGATGATGGCAATTTCAATTTGCAGTAACACATATTATATGTAATTGGTTTGAGCCATGTTGCAATCATTTCATGAATGAAAACTTCCATTTTTAAAATGGAACTATCAACTTTCCCCACAGGCTTCGGTAACAAAGTTTTATCAATTGTGAATGACAATATTATTGGTATGAGTGGTGTGTGCGGTGATCTGTATTTGAATATAACGCGTCTTGTCACTAAGTATTTGTCATCTGCATTATAGCTGACTATTACGGTAATACGATCGTGCATTGGTCCCAGACAAGAATACCCCAGTGAGACCTTGCATTATTTCGTTTCAGGAGTTGATGGAGGGCACCACTGTGGCCTACCGATGTCCGGCGTCAAAGGAATCGGCCCTGCAGTGGATTCAGCTGTACCAAGAGGCCGCCAACATCACCCTGACGACGTACGACTCCATGTCGAATGGCCAAAGGGTGGTGTACTGGGTGAGAGCTTTAGTTTATGAAATACCAGTTTGGGCTCGCCGTGTAAAGCTCGGCAGGGGGGTACTTTTGCCCGAGCACTCGACCTGGGCCCGCCAATGGAAAATTCTGCTGGTGCAGAGCCTCCTGAGGGTTCAGCAAAGACCCGCCGTATGAAAGCCTGTCGGGGTCTACTGACAGAGGGCCCGGCGGCCTGGGCTGGCTGCATGAATCCCCAGCTTGATGCCGCGTACTGAGGACCAGTCATCCAGCCGTCATACCGGGTGTCTCGGAGGACTGGACGGGCACCTACCAGCGGGCCCGCTAGATTTCGGGAGGGTCAGCTGACCCCTTTGTCCCCCTGACTCCTCCCTGGGTGCGCCACTGCACCCAGTAACTTTTACTCTTTTATATCGCAGGAAGGTGCGGGTTAATGAAACACCATGATCAGGGTCAGTTAAAAAGGTAACGTTTTTAAATCGAGAAACTTTCATCCTCATTTAAATGACGGACTAATGAGTGGCAATTGATTTCATCACTTTTGTTAATGTTGTCAATTTTTTTTTTTTCAGGCCAGGCTTCGTTGTCACCACGACGTCCCAGAAAAGCCGAGTCGTCCGAGGAAAAACCAATCCGCCAAGGACACCGGGTGCCCCCTGCGCCTGAAAGTGACTGTCGCCAACATTCCAAAACGGCAAGTTTCTCACCGTCTTTTGTCATTGGCACCTTTTACCAGGGCTGCGGAGTCGACCCAACTTTAGCCAACTCCGACTCCGACTCCGGCCTCACAAAATCGACTCTGACTCCGACTCCGACCTATTAGTTCTGGAAAGCATTTATTTGGTCCTTTGGTTCACCGAACCAGTGCAGAGACGTGAACTTCGGGAGAAAAGAAAAGGCTGATCAAAATCGTAGGTCGATTTTGTTGTCTGACCACTTTGGATCATCGGGATAATTGCCATTTTGCTTTCACCAGACAACAATTTCACTTGATGAAAGGCGATTTTCGGACTACATGGCCGGAGTCGGTAAAATCTTATCGACTCTGGCCAAGAAAAAAGATCGACTCCGACTCCGACCAAAACTGTTGACTCCGACCGACTCCGACTCCGACTCCGCAGCCCTGCTTTTTACAAACGCCTTAGTTGATCAAACGATCAACCGCAATTGAAAAAAAAAAAACTACATATTTGATGAAGGAGTTCGCTGCCGAAAAGATTTCAAGTCGCTATCTTTCTTAGTTGTGCCAATCTTGGCTCAGAAAACTAAAAACGGTGATAATCCGAAACATTTCACCTCGCTCGTTCCTTGCCTCAAAAGGTTTCTTGCTGGTACCCTATAAAAGTGCGTGGAAGGAGCGGAATTTCTTCTGAATAACACCATCGTCTCGTGTTTTTTTATATTTGTTGACGAATCCTCCCTTTCCAGGAATAGGTCTACAGACCCATGCGCGGCTTACGAGCTACGGGTGACATGTAACAAGAAGCCCCACAACCACGCCGTGGACAACGCTGCCGCTCTGAGACATCGACGCGTCTCTGAGCTGACGAAGGCCCGGCTGATGGAGCTGTTCCAGCACCACCACTCGCCCTCCACGGCGCTGGAGACCCTGAAACTACAGCTTCAGGAGGAGCATGGGAGCGCCTACCCGTCGGTGGCCGCAGACCGAGCCATTGTCCCAGATCGGATGGCCGTCTACTAGTAAGTTTTTAACAGCTTGATGCAAAGCCACACTGCCACAAGTTAGCAAGTCTGTAGGGACAGTATCTGAAATAATAAGACTTTCCCTATAAAGTTACACATGATTCTCATATATGAGATGCAATTGATCGTTACACGGAGCAGAGATGATAGGGCTACTCAGAAAAGAAGGCCGCATGTCTGGGATATGTGGTTGCGATCCGAGACTGATCTGGCCATTGACAATTTTTGGGTCCCCTATTGCAATCTGCCTGTTTTCGTGTCACATCCAGTTCTACTGTTATCTATGAATTGTGTTGTGCTAAAAACTCGCAACATTTTACGCTGCGATAAATGCACTCTGGTTTAGTAAAAGCTATCGATAATCATATTACGTACGCCTATGTGTCAGGGTCATTTCCGTTTTCCTGCTTTTCGTGAAAAACCTGAAGGGGAATGGCGTCTAGACGCCCCCCTTCCGGCCCAGCGCAGGTTAACATTATTTTCACCTTGGATTTGTGTAATTCAATGCGCTGAGGGGTAAGCTATATTTTGATTAGGACGAATCAGGAACAAGTGGGACAGCTGAAGCTTAACCATAAGTACACTGTTATGCAATCGGTATTTTATCACAAAATGAAACTGACCACCACTTGCAGCTGGAAGTCAATTGACAATGCAATGTGTTTTCAGCCTGTACTACAAGCACTGTCGGGAGCGTTACCCAGCCTCGACCCAGGAGGAGACCATGGACCTCATCCGCCACATGAAGGACGTCCGCACGGCGGTCTCAGTCGAGGACGGCGAGACGGTGATCGCGGCGGTGACGCCGCTGATGGAGCGCGTCCACACGCTCCCCGACGCGGGAGAGGTGGTCTTCGTCGACGCCTCAGGAGGGATGGACCGGCACGGCCAGCGCGTCTTCCTGCTGATGTGCTGGAGCCCGGCCGGTGGTCTGCCTCTCGGTGTCATCGTCTCCACCTCGGAGACCGAGGCCGTGGTGGACAAAGCCTTCCGGCTGCTCGTCGGGATTTTACCAGACGGTACGATATACCTACATTTGCCATGAATTCCCATATCTGGCGGCTAAACTCTGAATTGTCCAGTCAGTTGTGCATTGGTGTATAAAATCCAATATCGTGTTTGACCGAGAATGCTTCTTTGACAGGCGCCTTTGGCGGGCGTGGAAGGCGCGGCCCTCTGTGCTTCATGACGGACGACTGTCAGGCCGAGCGGAACGCGCTGTCGGCGGTGTGGCCTGAGGCGCGGCTCCTGCTGTGCACGTTTCACGTGCTGCAGGCCGTCTGGCGATGGCTTCACAACGGCAAACATGGCATCGACAAGCAAGTGAGTAGTTTCTACTGGGAATGAATTTCCGTTCATTTTTGTCTAATTACCCCTTTTTGAGAAACACAGAGAGAGAGAGAGAGAGAGAGAGAGGGAGAGAGAGGGAGGCAGAGAAAGAGACAGAGACATAGAGAGAGGGAGGGAGAGAGAGAGAGAGAGAGAGAGAGAGAGAGAGAGAGAGAGAGAGAGAGAGAGAGAGAAAGAGAGAGAAAGAGAGAGAAAGAGAGAGAGAGAGAGAGAGAGAGAGAGAGAGAGAGAGAGAGAGAGAGAGAGAGAGAGAGAGAGAGAGAGAGAGAGAGAGAGAGAGGCAGGCAGACAGCTGGGCAGAGGCAGGCATAGGCAGGCAGTCAGGCATAGACTAGACAGGCATAGGCTGGCAGTCAGGAATAGACATGCAGTGATACTGGTCTAAAAGCTGTAAAAGAACGTAAATGAGTTTGATTAATTTCATCTCAAACACCCCCTATATTTACATTTACCTTCACCCTTCACCCTTCACCCCTCCCGCCTCCCACACTCGGATACCAGTTAAATTGTGCATTTTCTTCCAGCACAGGCAGGCTATCATGGCACTAGCCAAACAGCTCGTGTACGCCAACAATGAGGCGGAGATAGCGACGACGATGGAGCTGGTGGCTACCGAGTGGGGCGAGCGCTACCCACTGCTGGACCAGTACCTGCAGGGTTTCGCTGCCCGCCGTCAAGAGTGGGCGCTGTGTCTCCGCACGGATGTCCCCACCCGGGGACACAACACGAACAACATCGTAGAGTCCGCCTTCAGAGTCCTCAAAGACGCTGTCCTCTACAGGTCAGTCTTTATTCATATGTTTCACCTAATTGCGGTTCAATAAATAAAACAGTTAACCTGGCGTTCATAGACAAACCTGTCTTTTAACTAAAGTTGATTGTAAAACTGTTTCGGTGACCGGAGGTATTGCGATAGATTCATTACTATTTTAAAATATTTCAAGTTGTAAGGTTGCCCAAAAGTGGCAAATGTTGAAGAAATGTCAAAGTTGCAGTTACAGACAAATTCCAATTAATAAAGACAAATAATTGGAAAAAAAGCCAAAGCAGGGGAGTAGTTTTCCTTTCAATATAGGTCGGAGGGCTGAGAGTTAGCCGGTAAAATGTTCTCGAAAACACCATCAAAATCCCTAGGACTGTGCAATTCTCCCCAGTGTCTGCCAAAGTTCAGAGCCTGAAGCCCCCGAAACGGAATTGGACCATACATCCCTTCGTCAAAGACGTTAATTACTAACTTGTGACTTTCATGGATTAACACGGATTAACTTGTGAATATCACGGTTTTACATTTCTGTTAACCCTACATGTGGAAGAAAAACAAACTTTCGCATTTCGGGTAGGTTGTGAAATTGTTAGTTGTGCTTTTGGCTGCTCTTCTGAAAGCCTTATTGTGTCCATACGATGGCAGTCTACCGTTAATTATAGCTGCAAAGAAATTGTTGAAATATTCGCTTGACACGCGCTGTTTTTCCAGGACTCGGGCGTTCAACCTGCTGCAGCTGTTTGATTTCGTCACGGTCCAGCTCAGCAAGCACTACGCCAGGAGGGCGTGCGACGTGGCCAACGGCCGGCAGCGGGCGGCACCGGTCCGCGGCGGCACCAGCCAAGAAACGGGCACTGTGACGCAGGTATTTTGCATGACACGAGAACTGATTGAGGTCACATAAGACAGCTCGTTTTCCAATGCTGGTCCCACCCGTACTGCCACATGGCTGTGCAAAGTGACCAATGCAATCGGCGCACCCCTAAGCACCAATAAACCACATTGCTGTGCATTCACACACAAGAGTCTGTCACTGTACCGCTGTGCCACTGTAGGGCCGCGTGGTGTTGGCGCTGTGTGCCACATCTCGTGACTCGTTTCGCGTTTTTTCTTGTTTCTTCTTTTTTCCCTTTGGGGGTCTGTTTTAAAAGGCCAAGCTGACAGTACTGGGGCGAATGAACAGGTTCGGATTTTCGTACAAGTAACCGTCCGTCAGTTTATGTTGTACAGTCTGTCTTAAAAGTCCGCGAAAAAGCAACGGTGGATCCATCAAGCCTGACCGAGGAAGGGCCTGCTCAATTTGAGTCATCAAAGCAATTGATATTCTCGTCCATTCCCCAGGTCAATTGGTTCGGTGACTTTCAAAGTAAAGCAGGCCTTTCTTCAGTAAGGCTTGATGGATCCACCGTCACTTTGCGCGGTACTTTTAAGACAGACTGTACATACGAATTTTACAGGATTTTATGTGTTGCCCCTCCCACAGGTGACGGAGTTCACCTATCAGGTGAAGTCGCTGACGTCGGTCGGCATCACCTACCTGGTGGACCTGAACGTCGGCGCCTGCACCTGCAGGATGAACCGGCGGACTGGCGGCTGCAAACACCTCCGAGCCGTGCGGCAGCAGACTGGCGCTGTGCCGGAGGCGACGGCGACAAAGGAGACGCGGAGGGCCTTGATGGACATCGCCATGGGGACCAGCCAGCAGCTGCCAGGCAACTGGTTCGACCCTCTGGTCGCCGAGCCGTCCACCTCGTCACCTCCTGTCCCCACGCCCGCCAGCGCCCCCGGAGTCGCGCAGCCCCAGCCGTCGCCGAGTCCCGAGGAGTACGACGACGACGCAATGGACTTCGAGGACCCCGCCGCTGCGGCGGCGGCTGTCAGTGGAGCTGAGCAGCGACGCTCAGATGACCGGACACGCCAAACCGTGGCGTTCATCCAGGAGTGGGCAGCCTTCATGTGCGAGGCAGTCGTCCAGGACGACACCTGGGAGAGGGCTGCCGCTGCCTTTCAGCAGAGGTGGGGCCAGCTGCCCACTGCTGGCCGCCAGTCCGCTCTGCACCAGTTTGGAGGCGCGCAGGGCTGCCGGCGGAACGCCACCCAGATTCCGGTCCAGCCGACCAGCACTGCCCGTCGCACCAGCACCAACGTGCGGGGGCGCGCTCGCTGGCCCGCTGGACGGCCGTGCCGCTCCGCGCGCACCGGGGAGCACGGCTACGTGGCAGCCTCCGCCAGGCGGTCGGCGGCGCCCCACAGCCTGGCCACCTGTGTTGACCAGAACCGCCCCCTGGGGCGCTGAGTGATAGAGGTGAAGTGGGGGTGACCGGGGCAAGTTGGTGCCAGGGGGGGGGGGGGTAAGTTGGGACGGAAGGGATATTTCCAATACTTCTCGACAGTTGGCGTTCAAACTTATTTTGTACATGAACAGTAACGCCGTCTGTTTGTCAACGTGGTGTCGGCGCGTGCTGAGGTAAGTGCTGTTAATAATCGCTACAAATGTGTTTCAGGTACCAAAAGTGATTTTCTTGCTGTGAAAATATTCTCTTCTAGTGTCGTTGTGTGTGCCTTTTTGTTTGCCGCAGGAGTACTGCAAACGTTTGTGTTTTGTCGTTAATGCCCGCATGGATTAGCGATGATTGTTCATGTGAAACATGAATAAAAATGTGTTTAGATAAACTGTTTTTCCTAGTGTACCAACTTGCCTTAGGCCTTGGCCCAACTGACCCCCGCCGCGGGGTAAGTTGGGACATTGGAGGATGGCCGCTTTGATCAGATATGACACCAAGACGATGCTACCATCTCTCTTATATTAAGTCTTCTTTAAAAGATAAAGAAATCAGATCTCAGTTAATAGCCAACAAATAATGATGTATAGTTATACCGAAGTTATGACGCTTCAAGCAATAACTGGCTCAACTAGCGTTAGCGGAATGACGCAAAATTAGCAGGTGACCAGTGACCACTCCCAGTTCGCTAATATGTTTGCATCATTAACATACCTTCCACTATAAGCACGGTTTCTCAATCTTAACATAAAATATAACATCTTTTCATGTAATTTGCATCTCTAATATACCCCAGTCAAACTTGCATCACTAATGTAGTGGGGGACTTCTTGGGAAGAATTAGTTTCTAGGGACTTACACATTTATGCTCATTTCCCCACATTTGTCGCCAGGGGGAGAATTCCCCAGAATTTTCCGCTAGGAGTGGCTGAGCCCTATGGTGAATTCAAAATACGCCTCCGGGTCGGCCGTCGGCCCGCGGCCCACCGCCGAATTAGGATGGATCGGATGGCGTCCCGCAGCGAGCAATACCGGTCAGCGGATACCGAATTCGGCCGGCTATAATACTAATTGACCGCTCGATCCAGGACTAGGCTGGATTACATGCATGAATGGATGAGCGGCGACCGATGACGAACGGATATTGGAGCCGCAGGGCCGCCAAAGAATGTGGTCGCAGTTTTTGTGGGGTCAGAGCTGTTTTGTGTGATTGTCCGAATGATTGAGCCGATATAGATGCACCCTAAAATGTGATTTATGGTGATCTGGGCGATCTAATTTGGACCAATCATCCATTTTAAAAATGTCTGAAACATTTTGTTGGAAATCACTCAGTATAAGTTATAACGAGTAATGCATCGTTTCAATGCTTAGGTATGCTGATGACTTTATCGAAAAGCTGGACTAAACGACACTGCATTCTCCGTTTTCTGTCGTACCGCAGCAGCTCCACCGATGGGCCTCCGTAAGCCGCCCTCCATCGGTGGAAGGACGCGTTCTAGTGTCCTGCTGTCCTGGCTAAGGTCCTCCATGTCCTGGCTCTGACAGAATTCGAATCCACTCTAGCGTGCAGTGGCATGCTTGCTAGAATTGCTCTATGAATGACTGGACGCCCTCCGGCGTCCTGCGATACCGCATAATGGCACGTTGATAAAGACAACCAAAATGTTGATTCAGGCGCTGGTGTTCCCCACACTCATGTACTGTCTTCCTGTTTGGGCCCCCAAATCAAAGACTCTCAGGAAACGGATCGAGAAGGTGTTAAATTTCGCAGTCAGAACTGTCACAGGGCTCCGTAAATTTGACCGCGTCACGGAAGCCCGATTGGAGCTAGGCTGGCCTACGTTCGACGCGATGATCGATCTGCGCGATATGCAGCGAATCTATCATGTAATGCGGCAGAGGGACGCATCTCCGCAGCTGAGGGCACTCGTTGAGACTCGGTCACAGGTATCGCTGAGACCGACGCGCTCCACCGCTGATGATACTATGCTACAAATCCCTAGGTGTCGTCTGCAGAGCACAAAAATGTCGTTCCCTCACCGAGCCATTGCGACTTGGAACCACCTGCCACCGGATGTGAGGCAGTCGAGGGCGGCCAAGTTCAGGCGAAGCATACGCAGTTGTTTGGCGTCCAAATGATCCCGATAGGTATGTCAGTGTGGCTGTGTGACCTCTTACAATGATCTGCTCGCTTCATATTTTAACTTACTTTGATTGTGCTTGACGCTGGAGTGTAAGTGCCTGTGTGGTTTCTCCAAAGATAAGCAATACATACATACATACATACGTTGGCGTCGCCGCACCACCGCCCCACTCGACCCCTCTCCGTACTGAGCGGACACAGGGTACCGTTGTGCGGGCGCGCGGTGTGCCGGCTGAATTCCTGCGGCCGGAGGCCCGGGCCGCCCTGACCCCGCGTGCTATCCGATATACGGAGCGTCCCAGCCTGTCTGATCAGTGATGGACCGCTGCTCAAATTAAACAGCACGGAAGCCATGCCGGGTAGCTATGGATGAGAGCGGTGGGTGGTTATATGACTTGGGCTACGCGAAAATGGATTTGGGACTATTGATTGATATCTATGAACTGGCGTGGCGATATTGGTGATTTGAGAATAAACATAAGAAAAATGCATCCCACTTGCATGCATAAAGATGCATGGGATTAAATTTTAGTAAGCATACCTATAAATGCAAAAGGAAATATACCAATATTTTCCAAAGTCTGAAGGTTTTGCGGTAGATATATGATATAGTATAATGCCAACAAATACAAAAAAAAAGTTTGATTAAAGCCGCTGCCATCAGTAGGTAGGCATATCGCTCACCGACCAAAACTTTTCTGCGAACTCGGGGTCTGATACATTGCTCGAGCATATGAGCATCACTCTTCGAAAACGGTGCCCGTTCTGATTTCCAGGCGCCGCGGTTTGACAAAACGGCAGCGGAACTTATGTCGCCGGTATTTGAGAAATGGCTCTGGAGCGGGCCCGGCTCCTCCCCGTGCGTTCCATTACTGACGGCACTTTCACAGAGGCGGAGCAGCGCTTCCTGTGCCATTATGAGCAACGGTTACGGTAAGTGTCGGGTGCCAAACACCGGCTTTACTAGTGACCACTACATTGATAAATTAACTATATGACAGACCCGTTCCCTCGCTAGCATACGAATAGCGATGTGTAAGTTTCGTAGGCTGTTTTTTTCTCTCACGATTGCACTTCACATACCTACCTGCAGTGCCTTGTTGTAAGTGTGAGTAAAAAAAACTGTAGAGTGTGGGTTTCTCTTAGAGATGTAAGTATTGAGTGAAGTTTAGCTTCTCTCATCTGCCATCTGGCCCCAATATCGCACTATCGCATATCGCACTACGAGTAGTCCAGCGGAAGCGCTACCCGTTGCCCTACCCAGCACACCATTTCCTCCTGTCCTCGAGCACAACTCTTGACGACTCGTCGTCCATTAGTGTTAGCCCGAGCCCGTCCGGATCCCGACGGGTCTGACCTGACCTCTGAGCGGCACGACCCACGACGGTGACGACACGGCGACCTCAACGATCCGCGCCGCCAGACGGAAAAGAAAGTAGATTATGGGATAATTAGTGACGATAGTTCCGAGTGGTTTTTGAGCCTGCCGGCGTGTGTGGCTTATGACGGGAGCCAGCGGCGGAAGTGTGGGGGTAATGATGCGAGCGGTGCAGCGGTTTCCCAATTGTTGCGACTGTCTTGCTCGCGTGCCGAGGAAGGGTCTCAGGGAATAGTGGCTTTGAAAGGCTGATGCAACCTTGAATAATGACCCGCCGACAATTGCGCGCACCGAAAGCGGTGCCGGGAAGATTTGAAGTCGCCTAGGGGGCGTTCCACGACAAATCGACAAGTGCCCTGCACCCTCATATTTTATTTTTTGCTTAAAATTGGTCTAATGGGTTGTGATGGGCGGGGAAGCCAGCTGTGGCAAGGATTTTTTTCTTCGAACAACGGTTTCCGAGATATAGCCTCGGGCAATTCCTGGATGTCGCGCTGCAGCCCTATGATTGGTGGCCTATAACTAAAAAACTATTGGTTTTCTACGACAAAAACTTTATATGGTTTAACTCACAATCAACCAACAAACATTTTGGCTATCTCGGATTTTCAATTTTTGAAAATTTTGATCACGTGACCTTTTGACCTATTTTTCGAAGAGTGGCCTTGATATTTTCCCCACTGAAAGTTGCAATTTTGTCTGATGACGATTGAAGCCTTATCAATTGTCATTCATATGCGAAAATAAAAAAGTGGATATCGCCCTGCGTTGACCTCAGGTCAGGTCATTTTTATGACCTGTCCATTATTACGAGCGGGAGCGACAGCGAGATCTCGAGAATAAAGCAAGATAGCGACAAGCGGTAAACGGTGCAGGGTACAAATGGATAAGGTCTATAATTTTTACTGAGGTCATTTTCAGGTCAGGTCAAAGATGACGTCACAGGAGCAAAAAGGAAGTCAAAATTGCGGCACTACATATATATGAAGTTTTTCTCGAATAACTTTCAAGGTATCCCAGCTAGGAACAAACTAATATCACCATCGTGATCCTCTCGTCGATCCGCATCGAAACATATGTATGTTGACCTCGAAAGGTCGAAAGGTCAAAAGTTGACCTTAGGTCACGTGACCTGAAGTCAACTTTTGACCTTTCGACCTTTCGAGGTCAACATACATATGTTTCGATGCGGATCGACGAGAGGATCACGATGGTGCTATTAGTTTGTTCCTAGCTGGGATACATTGAAAGTTATTCGAGAAAAACTTCATATATGTAGTGCCGCAATTTTGACTTCCTTTTCGCTCCTGTGACGTCATGTTTGACCTGACCTGAAAATGACCTCAATAGAAATTATAGACCTTATCCGTGTGTACCCTGCACCGTTTACCGCTTGTCACTATCTTGCTTTATTCTCGAGATCTCGCTGTCGCTCCCGCTCGTCACGTGACCTAAGGTCAACTTTTAACCTTTCGACCTTTCGAGGTCAACATACATATATTTCGATGCGGATCGACGAGAGGATCACGATGGTGCTATTAGTTTGTTCCTAGCTGGGATACCTTGAAAGTTATTCGAGAAAAACTTCATATATATGTAGTGCCGCAATTTTGACTTCCTTTTTGCTCCTGTGACGTCATCTTTGACCTGACCTGAAAATGACCTGAGTAAAAATTATAGACCTTATCCATTTGTATCCTGCACCGTTTACCGCTTGTCGCTATCTTGCTTTATTCTCGAGATCTCGTTGTCGCTCACGCTCGTAATAATGGACAGGTCATAAAAATGACCTGACCTGAGGTCAACGCAGGGCGATATCCACTTTTTTTATTTTCGCATATGAATGACAATTGATAAGGCTTTAATCGTCATCAGACAAAATTGCAACTTTCAGTGGGGAAAATATCAAGGCCACTCTTCGAAAAATAGGTCAAAGGGTCACGTGATCAAACTTTTCAAAAATTGAAAATCCGAGATAGCCAAAATGTTTGTTGGCTGATTGTGAGTTGAACCATATAAAGTTTTTATCGTAGAAAACCAATAGTTTCTGAGTTATAGGCCGCCAAACATAGGGCTGCAGCGCGACCTGCTGGAATTGCCCGAGGCTATATCTCGGAAACCGTTGTTCGAAGAAAAAAATCCTTGCCACAGCTGGCTTCCCCGCCCATCACAACCCCTTACACCAGTTTTCAACGAAAAATAAAATATGAGGGTGCAAATTTAATTTTTTATTTGTCGATTTGTCGTGGAACAAATCGATTTGTCGTGGAACTAGGTGAACAGAATGGAGATGGCTTTATGATGGGCTTAGATATTTGTAAATGAAGGAAGTGAATTTCGTATTCTGATTTCACATGTTGAGCTGCATTGCGAGTTGTTCGCGACGCGCGAGTTCACCAAATAACCATTTTCCCATGAAGCTCAGATCACTTCTGACGATAAAAAGAGAAAGAGGAGAGGTAGGAGCCTCCGTGTCGTTTACGAGACTCGAAAGCAGTTTTATCCTGCCCCGGATGAATGAATTTTCTCAGGATTTCCTTGACACTTCTCAGAGTACCGTGCTGTTTTCTCTGCCGACGAGATATCACTTGAACGCGGAGATGCAGTAAAAGAAAACCAAACACTAGATAGCGTGGGATCACAAACTCCGGATGCTTCTTAGCTCAATACCTATGAAGTTATGCGTTTCACTGCAGAGTGTTGATTCATGCCCAGTCATGAATGCACCCTCATTCATCGGTGCACTTATGTATGAATGTGTGTTCGATGAGTTAGGACACAACACGCTTAACCCTCGCCCCGTTGGGGGGGGGCCATTTTGGCCCCCCCCCCTGTGGTTTTTCCTGAATAGCAAAAAACGGCGGCGCGCAGCGCCGCCAAATTTTCAGTACCTTCCCGGGCATCAATTTGACACCTTCACACCAAATTTCAAGTCTTAGGTCACCTTAGGTCAGGAGTTATTGAGGTCAAACTGAGGTCATGTTCGAGCAAAAATGAGCAAAAAACATGCAATCTTGAAACGCTCACCAAATCTACAGTTATCAAGCAATTTCAAAGTTCTTTATATGGTCTAGTAGACAAAAAGCGGCGCTACAAAACTGCTATCTCGGATTTTCAAAATTTTTGGTTTTTGACCAAAAAAAAATTCAAAAAATTGATTTTTTTAGAAAAACTTTGAAAAAATCCAAAATTTTCCGAATTTCGAAAAAACCGGAATATATGTGATAGTCCCAGCGCTCTTCTATATACATACCAAATTTCAGATCGATATCTCGTTTTTTGGCCAAGTTATAGCGAAAAAAATGTTCAAAAATGATGACGTCAAATTTTTGAACTCAATTTTTAGCAATTCTAGACCACGTACGGCAAAACAAAGACCACCATTGAACTCCCCGTGACGAGCTGCATCGATTCGATACCCATTTTATGCAAAAATATTAACTTTGAAATTTGACCTAATTTGACCTGACCTTGACCTGACCTTGACCTGACCTTGACCAAAACGTGATCTAAGCTGGCCCCAAAGGCTGCCTGACCCATATAATCGCATTTGTCATGTAAAATGGACCATAAAACATGTATCACACGACACTTTCATATTGTGACCCCCCCGTGACCTGACCTCTGTGACCTGACCTGGTATCAGTGACCTCAAATAGCAAAATATGTGTTTGAAGAACATTTCCCCATCGATGATTTTCAATGAAATGCATTTTACTCGATTTTACAACGCATTTCTTGAAGTGCCTGTAAACGGTGAAAATTGGACCTTTGACCTGACCTGTGACGTCATCGGTTTGACCTAGGTCAATAAAATTGGGTCACAAGGTAGTTCCCCGTTGGTGCTATCCAACGCCGTTTACCGCTTGTCGCTATGTTGCGTGGTTCTCGAGATCTTAGGGGGGGGGCCAAAATGGCCCCCCCCCCCCAACCGGGCGCGTTGCTCGGCAGAGCCCAACGGGGCGCGGGTTAATCCCAGCGTTACGAAGTCTCGTTGTCCTTCTATATGCCCTTTATCCGACTGTCCTGCTGTCCTGCTGTCTCAATGTCCGCTTGTACCCACTGTCCCGCTATTTCGCTGTCCCTCCCGATGTCCCGCTGTTCGGCGTTTTCTGCACAGTTGCGTGCCCGCACGCCGCTCCGGCGCTGTGACCACATTTGGTCTAATTTGACCAGAGTGACACGGCGAAACGGTCCGAATCTATGGACCGAGGGTGACCGGGCGGCGGAGTGGGCTGACCAGGTCACCGCCGGCCGTTACCAGCGACAATTGAACGGGTCACCGCCGGCCCACCCGCCCCGACCTGTCGAGTCAGCATTTAGGGCGAGGTGATTGCGAAGGCGGTAAGCCAATCAAGTATGCTATTCATTGTAATGTTCCGCAAGCTTTGCATACGTTCGCGGGCCGCTTGAATACGGAATGCGGGTGTAAAAGGGTGGTAGATGTTTTGTAAAATGATGTCGGAATAAGTGACCACACCACTGCGTAAGTAGTCAGGGCAGTATCACTGATAACGTTTGAGATAACAATCTTGACTAGCTAGCCCTAGCAGGAAGTTTCGCCACCCCTCCGTAAATTGACTTGTAAAATGTACAATCGTCACACAATCTTTTTTCTGTTACACAGAGGATCAGAACTAAACGGCCATATACTTTCTCTATAACTTGCGGCGGAGAGCGGGAGGTGTCATTTTTAAACTGTAAACGTTTAACTTAAATTAAACGTTGATCTTTACCTTCCGATGTGTCTAGGTCGGCCTTTCATCTCACACACAGAAAAATATTGACACCGTTAGCGGTGTAATTGCACAGTACATATCTGAGCACTTGAGGAAAGTTAATTTAGTCCCTTCCCCGCTTAAATTACTCGCGCTTCTAAATGAACACCAGGAAGAAGGTAATAGAACACTGTTAGGAGGGTTGGGTGTTTTACTACATGTAGCAAAACACCCAACCCTCCTAACAGTGTGCTATTACCTTCTTCCTGGTGTTCATTTAGAAGCGCGAGTAATTTAAGCGGGGAAGGGACTAAATTAACTTTCCTCAAGTGCTCAGATATGTACTGTGCAATAACACTGCTAACGGTGTTAATATTTTTCTGTGTGCACTGCACAGTTTTTCAACACTGTTGTCTTGCGGAGGACGTGAGTTTAGCAACAACAAAAAACAAATGTACCTAATGAAAGAGTTAAAATTCTAGCCTTTGCAGTTTCGCCTGCAACGGGACGCCATTCATCACTGCAGGCTTCGCAAAAGCAGTCACACTGAGAAAAAAAATTATTCCCCTGGAACACCTTTAAGGGTGTGTACCAAACTGCACCTCGCTGGGGTGTCAGACGGGTGTCACTTTTGACACCAATACAGGTGTCATTGGGAATGAAACACCGGGTGTCTGACACCCTTTTAGGTGTCTGATACCCTTTTGGGTGCACACCCAAAAGGGTGTCAGACACCCGGTGTTTGATTCCCAATGACACCTGTATTGGTGTCAAAAGTGACACCCGTCTGACACCCCAGCGAGGTGCAGTTTGGTACACACCCTTAAAGGTGTTACGAGAGTGTCCATTGGATGCCAAAAAAGATGTCGACACATTCTTACATTTATTGGTTCAAACAGGCATATCGCATACAATGGCATTCCTATCTTGTATACAGCAACAAACTATAAAGTACAAAAAATATGGGCCCTATATTTACGGAGAAATCCAATGAAAACTCACCGAAACACATCGGGTCCATTCACAGTGAGAAGTTGCTCGCATTTCAGCAATGATAATTAACCGTCGATTATCTCCAACCAGATGTTATTCCGCAGTTCACTTGCTTTCGTTTCCATGGTGCAATGCTGTGTTGTCATCCTCACTCCAGACTTCAAATTTCACCGAGTACCGCCCGCCTCGTCATTTGAATAAACACGGAGCAAGCTACAAATAAAAGCTAAACATTATCATTAACGCACAATCACTTGAAGAAGTACACTGCGAACAACGTTCGGCGCCACTATATCCACATAAATTCAAAAAAAGCCCTGCCATCACTCACACCGCACACGCACCACGTGGCACGCCGCCGCCAACTGAAATCTAACGGCTTTCCTGCAAGGTGGCGCTTTTTGATCTTCGCATGGTTGACGCCGTGACTAGCACACAAATGACGTCACACAATGAAGCTTGCTGATTGGGTAATGATTTTCAAACCACTGGACCTGCTGTGGTTTCTAGCAGTGCTACGGAGTCAGAGTCGGAGTCTGATGGAGTTGGCAGTTCTGGCCGGAATAGGAGTCCATTTTGGAAGACAGAGCGGGAGTGCGAGTCACTGAAAATCCGTTAGACACCGCATCCCTGGTTCCTAACACAAGTGACGTCAGAACAATTTATGTGATGATTTAGGTTCGAATACACGACAGCTTTCAAACATTTCATGACTCATGCTGGAATGTTCCTCAACAAATGACAACACACGTGAAGGTATCACAAGGGTATCAGATCCCTTTTAAGGAACATTTTTGTTTACACCTTTTGAAGTGTTGATGGTTTAGGGTGTTTGACACCCGAATGGATGTTGGTGTAGGACACCCATTAATGTGTCTTTCTGAATCCCATCATGGTGTGTTTAAAAGCGCGTTGCACTTGAAGGTTGTCATCGTGGTGTTGTACACCTCCATGATTCCCAAAACAACATTTTTGACACCAATCTGGGCGTTATATATGACACTGCAATGATGTCCGACACCCGTGAGACACCCCATGGGAATATTTTTCCTCATTTTTTCACGCTGTTTTTGGTGTCAGATCCTTTTGCAAGTGTCAATGTGACACCTCTAGCAGTGTCGGACACTCTTAACATTCCGCTTCAATAAATGGCAACACCTGTGAAGGCATCATAAGGGTGCCAGATGCTTTTAAAAGAACATTTTTGACACCTTTTAGGGTGTTTGATACCTTAGAGTGTTTGATACCCGGATGGGTGTGGGTGTCGGACACCTATTAAGGTGTCATGCTGAATCCCATTAAGGTATATCTAAACGCTCGCATGCGAACGAACACTTGAAAGGGTGTCATCGTGGTGTTGTACACCTTAATGATTCCCTAAACAGCATTTTTCAACACCAATCTGGGTGTTCGATGACACCTCCAATGGTGTCTGACACCCGTAAAACACCCCTGGGGAATAATTTTTTTTCTCAGTGCAGCTTCTGTCAGCGCATGGCTTCTTAGCGTTAACCCTCATTCATATACCTACCTAACCGACGTGGCAGTCACTTCCTAACTTAACAAAAATGTAAAAACGGTGCCATAAACCGTTAAAATAGGAGACACTCGGTCACGGTTACGTTCCACTGAGAATTTGCGAATCAACGCTCATCGCTCTACGAGAATTCTATTTTTGTGCATTCAGCCTTCCCTCACGGAGTTCGTTTTCGCCTCAGCGCACATGAAGCAGCTTCCGGCCATCGCATTTGGCAACTGCACCGACCGCAGACCACCGGGCCTGCGGCGGCGAGCGGCAGCGAGCGGCGGCGGCGGCGGCGGCGGCGGCGGCGGCGGCAGCGAGCGGCGGCGGCGGTGGCGGGTCAAAGTCCCGGTTACTGCCGCGGGACCGGCCGCAGAGCGGCGCCCGCCCGCCGCCGCCACCTGCATGGATAGAGGGAATGGAAGAACAGAGAGGCGTCTGACAGGTGTCTGTCGGCCCCGACAGCTGTCACCGGCCACTCAACTCACACGTGGAGCGGCCAGGGACACACGTCGGCCAGGGAGACGGCCGGGAGCTCAGCCCTGAGCTGGCCCGGCAGTCGTGACGTTCGCCGTGTTCTGAAAACAGTAGGACGAGTTGTGGTGGTCTTCCGGGATTGTGCAGACTCGCGAAATCGTTTCACTGCTTGTGAGCTTACTTCAGATGTTTGTTATAAAGAGCTGGGCTATACTGCTTTCACAAAGTAAGCCGAAAAGCTGTCGTTAGTGGCAGTGCCTTAACCGCATTCGCGTGAAAAAAGTTCAATTACCCCTGTTTTCGCCAACATTATTAGTCGCCATCTCCGCGTCCATCATGATCTTCCAATTCTCTTTGCCCTGTCCCAGTATTTTCCCTCCGTCTCTCCATCCACTCATGTCTCTGCGTCTCCCGGCCTCCGTTTATGGCCCGCCTAGCATTTGCCGGTCGGTGCATCGCCCCCTGATCCCCGCCCTCTCGGCGTCTTCATACCCGGCTGAGTTTGATTGCCGCCCGAGCCCCGTTCCGGCACGTGGCTCAACTCATGAGCCGCGGTGCACCTGCCGCGCTGCTCAGTGGAGGAGCCGGGGCCGACAACCCCCGAGCTCACCCGGTGAGACTGATTCCCTTCGGCCTCTGAAGCGGAACGCACAGTCGCGCGGTGTGCCTCTGGTAAACACAGTTCTGGTTTGTAATGTGCTTATTGAAACTGTACAAACTGAATGCGGGATACCATTGAGCGTCAACTACCACAGTCATTGGCCTTGCCGACATAAGACATTATATCCACTGCACTGGGTATTTTTAATGCAGTTTATCTCACATGGATTTCATGGTCGAGCGTGTTCTAAAACTGATTTGATCGGTGCTGTTACTTGTTTACCGCCGTGATTACCGCGACCCATTGAACGACACTGTAACTTGCATTACATCTCAGGAATGGCCTGCGTGAGTTAATTTTCTACCACAAACAAGAAAACGAGTTTTCCCAGAATTACCATCCGCCGCTATAGCGGGATTGCAGATTTGGCTTCCAGTTCTGGCCACAGCTTCCCCTCCTTCCCATAAAGCTCGGAAGCGCTGGCGGTCCGGTTAACTGTTGACGTGAAGATTATCGCCAGTAAATCATTATCGGGACAAGTCACCGTGAAAGTGGCGGTCGCTGCAGGCCGCTGGGACGGGGTGTGAGCCGGTGCAGGCGGCATCCAGCGCGGCGTACCCCGTGTTTACCTAGCCGCTGTAAAAACCGGCCTCGGCCGCCGACCGGCGCCGGACCGCAGCGGCGCAGAACACGGCTGCACGTGAGCCGCTGCGTGCAGACGGCGGAGTCGGGCAGGGTAGACACGGCCGTACGTACCTATTTGTGAACAGCCTGTCGAATCCTACCTAACTCTGGTTTCAAAACCTCTGAATCTCTCGTTCGAAACTTGCTTTTGATGTTTTTTTCTTTCTTTTAATTAAGGGATAATTGATCGCCTCCGGAGATTGACGGCAGTTTTGCCCATTCTCAATTAGAGCGATCCAAATTAACGAGCAGAATCAAAGCTGGGACCGCCAAGGCCTATCTGGAAGAAAGCTGGAATGCCAAGCATAGAATGACACAGAATTCCAGGATCAAAAACATTTCGAGACAAAACTATTGGCGCCGTTTCTCTCCAAACCCCAAGAATACCGTTTGCATGAGACGGCTGCATCGATGATTCCTCATTCCACAACCGAAATATTCCACCCATGTCACCAGACACACCTTTGAAGCCCCGGGCATCTCTGATATTCTCATTGGATATACAGTGTCGATAACGTTACGACACCCGGCCGCTTAGTCCCTCTCCAAACAGGTAACCTTTCCTGTCACCCCTTACGCAACTCACTGCCCAATTCGGGAACACACAGTCCGCGATTGGCCAACACATGGGCGCACATAGTCGGGCGGTGAACAATTGGCACATATTTCACACACCTCATATTTGAACATTGGCAAGTGGCTGTCAATCACCTATTGACAAGCCTGTGACTGCGTTGGCTAAACTATAACCATTTTCCCATGACTCTAGGCTATCTAGTAACCGATGGCTACTGAGCGCTGCTGATGAGCTGATGGATGGTTACTAACACGGTTATAACCGAAAAAGATGTGTCAACAAAAAAAAAATGAAGCCCATGAGCAGCGTACCTACAGTACGACTTATAAATCAATGCGACGTGGTGCAAAATGTCATAATTCCCGCGCCCCGTAAGGGGGGGGGCCGAAACGGCCCCTCCCTGTCCTTTTCCGTCGATATCTCCTAAACGGCTGGAGATATCGCCACCAAACTTTCAACACCCCTCCGGGCATCAATTTTACACATTATGACCAAAAATTTTTCCAGAGGCTATGATAGGTTGGCCACAAATGACGTCAGAATGACATCATGTTCTGTCATTTTCGACCGAAAAAAGACCTTCGCGAGAAGACCTGTCAGGCCTACAGCTTTAAAGATACAGAAAAATGATCAAGACATAAAAGGTATAGAATTGACAGGTCTACAAAACTGCTATCTCGGATTTGTGAGATTTTTGAGTTTTGACCCCCAAAAATCAAAAAAGCATTTTTTTTTTAGATATTAGCCAAAAAATCCAAAACGT
Organism: Amphibalanus amphitrite; assembly: GCF_019059575.1. Taxonomy (NCBI): domain Eukaryota; kingdom Metazoa; phylum Arthropoda; class Thecostraca; order Balanomorpha; family Balanidae; genus Amphibalanus; species Amphibalanus amphitrite. The sequence goes on from NW_024882090.1 coordinate 398,532, forward strand.
TTTTGAGTTTCGAAAAAACCGGAATACATGTGATAGTACCTACCGTCTTCTATTTAAATACCAAATTTTAGATCGATACCTCCTTTTTTGGCCAAGTTATAGCGAAAAAACTGTTCAAAAATGATGACGTCAAATTTTCAAACTCAATTTTTGGCAATTCTAGACCTCGTAGAGCAGAACAAAGACCACCATTAGACTCCCCGTGACGAGGTGCATCGAATCAATACCCATTTTATGCAAAATATCAACTTTGAAATTTGACCTAATTTGACCTGACCTTGACCTGACCTTCACCAAAATGTGACCCAGGCTGGCCCCAAAGGCTGCCTAACCCACATAATCGCATTTGTCATGTAAAATGGACCATAAAACATGTATCACACGACACTTTCATATTGTGACCCCCGGTGACCTGACCTCGCTGTGACCTGACCTGGTATCAGTGACCTCAGATAGTAAAGTATGTGTTTGACGAACAATGTACCATCGATGGTTTTGAATAAATTACCAATTTACTCGATTTCACAACACATTTCTTGAAATGCCTGTGAACGGTGAAAATCCGACATTTGACCTGACCTGTGACGTCATCGGTTTGACCTAGGTCAATGAAATTTGGTCACAAGGTAGTTCCCCGGTGGGGCTATCAAACACCGTTTGAATTTTGAAAATCGGCCGGTAAATTTCCGAGATCTTAGGGGGGGGGGCCGAAGCGGCCCCTCCCCTACGGGTGGTAGGGTCCGCCGATAGCCCTACGGGGCACGGGTTAAATCAACTATGTTATCTGAATAAAAATGTACTAACTAAAAAATATAGTTTCGACTACGATGGCTTACACTATTTGATAGTACATTGCACCTTATTTGTAACATGCCTCGCTTCATTCCCGCGAAAATGACACATCCGCTGTGAAATCGCTATGATGAACCAGCTCCAGGCCTGAAGAATGATAATTTGCATTTTACAGAACAAATGACCGATATAAAACGTGATCCCGAGCACTGATATAACCACACAGTTCAAAGTGCCCGCCTTCGCCGACTTCTCACGCCCTGGTACTCACCACAGAGCACTGTGACCTGAAAACGGGTCGGTCGGAGCCGCGACCACAAACGCGCCGTCTTCCGCAGCTTTTATTGCCACGAAGCTCCAGCCGTGCTCCACGCAGAGTCGCTAGTCTGTGGGCCCCGGCCCAACGAGTCTGATGAACCAACAATCAACATGTAGCATAATACCGAAGTCTGAAGTTCTATGCCCTATCAAACTGTCAGACCAGTTAGGTTCCCGCCAGCGAGCACAGACAGACATCATGTGTTTTGACATCATGACAGTCAGACATGTGCTCGTGAAACATTCAGCCGAACTGCACAGAACAAACCCACTTGTTCGTTGTCCCGACCCATCGAACGGCAGAGAACAAGCCCGCCTGATGAGTCGCTGAGAGCCGTTCAGCCTTGACCGACAGCCTCTGTCAGCGTCAGCTGCACGGCCCGCGCCGTCTGACCGCGCATTGGAGATAGTCAGACGACAGTGGAGAGTGCAGAACACTCACGAATGTCACCGGTTGAACCAATGGTCACCAAACACCTGTGAATGGCATCGATGGACGCTCAGAGAGAGTTGGGAGGTCAGCAATACCAGGGTGAAACCCGATAACTTGCACACAGGAATCTGGTACAGTGGTCAGCATAGGCAAGAGACGTCTCCGATGCATGGGAAATGCAGTTGTATCTTCGACGCATGGGAAATTCAGCCACTGGAACTCGATTTCCCTGTGTCTTTTACGAAGGATTCAGTTACTTATCGAACCTTATAATGGTTTCCCTCCCCAGTAGTCTGAATGAGCGAAAAGCAATGCTTTCTTTGTTAACCCTCGCCGGCCGAGGGGGGGGCGGGTGCCGCCCCCCCCCATAGGGTTTTTTCGCGATAGCTCCGAACACGCTGGCGATAGAGAGCTGAAACTTGGCATACCTGACCTTTGATCCAAGCCGCATCTTTTGACACCAACCGCATTTTTGGGTCAGGTCAGGTCACTGACCTATGACGTCATAAGTGAACCTCTGCACGGTCTTCAGATGTCGCAACTTCGCAACGCCCTCACTGCCAGAGGAGATGTCACAGGGAAATGAAACTTGCAGGATCTAGTATCCATTATGAGTCTCACAACTTGTATATCTCGGATTTTTCCTAAAGGTCATATGAGGTCAGGTCATTTTCGTGACCTCACCATTATAAGTCAATGGGGAAAAATTCAAACTGCTATTCTGGCGCCGGGAACGATCTCCAACTATCTCAAGCACACAGAATCGTGATTTTATGCACTCCTTGCAAGGTTAGATGCGTCACTTTTGCAATGTTGACCTTGCGTGACGTCATTTATGACGTCATCAAGGTCATATTAGTTTTTCGTCAATAACTCTTGATCAAATTGAGCTAGCGAGCCGGGAAAGCCACCAATGGACTCAGGAAGACCTGCCGAATCGAATGATATGCGACATGACCCCTTTCGACCAACTTCGTGACCTGGGGGTGCTGACCTGACCTTGACCTGAGGTCAACACCCCAAGTTGACCTGACCCGGACAAAAAGTATATCATTCGACGCGCCTGAGCGAGACGAACACGATGCTGCCAAAATCGGCGCTCTGCGGCCGTTTTTTGCGAAGCTATTCACCAAAAACTGAACCGTACCTTGGGGCACTTGACCTGACCTCAGAGGTCACCGGTTGACCTAGGACCTTAAAATCGGGTACCAATCTCTGCGTCTCGTAACGGCGCACACGCTCGTTTTTTCCGCGACGCGCTAGCTCCACCAGGGGCGAAACGGCGAGGGGGGGGTCGTACCCGCCCCCCCCTCGGCCGGCGCGTATGTAGAAAACCAATAGGTCCGGCGAGGGTTAACAAATCGCAATCCAGCGTTTATCGTGGCATAGACGACACTATTCCAAACATTGTTATTTCATTGTCATTGACAATTATGACGTGAAACGTGAGAAACAACAATGACGCCACATAAAAGCGATGATGGTGAAGCCAAGGTCATTTCTGGACTCGTGCCTTTTCAGTATGCGTGAACGCTGCGCCGGCATCCTCGGTTGGTGAAATACGATTCCTTTGTGCCTTTTTTACTCTGCTCTGACTTTATAGCGAGGTACAATTTTCGTCTTGACCACATACAATTATCCAATGACTCTATTCCCACCGCAAACCGTCACCGCACGGCTTCATCTCGTCATCAGATGGGCGTCATCACGCCATTAGGGCGTCATCGGACCAAATTGGACCCACCGCGGCCGTCCAGACCGCCCTGTATTAGGTGACGATCGCACGGCCAGCGGTACATTTGTGGTCATCTCGGTTCGTCGCTGGCCGGGATGGCTCTTTCACAATGGTGGTGGGGGTGTGGCCCGGAGGAGGGCTGTCACCCGAGGTGACACCATCCGTGTGAATGAACTTCGGGCTGATATCGAGTGAAGGAGTGCCAGGCGCGGACAACGTCCAACACCGCATAAAGAGAACGTGAAAGCACATTATGCGGTACCATCCGACGGTGCAATAGTGGTCAGGATTGCACTTTTACTGGGTTTGGTGAGAGGGAGTCGCCTTAGGGATGAAGGAATTCCCCGGATCATAATGATATACCTGTCCGTATGGGTAGGGAACTTCGCAACAGCTAGTTACTAAATAGACGTTCACTGTTTGCATGTCCTCCATTATTGTGTTGGTTGAAATTAACAAGTTTACCTAGCTGTGCACTTGCAGCTATTTGTCTTAGTATAGTCTGGTCTGTGAAGACCATCTTGATTGTCCAGTCAGGCATCAGGTGGTTACATCCGTACCGATTCTCTACTTCATGACTCATCGTTTCGGACAGATGATGATTCCACTGCCCTCCTCAGTAACCCCGTGTGCCGTATGCATGAGTTAACTGTCGCGTCGTAGTAGCACCCACTGACATCCGGCCCCCTTCGACAGGTGTCTCCGCCGCCGCGGTCCGATGGGAAACCACCACTCTCAGGCGGCCACTGAGCTCGGTCCAGGATGGTCCCGGACCATCCCGAGGGAGAGGACCGCCGGTCGTCTCCTCGGCTACGGAAAGACGCCGGCGCTCCAGCCGGCAGTGAAGGTCAGTGCTGGGAGATAACCACTCGGTCGGGTTGGTGAAAGCATATAAGGAAAGACTTGGAAAATCACCAGGTGAGAAAAGTCACCTCATATCGGGAAAATAAGAACTACGTTGTCGTTCGCCCAAAATTTAGGGAACCCAAGCCACACATTTTCTATTCGCACTGCGCAGCATCCCAGCTGTGTCAAAGTTAGCCAACCCAACAGGCATACAATTTCTAATCTATGTAGAGACTTCAGCTGACAAGATTCAAGCGTTTCTTAAAAGCGAGTCTGTCTTTTTAGGTTACGTTAGCACCTGTCCAACAGCAGGCCCTCACGTGGCAGTGACGGCACACTGTGGACCACGTTCGTTAAGTGATGACAACATCATTCCATGTGGCTCACCCTTCACGTTACGAAACGCGGACGTACAAAAAACAGCGCGTATCAAGATCCAGCAGCCGCCACTGGTGCAGAGATACGATAGAGACAGAGCTGCAGATAATGTGATAGAAAGCACGCCTTTGCTGACACTATGTACGAGGTGGTAACCGCGTCGCAAAGAGGCAAAACAAGTCACACGAATGTAAAATTGTCCGCCTGTCTGCCAACAATGCAACGAATGACATAGGGGAAGGCGGGGCAAGATGGGGATGTGGGGTATGACGGGGAGGTACTGGAATACATAATTTCAGAGGTGACTGAACGGGATCACTGGGGTTATTTACTTCCTTTAGACCAGAAACGTCAATAACAAAATGATTGCGGCCCTGTGACCACTGCAATATTTATGATGGGTTTGAATGTGAAAACGTATGTATATGATCAGTATTAACGGGGTCTGGAAAAGCGAGTTCCTCGTTTTCAGTGTGAGTGAAAGTAATCTCTTGATGATTGTATACTAAGGTGTATTTATATGGTGGTCAACAGTGTGTTTTTATTTATTCTAAATAGTACAATTTTGCGTGTGTGGTGTCCATAACATTTTGTGAACGTGCTGGGGTAAGATAGGGAGTTCCGTTATGGGGCAAGATGGGGACAACCCCATCTTACCCCTCAGCATCAGCCAGCAAAAGCTCTGATCAGATAACCACTCACAGGCGGGTGTGAGATTATGGCGAAGCAACGAAGGCTCTTCGTTTACCTGAACCGTCCTCTTCATTAACCTTCCAGGCGATGGGGGGGGGGCATTTTTTGCCCCCCTTAGTTTTTTTCTCGATATATCTCCAGAACCGCTGCGCCGATCGTCACCAAACTTTCGGTACCCTCCCGGGAGTAGCTAATGCACATTGTGACCAAATTTTTTTTTCCGAAAGCTATGATAGGTTGGCCACAAATGACGTCAGAGTGACGTCATTTTTGCTATTTTCGACCCAAAAAAAGGTTTCGCGAGAAGAGCTGTCAGGGTTACAGCTTTGATAATACAGAAAAATGTTTAAGACATAAAAGGTGCAGAATCACCAGCGCTACGATACTGCTATCTCGAAGTTTTGAAAATTTTGGAATTTGACCCCCAAAAACCAAAAAGATCGTTGTTTGGATATAAGAGCAAAAAAAAGTTTTCGAATTTCGAAAAAATCGGAATATATGTAATAGCCACTAGTGACTTCTATTCACATACTAAATTTTTGATCGATACCTCTTTTTTTGGCCAAGTTATAGCGAAGAAATTGTTCAAAATTGATGACGTCAAATTTTAGAACTCAATTTTTAGCAATTCTAGACCACGTAGCGCAAAACAAAGACCACCATTAGACTCACCGTGACGAGCTGCATCGAATCAATACCCATTCTATGCAAAACTATCAACTTTGAAATTTGACCTTTTTTACCTGACATTGACCTGGCCTCCACCAGAAAGTGACCTTAACCGTACCTGATGGTCTTATAACCAGCAACACCATTGAGTTGGAAATGAAAAATTGGCCATAAAACATGCATCGCACAACCCTAGTAAAGTTGGGTTCATGTGCTGACCCTTGGTGACCTGACCTGTGACCTGACCTGGTATCATCAGTGACCTCCAACAGCAACATGTACTAGTCACCTTACGCCTTTTCGCTGATTTTCGACAAAATGCGTTTTACTCGATGTTGTAGCGCATTCCCTAGAAGACCCGTGAACGGTCAAACATTTTATTTTTGACCTGACCTGTGACGTCACCGGTGACCCCGGGGTCAATGAAATTAGGTTTCGCTCCACAAATTTGACAGGGCTTTCGAACGCCTTTGAATTTTACGGATCCGTCCAGTAGTTTCGGAGATACGGGGGGGGCAAAAATGCCCCCACTCCCCCCACCGCGCGGTAGGTGGCCGGGAGGGGCCCACCGCCTGCCGGGTTAAAGTGACCAGCCCACCTTAACATTAGTTTTGAGTTGAGTCGAGAAAGGCTTCAATTCGAAGATATTTATTTAATTTCAAAGTTGCAGCACTTTGGATTCAGAGGGGCTGTGGTCGCCGCGCTCTATCGTTTCCTTTCCTTCCGTTCCCTTATCTTTTGTTCCAATATCATTTGTCCTTAGTTCACCGTGCGCCTTTCTGGCTCAACGCCAACTTGGCCGGCGACCCTAACCTGTAAATGTGACCACTGCCGATAGATGCCGCGTGTGGTTGACACGCGAGTGACGTCAGAAAAGTAGTGCCGTCCGACACAACATACCTTACGCGTTTTTATATGAATTTGTAATTGAAAATGCTTAAAATGAATTGTATCGAAGGCACATGTCCACAATATTTTCAACGCTGTTCATATATCTCGATGTTATGCGATTTGATTTGCTTAGCTGCCACGTCACGTGTTCATGCGCGGGGCGTGTTACAGTGACCGGCGACTGGGTCGCGCCGCCATTGCTGGTCGACACCGTTCACAGGTAGGTATACTGCGACATGCGGAATTACGTTAGAAAAACAACAAGGCAGTCATGGGATCCGGAAGCTATGCGGCAAGCAATCAAGGCTGTCACAGAAGGTCGCTGTGGAGCACCGACAGCAGCGAAGGAGTTTGGCGTGCCCCAAACTACGCTGGAGCGACGAGTCAAGATTTCTTTAGCTGAAAAGCTTCCGTTGGGGCCGCGAAGCACAGTCTTCAGCGCTGCCCAAGAGGAAGAGCTTGTGCGGCATATCCTGGAATTTGAGAAACAGCTGCACGGGTTAACGCTGACGGACGTGAGGAGACTGGCGTTCCAGTTTGCCAGTGTCAACAACATTCCGCACCCCTTCAATGCAGCGAAGCAGCTAGCTGGTGAAGGTTGGATGGCTGGTTTTCGAAAGCGACACCCTGAAATTACGCTACGGAAGCCGGAAGCCACCTCTGGTATGCGAGCCCGGGGTTTCAACCGGCCAGTTGTGAACGCGTTCTTCACGCTTCTATCGGAGTTGGTGGATCAGCACCACTTCCCTGCGCACCGCATATACAATGTGGATGAAACGGGGATTTCCACGGTCCCCAACCGTCAGTCGAAGATCCTCGCGCTGCGAGGCAAGCGCCAAGTTGGCCAGAAGACATCTGCTGAGCGTGGTCAACTGATCACCGTTGAGATTGCAGTAAGCGCAACAGGGAACTACGTCCCCCCGATGTTCGTCTTCCCACGAGTCCGCATGCGGCCGGAGCTCTTGGACGGGGCACCGCCCGGATCAGTCGCTGAATGTCATCCTTCTGGATGGATGCAGACCTCCATCTTCACAATTTGGATGACTCACTTCATCAACTTCGTCAAGCCCAACGCGGCTGATCCCGTCCTCCTGATCTTGGATGGGCACACAACCCACACGCGGAACCTGGAAGCTCTGCTGATGGCAAAGAACAGCCACGTTCACATCATCTGCCTCCCTCCCCACACAACGCATCGGCTTCAGCCGCTCGACGTGAGCCTGATGTTCCCCATCAGCGCCTTCTACGAGCAGGAAGTGCGTCGCTGGATGAGGGAGCACCCAGGCAGACAAGTGACGATGTTCCACGTCGCTCGTCTCTTCGGGCCTGCCTTCCTTCGAGCATGCACGCCCATGAACGCTATCAACGGGTTTCGGAAGACCGGCATCCATCCCCTGAACCCTGAGGTATTCGGCGATGAAGAGTTCGCGGCGTCGGAAGAAACCGACCTTCCGGTTGAGGAAAACCTGCTCAGCGAGGCTAACGCGTTGGCGCAGGCTGGCGCGCGGGCTGAGATCCTCGCGCAGGAGTCTGAAGAAGCCGACCTGCCACCTTCAGATGCAGCTTTGCCATCCAACCGCAAGAGTCCGGCCACTCCTCCGTCTACCAGTTCGCGCCCGCCCTACCTTTCTCCGCAAGAGCTCCTTCCGATTCCCAAGGTCACAAGCCGCCGCAGCAACCGGGGCCGGCCTCGCGGGCAAACTGCTGTCTTAACCTCGAGCCCCTACATGGCAGCAGAACGAATCCGGAAGAGGTCCAAGTCCAAACCTCCCCCTCAGAAGCGCAAGTGTCCGGGAAAGCAACAGCTCTTCTTTTCTTCACCGCAGTCGTCAATGTCCCGCAGTCCTCCGCTTCACCTGAGCAAAACTGATGAAAGTGATGCGGAGTCGATTCTTGAGCAATGCAAAGAGAGTATCGCGGTGCAGCGAAGCCCAACTCCCGCAGACATCAAAGAAGATGTGTGGCTGCTGGTTCAGATACATGGAGGGCGACGAGGTGCAACATCCTTCCGCTTTGTTGCACGGGCCCTGCAGGATCTCGACGATGACGATGGAGAGACACTTCTGCAGGGATTCCGCGCCACCGATGAGTCAAAGTCGGTCTTTGTTGAGAAAGATAGGGATGTTTTCTATGTCGACTACCCTGACATCATCGCTGTGCTTGAAACACCCGAGGTGAAACTGTCCGCTACAGCGCGAACCATCACCTACCGCTTCAGCGGCAAGGTAGATGTTAAGGAAGCATAGGCCAGTGGCCACTCCGTGACGGAGTTACGTTCTCTGGGTCCGCTAATGTCATGCAATACACTTTAATACATGAAACTGTACCTTTTTTTAAAAACACCATTGTATCCCCATCTTACCCCATGTCCATCCCCATCTTACCCCTGGTAGTGGGGTAAGATGGGGATCTAGCCATGTTTTTAAAAAACAGTTTTTGGGTTGCAAAGAATAGTATGCATCTAATGCTACATACGGGAAAAGATGGCCAAGTACCTCTACTACATCGTGCTAGCAACAAACTTAGGCTGCTGTCCATTTTTGGCAAGCACGTGAGCATGACGCTTAACATCCCCATCTTGCCCCGCTTTCCCCTACAACGTTCCAGCCTTCGAGCTACGTCAGACATCTAGAGGCTAGCGGCATGCCACCGATAGCGCATTGAATGCAGTGTCATAACCACTATGCGTTGGGCGTTTGGTGGGAGGAGCGTAATGAGCCGTTTGCCTTGAATGGTTGGTAATCATTGCTAGCGAGAAAACAACATTAATGACACCCAGCTGCGATGATCGGCTGTTGCGCCACGCCCTGTGCTTGTGATCCCACACCCCTGACTGCAGGCCCGCGCCGCCATTATGCATTGTTCTAATGCGGTCACGTTTAGTGCGGGTGTTTGCATATAGACCGATTATACGGGCAGCGGGGCACGACAGTCGATCGATTAATATGTATGAAGCCTGACGTGAATGCTGCGTCAGTTGACCCCACGGGAACGTTCGATAACATGTTTAATTGATAAGTTACTTGTGATGTTCCACCTTTTCTTCCTACATGTTTTCTACCTTTCATTTCTAATTGCCTACTCGAGGGCAGCGCTTTTCGAGGAGCGCTGTGGCCCGAAGGTTTGGACTTTGAATTGTGAAAAACGCCCGCCCGCCGGAAAACGCAAACACCGCAAAACGCGCAAAACGCACGCCCGAAACGCCAACGCAAACGTCGCAAAAAATAAACAAACGCCCGCCCGCCGCAAACCGCAAATAAAAAACGCAAAAACGCCGCAAAACAATAAAACCGCCCGCCAACCGCAAACAAATTTAACACCGCAAACGACGCAAAAAAAAAAGAAGAAAACCGCCCGCATCGCCCGCCCGCCCGCCCGCCCGCCGCCAAAGACAAACACCGCAAAAAACACAAAACGCCCGCCCGCCGCAAAACGTAAACACCGCAAAACGTGTAAAACGCACGCCCGAAAAGCCAACGCAAACGGCAAAAAATCACCCGACCGCCGCAAACCACACAGAAAAAAACGCCGAAACGCCGAAAAAAATAAAACCGCCCGCACCGCACCGACGCTAACTGCTAACCGAAAACGACTAAAAGTCGCCCGCCAGCCGCCAAACGCAAACACCGCAAATAAGCGCCCGGCCGCAGCAAGATAATAATTTATCAGCGGCTGGCATACCGCTAGGCTGGTCATTTTCACAAATCAAAAAGATATCTGCAAAAATCTCCTAGATGAAAGCGCCCGATTAAAAAACGGATGGCACGTGCGTGTTCCTCGCCCCCAACTTCCTTCAGGTCAATCGTCATTTGGGTCATCTAACGCATTGACGTATCTGCAAAAATCTCCTAGATGAAAGCGCCCGAGTAAAAAACGGATGGCACGTGCGTGTTCCTCGCCCCCAACTTCCTTCAGGTCAATCGTCATTTGGGTCATCTAACGCATTGACGACCGGCTGGGTGGAATGAACATTGCGCCAAGAAACGTAAGTATATTGTCAAAAAGAATCCCCAGAGTGGTGGATCCCAAAAGTTTGAAACTACCACTTTGGCCCACTGGACGACACCTTAAACAGTTGCCGACCGGATGACACCCATTGTTTGGTCACCCACGCCATAGTATGCATCATGGGTGCGCCGAAATGACCAAAAGTCCCAATTTCCGGTGTGCAGGGTCATTTTCAACGGCACGTGGCACGTGGTTCTGGACTTTTCCGGCCACTTTGCGACATACCCATGGGTAGTGCACCGAATGGTGGTTGATCTGCATGTAAGAAAATGGGGGGTCGTTTGGATCGTTTTCGAGCAATCTGCCGTGGAACGCATTTTTTCATTTTCCCCATTGGCTTAACACGGGAATTTTTAAAGTCACGTGGCACGTGCACCAGATGGTCCGCGGAGGGGAGACCCATACCAGAACGTAGATCACCTGGCCCACTAGAAATCCTGAAAAAATCAGAATATTTGGACCAGCCGTTTTCAAGAGCATCAAGTTGTACTGATCTCAGGCAGCTTTTGCCAAATTGTCAGGGAACTCAGATTTGTTTTTCAATAGAAAAACACAATTCTAAAGAATAGTGTTTTAACTATTGACAACAAACCTTCGGTTACCAGCATCTGCGATGCTGGGCTCCGCATCGCGGGACCGCAGGTTGTTTGAGCAAGCACCTCTGTAACGCCGCAAAAACGCCCGCCGCCAAACGAGAGGATGAGACTTGCACGTGCAGACCGGAGTCGGTGTTCTACGGACTGACGTGCACGGCACCCTATTCGCCGGTCTATAGCGGTGTGCCAAATTTGAGTGCAATCGTTCCGGCCGTTTTCGAGATCTGGAAGCGACTCCCTGCACGTGCGCACGTGCAACCTGGGTTCCAATTGACTTGTTCACGGCACTCTATTCGCCGGTCTCAAGCGGTATACCAAATTTGAGCTCAATCGGCCCAGCCAATTTCAAGATCTGGAAGCGACCCCTACACGTGCGCACGTGCAGCTGCACCCCATCCGTGGCACATAAAAATACATACTAACTGACTTGTTCACGGCACCCTTCTACCCAGTCTGTAGTGGTATGCCAAATTTGAGCACAGTCGGTCCAGCCGTTCTTTAGATATGGAAGCGTCAGACTGCACGTGCGCACGTGCAAACTGGATCCCATCTGACTTGTGCACGGCACCCTACTAACCGGTCTCTAGCGGTGTACCAAATTTGAGCTCAATCGGCCCGGCCGTTCTCGAGATCTGGAAGCGTCACCCTGCATGCGCGCACGTGCAGTTGCACCCCAACCGTAACACATGAAAACGCATGGCCCGGTGTGTGCCTACATCCTTGTGTAGTTTCAGCAGAATCTCCTCAGGAATTACCGTGGTATTGTCATTACAACAAAAGTGACACCTATCCGTTTTACACGTGTCACGTGCAGTAGGGGTCACCCGCATGCATCGTCTATAGTAAAATACTTCTAAGAAGGGTATACGCTACCCCATACAAAAAACCGCAAGTGTATCGGTCCAGTGGCTGCGGAGATATAAGTCGTACAAAAACGTCCCCACGGCGGCCGGCCGCTAATATTTGGAATTAAATTCGTGTCGCATCCTTCTATGGGAGGTATCCCTGTCACCTGTTCGTATACTGTCTGAGCCAAGGCCATATATAGGTCTGAGCTCAAATCTCGGTAATGTCGTGCTTTTTTTACTAAATTTCTCAAAAACGGCACGAAGCGCAATAACGTTCTATATATCATTGGAAAGAGCATCAGAAGTTGTATAACCTATCAACTTTTCACTTAAATATATCTTTCACATAAAAAGTTATTAAGCAACAAAGACGCTCCCATTGACTTTGCATGTTAAAAAAAAATCTTTTTAAAACGAGCTCAAAAAGAACAAACGAATTCTGACAGCTTAACGAAGCATAACGGCATGTAGTACGGCCTATTCTGAATAAGTGTTGAAAGTTTGGACAAAATCGTATCATATAATTTTGTACAATGAACGAATGAAAATGTCTCTGCAAAAACGCCCATTGACTTAACATGGGGAGCGAAAAAAGTTCAACTTTGACCTCGTGCAAAGGCACGTTACGAAATTCTGAGGGGTATATGTCGCACACTAGCGTGTACCCAAACATGCTTGCCATAAAATTCTAGGAAGAAAACCACCTCCTTCTTGGCTCGTTTTTCCGCCATTCGCGATCGCGCAAAAAGTGTCCAAAACCCCGTTGACTTAACATGGGGAAAATGGAATCGCACGTGCCACGTGCCACGAGGTTTTAAGCGAGTAGCGACCGATGCCATCAGGTAGATCGCCTCCGGGAGCCCATACTCTGAACTTTTTACGAAGATTGAGCGATTCGTTTAGGAGAGGCTCAACTTGTACTGATTCGCGGCCAGACTTGCAAAACATAGCCCGGACAACGACCGCTCCGGTTGTTTTTCAATAGAAAAACACAATTCTAACGAATAGTGTTTGTCTTTTCAAACAACCTGCGGTTACCGGCATCTGCGATGCCGGGCTCCGCATCGCGGGACCGCAGGTTGTTTGAGCAAGCACCTTTGTAAACGCAGCAAAAACGCCCGCCACCAAACGAGAGAATGAGCCTTGCACGTGCAGACCGCAGTCGGTGTGCTACGAGCATTGCACATGCAGACCGGGGTGGGTGTGCTACAAACTGACGTGCACGGCACCCTATTCGCCGATCTATAGCGGTGTGCCAAATTTGAGTCAGGTCAAGTCAGGTCAACCGCTAGGGGTCGTGACGGGTATTCGTAATACGGCACCCTATTGGCCGGTCTCTAGAGGTGTACCAAATTTAAGCTCAATCGGCCCGGCCGTTCTCGAGATCTGAAAGTGTCACCCTGCACGTGCGCACGTGCAGCTACACCCCATCCGTGACACATGAAAATACATACTAACTGACATGCGCACGGCACCCTACTGATCGGTCTCTAAAGGTGTGCCAAATTTGAATGCAATCGGCCCGGCCGTTCCTGAGATCTGGAAGCGTCACCCTGCACGTGCGCACGTGCAACCTGGGACCCAACTGATCTGTGCAAGGCACCCTACTACGCAGTCTTTGGCGGTGTGCCAAATTTGAGTGCAATCGACCCGGCCGTTTACGAGATCTGGAAGCGACACCCTGCACGTGCGCACGTGCAGTCTGGGCCCCAATTGACTTTTGCACGGCACTCTATTCGCCGGTTTCTAGCGGTGTACCGAATTTAATCTGAATCGGCCCAGCCGTTTCCAAGATCTGGAAACGACCCCTACACGTGCGCACGTGCAGCTGCACCCCAACCTTGGCAAATGGAAATACACACTAACTGACTTGTGCACGGCACCCTACTAACCAGTCTCTAGTGGCATGCCAAATTTGAGCACAGTCGGCCCGGCCGTTCTCGAGATCTGGAAGCGTCGTCCTGCACGTGCGCACGTGCAAAATGAGTCCCATCTGATTTGTGCACGGCACCCTACTCGCCGATCCCTAACGGTGTGCCAACTTTGATCACAATCGGCCCAGCCGTTCTCGAGATCTGGAAGCGTCACCCTGCACGTGTGCACGTGCAGCGGCACCCCAACCGTGACACATGGAAATGCATTGCGCGTCGGGTGCCTACAACCATGCCAAGTATCAGCGCAATCGGCAAACTAACTACAGAGTTATTAGACTTGTTACCGAACTGACACCTCTTCGTTTTGCACGTGGCACGTGCATTAGGGGTCACCCATACGCATCGAGAACAGCACACTACGTGTAAGAAAGGAAGAAGCTATCCCACACAAAAGACCGCGAGTGAATCGGTCCAGTGGTTGCAGAGATATAAGGTTTGTAAAGGCACCCCACAGGCGGCCTACTGCTAATATTTAGCAATAATCAGTGTCACATCCGCACACGGGAGGTATCCCCGTCACCTGTTCGTATCCTCTAATGTGGTTGGGTTCAAGTCACAGTCGAGCCCTGATTTTTTACAGCTTTTCTTAAAAACGGCACATCGTGCAGTGACGTTCCATACATTGTTGGAAAGAGCATCGAAAGTTGTATATTTTATTAACTTTTCACTTTGGTATATCTGCAACGTAAAAAGTTATTAGGCAACAAAGACGCTCCCATTGACTTTCCATGTTAAAAATTTTAATTTTCAAATGAACTTTATAAGAAAAAATGAGTTCTCCCAGCTTAACGAAGCATAACGGCATGTACTATGGTCTTTCTTCTACAAGATGTATGAGTTTGGGCGAAATCTATCTCTAAAATTTTGTACAAAGATCGAATGAAAATGTCTCCGCAAAGTCTCGACATCGCCGTCCATTGACTTAACATGGGACACAGCAAAATTCCAACTTTGACCTCGTGCAAAGACACGTTCCGAGATTCTGAGGGGTATACAGCGCACACTGGCGTGTACCCAAACGTGTTTGCCATAAAATGCTGGGAAGAAAACCACCTCTTCCTTGGCTCGTTTTCCCGCCATTGGCGATCGCGCAAAAAGTGTCCAAAACCCCGTTCACTTAACATGGGGAAAATGGAATCGCACGTGCCACGCGCAAAAGACTTCTTAGCGAGTAGCGACCGGTGCCATCAGGTAGATCGTCTGCGGGAGCCCATACCCTGAACTTTTTACGAAGATTGTACATTTCGTCTAGGCCCCCGTCAAGTTGTACTGATTCGCGGCCAGACTTGCAAAACATACCCCGGACAACGACCGCTCCGGTTGTTTTTCAATAGAAAAACACAATTCTAACGAATAGTGTTTGTCTTTTTCAAACAACCTGCGGTTAAGAAGGGAAAAAGCTATCGCACACAAAAGACCCCGAGTGAATTGGTCCAGTGGTTGCAGAGATATAAGGTTTGTAAAGGCACCCCACAGGCGGCCTACTGCTAATATTTAGCAATAATCAGTGTCGCATCCGCACACGGGAGGTATCGCCGTCACCTGTTTGTATACTCTAATGTGGTTGGGTTCAAGTCACAGTCGAGCCCTGCTTTTTTACAGCTTTTCTTAAAAACGGCACATCGTGCAGTGACGTTCTATACCGGCATCTGCGATGCCGGGCTCCGCATCGCGGGACCGCAGGTTGTTTGAGCAAGCACCTTTGTAAACGCAGCAAAAACGCCCGCCACCAAACGAGAGAATGAGCCTTGCACGTGCAGACCGCAGTCGGTGTGCTACGAGCATTGCACATGCAGACCGGGGTGGGTGTGCTACAAACTGACGTGCACGGCACCCTATTCGCCGATCTATAGCGGTGTGCCAAATTTGAGTCAGGTCAAGTCAGGTCAACCGCTAGGGGTCGTGACGGGTATTCGTAATACGGCACCCTATTGGCCGGTCTCTAGAGGTGTACCAAATTTAAGCTCAATCGGCCCGGCCGTTCTCGAGATCTGAAAGTGTCACCCTGCACGTGCGCACGTGCAGCTACACCCCATCCGTGACACATGAAAATACATACTAACTGACATGCGCACGGCACCCTACTGATCGGTCTCTAAAGGTGTGCCAAATTTGAATGCAATTGGCCCGGCCGTTCCTGAGATCTGGAAGCGTCACCCTGCACGTGCGCACGTGCAACCTGGGACCCAACTGATCTGTGCAAGGCACCCTACTACGCAGTCTTTGGCGGTGTGCCAAATTTGAGTGCAATCGACCCGGCCGTTTACGAGATCTGGAAGCGACACCCTGCACGTGCGCACGTGCAGTCTGGGCCCCAATTGACTTTTGCACGGCACTCTATTCGCCGGTTTCTAGCGGTGTACCGAATTTAATCTGAATCGGCCCAGCCGTTTCCAAGATCTGGAAACGACCCCTACACGTGCGCACGTGCAGCTGCACCCCAACCTTGGCAAATGGAAATACACACTAACTGACTTGTGCACGGCACCCTACTAACCAGTCTCTAGTGGCATGCCAAATTTGAGCACAGTCGGCCCGGCCGTTCTCGAGATCTGGAAGCGTCGTCCTGCACGTGCGCACGTGCAAAATGAGTCCCATCTGATTTGTGCACGGCACCCTACTCGCCGATCCCTAACGGTGTGCCAACTTTGATCACAATCGGCCCAGCCGTTCTCGAGATCTGGAAGCGTCACCCTGCACGTGTGCACGTGCAGCGGCACCCCAACCGTGACACATGGAAATGCATTGCGCGTCGGGTGCCTACAACCATGCCAAGTATCAGCGCAATCGGCAAACTAACTACAGAGTTATTAGACTTGTTACCGAACTGACACCTCTTCGTTTTGCACGTGGCACGTGCATTAGGGGTCACCCATACGCATCGAGAACAGCACACTACGTGTAAGAAAGGAAGAAGCTATCCCACACAAAAGACCGCGAGTGAATCGGTCCAGTGGTTGCAGAGATATAAGGTTTGTAAAGGCACCCCACAGGCGGCCTACTGCTAATATTTAGCAATAATCAGTGTCACACCCGCACACGGGAGGTATCCCCGTCACCTGTTCGTATCCTCTAATGTGGTTGGGTTCAAGTCACAGTCGAGCCCTGATTTTTTACAGCTTTTCTTAAAAACGGCACATCGTGCAGTGACGTTCTATACATTGTTGGAAAGAGCATCGAAAGTCGTATATTATATCAACTTTTCACCTATATATATTACTAACGATAAAAGTTACAGAGGAATAAAGACGCACCCATTGACTTTCCATGTTAAAAATTTTAATTTTCAAATGAACTTTATAAGAAAAAATGAGTTCTCCCAGCTTAACGAAGCATAACGGCATGTACTATGGTCTTTCTTCTACAAGATGTATGAGTTTGGGCGAAATCTATCTCTAAAATTTTGTACAAAGATCGAATGAAAATGTCTCCGCAAAGTCTCGACATCGCCGTCCATTGACTTAACATGGGACACAGCAAAATTCCAACTTTGACCTCGTGCAAAGACACGTTCCGAGATTCTGAGGGGTATACAGCGCACACTGGCGTGTACCCAAACGTGTTTGCCATAAAATGCTGGGAAGAAAACCACCTCTTCCTTGGCTCGTTTTCCCGCCATTGGCGATCGCGCAAAAAGTGTCCAAAACCCCGTTCACTTAACATGGGGAAAATGGAATCGCACGTGCCACGCGCAAAAGACTTCTTAGCGAGTAGCGACCGGTGCCATCAGGTAGATCGCCTGCGGGAGCCCATACCCTGAACTTTTTACGAAGATTGTACATTTCGTCTAGGCCCCCGTCAAGTTCTACTGATTCGCGGCCAGACTTGCAAAACATACCCCGGACAACGACCGCTCCGGTTGTTTTTCAATAGAAAAACACAATTCTAACGAATAGTGTTTGTCTTTTTCAAACAACCTGCGGTTACATCTGACGTGTTTTCATCGCTCTAGCACGTCTTTATCAAAAGTTATAGCCAAAAACTGGTGGTGACCGTTCATGACCTGAGATGACCTCAGGGGCACACAGAGGGGTCACAGGTGCATTTTTCCGATTCAGTGTGTGTTAGGTTAGGTTAGGTTAGGTTAGGTTAGGTTAGGTTAGGGACACAAAAATAAAAAGTTGAAAAATTAACTTTTTTTAGCCCTCGTTTGGTTAGCCCCAATTGACTTGTGCACGGCACTCTATTCGCCGGTTTCTAGCGATGTACCAAATTTAATCTGAATCGGCCCAGCCGTTTCCAAGATCTGGAAGCGACCCCTACAGGTGCGCACGTGCAGCTGCACCCCAACCGCGGCACATGAAAATACATACTTACTGACTTGTGCACGGCACCCTACTAACCAGTCTCTAGTGGTATGCCAAATTTGAGCACAGTCGGTCCAGCCGTTCTTGAGATATGGAAGCGTCAGCCTGCACGTGCGCACGTGCAAACTGGGTCCCATCTGACTTGTGCACGGCACCCTACTCGCCGAGCCCTAACGGTGTGCCAACTTTGATCACAATCGGCCCAGCCGTTCTCGAGATCTGGAATCGTCACCCTGCCCGTGCGCACGTGCAGCGGTACCCCAACCGTGACACATGGAAATGCATCGCCTGGAAAGTGTCTACCTCCATGCCAAGTTTTAGCGCAATCGGCCCCGTAATTACCGAGCTATTGCGCTTATTACAAAACAGGCAACTCTTGGCTTTGCACGTGGAACGTGCGTTAGGGGTCACCCATATCCATCGAGAGTAGCACACTATATGAAAGAAGGGAAAAAGCTACCCCACACAAAAAAACCGTAAGTGTATCAGCCCAGTGGTTGCCGAGATATAAGTCGTACAAAAACGTCCCCAGACTCCCCACGGCGGCCGGCCGCTATTTAGCAGTAAAATCGTGTCGCATCCTTCTATGGGAGGTATCCCCGTCACCTGTTCGTATACTGTCTGAGCAAAGGCCATACGTTACGGTCCAAACTCCATAGTGAGGCGGACATACGAATTTACGAGAGTTTAGCGACGAAATGATTCACTTAATTGTTAAGTAATGGGTACCATTAGGTAGACCATAAATTTTATCTAGCATCTCACCGTAGATGCAGTAAAAAGTGCTTTACTTTTCAATGTATATAAAGACTTGCTCAGCTCAATCAGTTCACTCTGTATTGGCTCAAGCCGTATCATGCGAGCGCAATACAAACTAGAGCACCAGACAGCGCAGCGCTCCCCAACTCACTGCTCGCCCAGTCCACCCGGGCCGCCGCCACGACGGCCCCCCGCAAGTAGGCATCCCGCACTGCACCGACAGCCGCGGGCGACCAGCTGACCGGCCAGCTGACCGGCCAGCAGCCGGCGGGCGGCAAGCCGCGGATGGCCGACCCGCCAGCGCGGCGAGGGAGGGGAGGGACGCAGCTGAAAGACCCGACTACATATATATCAAAGAAACATTATATGTAATCATCGATGACGCGACATAAATCTGCTTTATTGGGGTTAGCGGTGTAGTCTGTGATGCCATCACAATGAAAATAGCCTAGTTTTGTAGAGTATCAAATTCTGATTCCATAACGACTCTCGCTAGTCCATTTTCAATTGTAAATAAGCCTTTTATTGCGATGCAAAGTCCCGAAATGGTGCCGACGGCGGCCGGTCCCCCGATGGTACCATACCATAGATGGTAAACAGGTTAGTTCACATTCCCGCCGCTATGCGGGCGGCGGCGGCGCCACCTGTCCTCGTGTCCGCCTGACACCGTAACGATATAGGTCTGAGCTCAAATCTCGGTAATGTCGTGCTTTTTTACGAAATTTCTCAAAAACGGCAGCACGTGCAATAACGTTGTATATATCATTGGAAAGAGCATCAAAAGTTGTATAAAACATCAACTTTTGACTTAAACATATCTTAAACGTAAAAAGGTATTAAGCAGCAAAGACGCTCCTATTGACTTTCCATGTTAAAATTTTTCATTTTTAAACGAGCTTCAAAAGAGCAAACGAATTCTGACAGCTTAACGAAGCATAACAACATGTTCTATGGTCTTTTCTCAACAAGTCCTGAAAGTTTAAACAAAATCGTATCATATAATTTTGTACAATGAGTGAATGAAAATGCCTCTGCAAAAACGCCCATTGACTTAACATGGGGAGCGAAAAAAGTTCAACTTCAAACTCGTGCAACTCAAGTTAACGAATTCTGACGGGAATACGGCGCACACTGGCGTGTACCAGAACGTGTTTGCCATAAAATGCTGGGAAGAAAACCACCTCCTTCTTGGCTCGTTTTCCCGCTATTGGCGATCGCGCAAAAAATGTCCAAAAGCCCATTGACTTAACATGGGGAAAATGCAATTGCACGTGGCACGCGCAATGATTTTTGTTGCGAGTAGCGACCGGTACCATCAGGTAGATCACCTGCAAAAGTCTATATCCTGAAGTTTTTACGATCCTAGACGCAAAACTGTAGGCTGCGACCAAGTTGCCCCAATTCGCGGCCAGACTTGCAAAACATAGCCCGGAGAAGGACCGCTCCGGTTGTTTTTCAATAGAAAAACACAATTCTAACGAATAGTGTTTGTCTTTTCAAACAACCTGCGGTTACCAGCATCTGCGATGCTGGGCTCCGCATCGCGGGACCGCAGGTTGTTTGAGCAAGCACCTCTGTAACGCCGCAAAAACGCCCGCCGCCAAACGAGAGGATGAGCCTTGCACGTGCAGATCGGAGTGCGTGTTCTACGAACTGACGTGCACTGCACTCTACGCCGCCAACCGCAAAACGCCGCAAAAAACGGCCGCCCGCCGTCAAACGCAAAAACCGCAAAAATGCGCCCGGCCGCCGCCAACCGAAAATAAACCTTTTACCGAAAACGACGCAAAAACAAAATCACCCGTTTCGCGGCGGGCGGGCGATGGGCGAATTTTTTATGGGCGATTTTTTCAGCCAAACTCAGACTCGGGCTCTGAGTGCAGCCTGAGTTATAGATGTCGCTGTCATTCAGCCACTGAAACAAAAGCGCCACGATTACCGTCAAATCATATTTCCTACGCGGCCGAGAAAAAAATGAAGCGGAAAGTGAGTAAGACCTACCTGACACACGGTACAGTTGTTTTGAACATCACCAGTTGAACCACGAGGCATCCATATTCCATACCAACGAAAAGTTTTCCATCTCTTGGTATATTAGCCGTAGGCTAATATTCCAGGCAGCGGCACGAGGAGCCGGATGGAGGAAACATGGATGCACGCTTGGTAAGGGCTGGATAGTATATTAGGACGTGAGCTTTACCAAAAGGCATCCACGCACCGCGCTGCCCGCCCTTGACGCAGTTAGCAAAAAAGTTGGCTCCAAATGTGATAGCCATCTTTCAATTACGTTAATTCAAGTTCGAAAGATGATTGGTGTTACTAAAAAAAGACTACGTCAAGAGCCCGTTACGATGTAACGGAAGACAAACCAGCCACTCCACACCTAGGCAGTTTTTCACACGCATTCCTGCATTCACACTCGCCATTTCGTGCACCGGCCTGCCCGCTGCACAACGTAATATCTATGGCAACTATACTGTCTAAGGCATGATTGTTGCTCCTAATGGTTTTCTTTTTTCACAGACTGGAGTGTGCTTTACATGAAAATATAATGTAGTAGATGATACCTGCTCATTTCATCACTAAACGTGTGAAATGTTCAAATCATGTTGGCATGTGGATAAGATCCGAGACTAGGAATTTAAAGTGTAGAAATGTCGGTGGCTGCTGGACGCATCTGCAACTGAGCTCATGGTCCTAATCATCCGCGAAAGTGACGAAACTACAGGAATGTCACGATAAAGATGCGCAGTACCCTGTATGTTCATGGCATACAGCTGCAAGCTAAGACAAAACTAGAAACGATCTTTGGGTAGAACATATAAAGTGAAGCAATACCAATGCAGAACTACTTGGAGTCACAGGAACCAGTGTGTCCAACATATCAATCAGCTAACATGTAAGAACGCATGTGTAAGGCCGCATGTGCAACTGTAATCCCTCTTGATCGACTACAAGAATGGAAAGAAAACGTCAACGGAGTAAAACTTCACCATGTGAATCTGCGTATAACTGGCATTCGTGATCAAGTATGCACAACAGATGTGAGGTGAGGACGCGGTGTCATTGCGATACAACATCAACTGATGCAATATTGGAATGCATTTTGCACTCATTCTTGCATATTGATAAGATCAAAAGTAAGGCGATAATGTGGATAAGTGTGTTGACAGATGTCGAAGACTGACGGTGATTACGAACTGCTTAACAGGCGACCGGATTGACGGTGATGCGCCTGACCGATCGTTGGAGTGCATGTCGCATCTGATGTCTATGGAAAACGGCAAAGGAGAAAACAGGACTATGGTGAAGGGCTGTTCTAACATCACATAGAACGGGAATGAGCAGTAACACCTCCCAATGAAAGCAGTGAAAAACAGCGAAACTGCCTGTTTATCCTGCCATGGTGCTAATGCCCAAAGTCAAGTTTTGTTTGTGTGTGTGGAAAGCGGTAGGGCCCTATGTGCTAAGCTTTCATCCGTTTTAGCTTTGGTATCACAATACAAGTATTAGGTGCTCGCACACTACTGCCAGTAGTTCAGTCGGTACTGAGTAGCCCGCAGCTAATAACAACCTGATATTTGCTTCCTGCACAAACGTAGATGGCGGCTAGCATTATGGAAGTGTCTTTACATGATGAGTCTGATCGACGATGATGAATGAAATAATCATTTGAACTCGTTGAAAGATGACGATGTCCGGGTCACAACGAAGTGACTTAAAACTTGCAGGATGAATAACTGATGATTGGGCCGATGAATGTGGCTTGTGCTGCAGCCGAGGCCTGTGGGGACGGACGACCGGTGAGGTACAAATGGAGCAAGGAAACGAGACGTGAATGTACACCAAGCACAATGATATTTAGCTATCATAAGCGTTGACAATGGTGAATAGTCGAGCTGTTCGTCATATTGAGCCTTCACGTCATAGCCATTGCAATATCAAGCTCCCCAAATTGTCATTAGCTTTCGCAGCCCAAGTCCAGTATTGAGTGCTCAAAGAACTTGCCAAGGCAATATAGCTGTGAGCAGCCCGAAGTTCATGGACGGATGATGACCTTTCCCTCTAGCAAAAAGTAGACGACGTCCAGCGCTATAGTCGAACAGTGCCACTGCCAGAAAGGGAGAAGGTTTGCGAAATTCGGTTCGAATATCGGGAATTCGGGAATTCGGTTAGATGGTTATGGAATGGACCATATTAAGGCATTTAGAATATCCTGCGCACGGTTTTCCTGAAAACCTGAAAACCGTAGATAGTGGGAAAACCTCAGGGGGGGGGGCGGAAATCCGCCCCCCCCGTCGGTGCGCGGGATATATTTGATTGATATGTGTAGGCACTGCTTTAAAAATACAGTAAAACACTGAAAACTAGTGATGTCAATTACGGAAAATCGGAATACCGATACCAAACCAAATACCAACCAAAACCGTGGAGAAATATACCGAAACCAAACCAACTTGGGAACATGAGGAAAAAACCAACTTTTTACCGATTTCTTAGCCTCTTAGACATTAGCGAGGGTTCATGATACCAACAAAATACCAAACACATTAGGATTGAAATACCAAATACCGAGTTGGTATCGGTTTGGTATTGGTATACCAAAAAGTTGGTATCCGATTGACATCTCAACTGAAAACCAAAGCAACGTTGGAATGATTTTCCGTAGGTATGCGTTTAGTTAGCCAAGCAAACAAAGTCACAGGCTCTTGCACATATTACAGAGTGCTCCGGCACTGGTGTAACAAACAACTCACTTGCACTGGGGTTCGGGCTCACAGAGTAGATCCAACAGATAACAGGTCGCATTCAGCATTGCGCCGGACACTGCTGAAAATGTTGACAAGTGTCTGTCAGTAAACGCAAACATCAATCCCAATAGATAGGTACATGAAGACGATGACAAACATGTTGGCATTGTGTAGGAATGAGGACAGTAAATGATCACACAAAATGTAAAGCATTCTGCAACGTGTTGACAATGGACATTCAAATATGAATACATACCAGCCGTACGCAAGTGTCTTCGAAAATGTTGACCTCTTGATGGTGATGGAGAAGGTGTATCACGTCCACAGGCTTCAAGAAGTCGATCCATTGTCCGCATATTGTTAAATTTGGTCATCACATGTCCGTTTTCAACGCATCCGTAAACCGATGGCGAGAGCATTTAAGAACGTTTGAGCATGTGACTGAAATACTCAAAGACACAAGTTGGAGGAAGGAGCAGGCGAAAAAAGAAAGATAACAACACAGTGTATGAGCATCGTGTTCCAGTGCTAAAAATATAACTGAACAGGAAATGCAATATCATGTGTGGATCGCTCATGAGTGTGAACACATGCTTACATAGATGCATACCTACACTATACGAAAACATGACCGCTTTTTACGAGTGATTAACTGCTACATTCAGTGAACTGCATCATGTGGTACATGTTTGCGGGCGGAGCATGTCTACCGAATTCATCGGCAATACAATTAAAACAAACACACACATACGTAGAACTAGATGATGAGAGCTAGTGTAAGCGGGTGTACAGGTGGCTAATGTATATCTGCAGATAACTAATAGCTAGTGACAAATAAAAAAGTGCCAGCAACGGCCAGCGCAATGGGTGCTCCGTGATCGACGGTAAAATCTTCAACGGTATCGACGGTAAAGATGACTGGTAATGCACCTGTGAAAATAGGAGAAGCAACGGATGATTAGCTGACATGACAGCAAGTCGAAACGAATCGTCGATAAAATATAATATGTCAAGTCCGCGGATTTCTAAGCTTATGATTTTTCGATTTCGACGACTGTGAGTGAAAATGCATTTCAGATGAGATATTCGATAAATATTACTAAAACCCTTAGAAGTCAATAGGCAGAGGGCTACAAGCCTACTTTATTCAACGTTGAATACCCACCCATAAAGGTCAGTTCATCCGAGTATTACCGCCTCCAAAAAATTAACGTTTTGTAGGCATACAGTACCGTAAAACCGTTTGGAATCTTGGAGCAGAGCTGTTCGTTAAGCTAACAGCATCCTTTGATAATGAAATGGGCCGGAGGCAGAAACTGGCACTTGAGAATGCAGAGGCAGTCATCACACAGTCCCAGAAGACGTGACTGGACAAGGCGTCCAAGCGGCGCCTGGTCATACACGTTGCCATTGGACTACTGCGAAATCAGCCTGACAGGCACTAAGGACAAGGAGTTAAAGTTTTGAACACGCTTTTCGTTCCCTTGTTGCATTACAAAAAAAAAAATATCACGTTGTGAGGCATATATGGTTTGGTAGCG